>NW_012144968.1:1338240-1360235 GCF_000956105.1 Propithecus coquereli
GAAAAGGTTAAGTGTAAATGAAGATCCAAGAGAGTTGAAGGGATAGATCAGGAGGTTACCTGAGAGATAAGCTTTCCAGTACCAAAGCCCTAGGCTGGTACAGGCCAACCTGGCCTGTTTGTGGAACAGTACAGAGGCCAACATGGCAGGTGTCCTGGGAAGCAGAGAGTAGCAGGAGATGAAGTCATAGAAATAATAGGGCAGCGTGTTGAATAGGGCCTTTTAGACCATTGTGAATACTCTAGCATTTACTCTGAGTAGAATGGGAACTGCTGGAGAATTTTCAGCTGAGGAGTGATCTGCAATGCATTCCAGCAAGATCTCTCTGGCTGTGCTGTGTTGTATAAAGAGGGGACATGGAAGAATGAGGCCAATGAGTGGTAATTCCACCAATCCAGAGACGATATGATGATGATTTTTTTCTAGGGTTGTAGAAACAGAAATGATGAGACATGAATAGATGCTCAGGATATTTTGCTGAGAGCCTGGGCATGGGTGTGAGAGTCAGAGGGGAGACAAGGATGACTCCAGGGGATTTGGTCTGATGAAGTGTAAGGATGAAGTTGTTGTCATCTGAACTGTGGACATGGAACAGGTCTGGGGTTGGGGGACAAGAATTCAATTTTGGACTTTTTAAATGTTAGTACCTAGTGGACCTCTGAGTGGGGATGTTGGCAGTTGGATATAAAAGCATGGAGTTCAGGCAACAATTCTGCTTCAGTATGTAAGGACAGAGACTAAGACAAAGTAGTCAATCTAGGAGAGAGGGACAGAGTGCTTACAGGAATGTAGGAGGACTGCAGGACAGCACTAAGGGTACAGTTAAAGTAAGTGTCAGAAATGGAAAGTGAGAAAATAATGGCCCAGAAAGGGACCATGTCTACATGAACTTGTTTTATGACAGGCAGAGGTAATAATGGAATTTCTTCAACAACGAAAGCCAGTATGTATGCAGAAGAATGACTTACATTTTAAAAATCAAAACTAATAATGTAAAGTATTGGTGAAAATGTGGAAAATTGAATCTTTCACAGCTGGTGAGAGTATAAATTGCTAAGATTTGCACTAGCTACTAGAGTTAAATATATGCATAGCCTATGAACCATCCATTTTACCCCTAAATATTCAACATACATATCTCAAAGATATATACAAGAATTATTTTAGCATGATTGTGAACAACTGGTTCAGATCGGAAACAATGCAATGTATAACATCAGTAAAACTGGTAAATAATTCATGGTATAATAATACAATGGAAAGCTATACAAAAACAAACATGCTCAATCTACAGCTACATACAGCAACATTAAGCAATCACAGCAGCAACAAAAATAAATAAATGAGACTTGATCAAATTAAAAAGCTTTGCACAGCCAAGAAAACTATCATTAGAATGAACAGACATCCTACAGAATGGGAGAAAATACTTGCTCTCTACACATCTGATAAAGGGCTGATAAAAAGAATCTATCTAGAACTTAAAAAAATCAACAAGAAAAAATCAAACAACCCCATCAATAAATGGGCAAAGGACATGAACAGAAACTTTTCAAAAGAAGACAGAATAATGGCCAACAAACATATAAAAAAATGCTCAACATCTCTAATCATTAGAGAAATGCAAATCAAAACCACAATGAGATATCACCTAACCCCAGTGAGATTGGCCTCTATCAAAAAATCCCAAAACAGCAAATGCTGTTGAGGATGTGAAGAGACAGGAACACTCTTACACTGCTGGTGGGACTGCAAATTAGTGCAACCTCTGTGGAAACGAATTTGGAGATACCTCAAAGAGCTAAACATAGAAATACCATTCGATCCAGCAATAGCACTATTAGGCATCTACCCAAAAGAACAAAAGACATTCTATAATAAAGACAGCTGCACCCAAATGTTTATGGCAGCACAATTCCCTATTGCAAGAATGTGGAAACAACCCAAGTGCCCATTAATTCATGAGTGGATTAATAAAATTTGGTATATGTATACAATGGAATATTGCTCAATTATAAGAAACGACACTGATCTAGCACCTCTTATATTTTCCTGGATAGAACTTGAGCCCATCCTGTGAAGTGAGGTATCACAAGAATGGAAGAATAGAGTCCACATGTACCCGCCATCAAATTGGCACTAACTGATCAACACTATGGTGCTCACACGGTAGTAATATTCTTCAGGGATTAGGGTCTTGGGGGTGGGTAAACTCACAACTAAAGAATGCAATGAGAATTGTAAGGGGGAAAAGGCACACCTCAAATCATGGCTTCGGTGTGGCAAAGTCATAACATCTAACCAAAATGTTTGTACCCCATAATATCCTGAAATAAATAAATAATTAACTAAAAAATAAAACATTGTACAAATGAAGCAAGACACAAAATTGCACGTATGTTATAGTTCCCTTTATAGAGTATAAAAACAGATAAACCTAACCAATATTGTTTACAAATGCATACTTAAATATTTTCAAATGTTTGACAAAATGATTTAAAAATAATTCTGAATAGTGATTACTTTAGGCCAAGGACCAAAATGGTTGTGTCTGGGAAGGGACACCTGGGGGAACTGTTGATACGCAATTTACTTTACCTGCATGACTGTTAAATGGTGTTTGCTTTATAAGTACTCTCCAACTGAACATTTATCTTACATGTGCTTTTGTTGATGCATGTTGTATTTTCCAATTAACAAGTTTTTTTAAAATGAAATAAGAAAGAAACCTCAAGGAACTCCCCTCCCTGCTTAAAACTTTCTGAATCCTGCTCCCTCCTCCATCCCCCCCACCCAACACACACACACACACACACACACAAGATTGAGTCCGCCAGGTCTGAGGAAGTTTCAAAGGTGAATGTTGGGGATAGGAGGGAGATGAAAAAATGAGGGAACCAGCCCAGTCTGGGTCTTTTGAGAGAGAATACAGGAGAAAGGAAGAAACACAAAAATTGAGGCAGCTGACTTATTGTGGAGATTTGGGGACACATGAATGGATATTCTGTTGTGTGTCAGGCTGTGTAATTGTCCATTAGAGCGTCGTTAGTAAATAATTAAATTACTTTCCAGGGGAAAAATGTATTACAGTGATAGCAGTCAGGATGGTAGTGTTTTCTCCACCAACACTGAGGGGAAGGGAGAATTACTGGAGCAGTGACCCCATGAGTAGGAGAGAAGGAATGGAATCCAGCACATGAATGGGGCATGTGCCTTAAGGGCACAGACAATTCTATTGTAATGAGGCAGGGGGCAGAATATAAGAAGGCAGAAGCTTCCATGTACAGTGGCTCCTGTCTATAATCCCAGCTACTCAGGAGACTGAGTCAGAAGGATCACTCGAGGCCAGGAGTTGGAGAACACCCTGGGCAGCATAGCAAGATCCATCTCTAAAAAATATGAAAAAAAAAAATTATGCAGGCCATGTTGGTGCAGGCCTGTAGTCCCAGCTACTCAGGAGGCTGAGGCAAGAGAATGAGAGGATCGCTTAAGCCCAGGAGTTCGAGATTACAGTGAGCTATGATCACACTACTGCACTCCAGCCTGGGTGACAGGGTGAGATCCTCATCTCTTAAATAAATAAATAAGAAAAAAAGAAAGAAGGCAGAAGCTGGGAGGTGGGAAGATGTCTGTGTGGCATTTTATTGAAGTGCTCTACTGATAGTTTCAATATTTTCACTTGTGAGTAAGAAAGCCAGATCATTTAGCTGGGAGTAAAGATTTGGGTAAGAGAATTGGAAGTTTGAGGAGCAGGTGAAATGTGCATTTCCTACAATTTTCCACTTCATCCTGAGATGTAATTACCCAAAATGGAAAGACATTTCATCCTGTGATGTAATTCAATGATTAACATCTATAAACCAGAGTCTTAAGGAACAGTGCTTATTACAAAAATCAATGGAGAAGGACTATTGATTGAAAGTGCTTCTGAAGACACTTTTATGGAGATATATATATCTCCACATACCCTACCCTAGTACAAATGACAAATGTTCTTAGATAATATAGTCCTCAGTTACAATTTAATTCATTAGGCTAGAGTCACCAAATTCACTCAGCCATCTTGAAGCCAAAAACTAAAAATAATAATAATAAAAAGCTATGCAAATGTAATTTAAATTCACTGTATCATTGTTATTGGCTCATTATCTGAGTGCAAATTGTACATAAAGGCTATCCAAAACCAAACATGAAAGATGGGCTCAGGAAGAAAATGGATGAAATAAAAGCCCAACAGAAGGCTTCCACATCATAAACATTAGGTTTCTCTTCCCTTTTATCCTCGTTGAGATAGTGTCCTCAGCTTACCAAATCTTGGTTTCATGAGAGTTTATATACATGTAGCCACCTGAACATAGTGCCAGCCTAACACTCAATTTAGAGAACTTAAGAACTTGCATTATACTATCTGGGTGGGATGGGATTTATGGGAAACAAAGAAGAGCACTATTAATTTCTCCCCAAATAAACCTCTGTATTGTTTGCTGCTCCTACAATAAGCATGTCTGACTTTTTAAATCAAAAAGACAGTATTGTTGTTGTTTGTTTCTTTTAAAGAAGCTGAGCTTTTTCCCAGTAATCAGTAAACTCTAGTGATTACAGCTCTGGGTCAGGCTACCTGGGTTTATAGTCTGCTACTTCTAGATTTGTGACCTAGGGCATGTTATTTAAACATACGATGGCTCCATTTATTTACCTACGAATGAGGATAACAGTGCTTTCCTATAAAGACTAACAGAGTTAACATATGTTAAATACTTATTAATAGAAGAGTGCTTGGTATATACACAAGCTTAACAAATGTTAACTATAATTATTATTCCTTCTGAATAGTGATATTTTTCCTTTTGTGGGTTTGGATTTTTTTTTCAAAGTTTTAAGTCTTCTCTGCCCAAGTCTCAAAATATCCTGCATATTGTTACATATTATATTTTTATGTTCATTTTCCTGCTTCTATAGCAGTACATTTTATACCAGTTTCCCTTAACATTTAGGTTGTCAGCATTCGTAC
Organism: Propithecus coquereli; assembly: GCF_000956105.1. Taxonomy (NCBI): domain Eukaryota; kingdom Metazoa; phylum Chordata; class Mammalia; order Primates; family Indriidae; genus Propithecus; species Propithecus coquereli. The sequence continues at coordinate 1,343,252 of NW_012144968.1, forward strand.
CTTTTTAAGCCACCCGTCATTTGAAATCCTTTCTTATATTTTGGGAATTTATGTCTTATTAGTCTTAGTGAGAAAAAGAGAACCTCTCTCTGTTGAAGCTTAAACAAGCAGATGCTCATTTTCCAAGCTTCCTTTGCAGCTAGGATATGCCACACATGATCCAAACTTGACCAATCAGATTTGTCCAACTCACACTATGAACCAGAGTTAATGATTCAAAGAGGTAGGGTCCATGAAAAGCCTATTCTGGTGACAGAGCATGGTAACTCCAGCAAAAACATTAGGTTTCCAGAGACATCAGGGTTAGACGACCAGGATGGTGCTTGGTGTCATAGTGCCTTGGTGGACTACCACGTGAGCCATGGTGGTGAGTGGCAGTGTCAGTAGCAGTGTCTTCATAGGACTCATTTGAGGAATGCTTTTTAGGCTGGTGCTGGCTGATGCCTAACTCTCTTGTTCTTATGTATTTTTCAAATCCTACAGTTTCTGTGATATTCCCAATATCCTCTCAGTAAATTCATTTTCTGCTTAAATCTGTCTGAGTTGTTTTCTGATCCTTGCAACAGACAGACCTTGACTGATATAATTCAGTTTCATGTTGCGTTGCATGGTTGAGTTTAGACTCCTGCAGTCGCCTTCTTCTCACAGCACCCTGGGGATGGCTGATATAGAAACAAATGCTCTTATACTGGATTTATAGGAAGAAGGTAAATCAATAGAAAACATATACAATATTGTGTTAGTTTCCTATTGCTGCTGTAATAAATTACCACAAACAGTTACTTAAAACAACATAAATTTATCCTCTTACAGTTACGGAGCTCAGAAATCCAAAATGAGTCTTACAGGGCTAACATCAAAGTGTCCAAAGGGTCTGTTTCTTCTGGAAGCTCCAGGATAGAATCTGCTCCTTGCTCTTCCAACTTCCAGAGGCTGCCTGCATTCCTTATCCAGGGACTGCACCACTCGATCTCTTGTTTCTGTCCTCACGTCTTCTACTACTAACTTTGATCTCTTGCATCTCTCTTATAAGGACCCTTGTAACTATATTTAGGGCCCACCAGCCTAATCCAAAATAATCTTTTCATCTCAAGATTTTTAACTTAAATCATATCTGAAAAATCATTTTTGCCATATAAGGTAGCATTTACAGATTCTAAGGATTAGGATATAGATATTCCTGAGAGGCCATTATTTACTCTACCATAAACACCTAGACCAACTATTACTAAGTGCAGCCTAACATGAGTAATCTCAGGTCTTCCAGGGACCTCTGACTTCCTTTATATTAGAAAAAATCCTAAGTCTCTTCCAGTCTGTAGCTACTTACTAGGGATTAAGAAGACTTAAGTTGTATAAAGCTACTGGCTGCCAAATTCAGGGAAACAAGGAAGATGTTCTTGAGAAAAAACCTTAAGGAGAAAAATGTCAAACATACAGAGTGGTGTGGTCTGTCTCACTGTCGCCTAGCTCAGTCATGACTCGACTATATATATTTGACAATCATGATTATCAATATAGGATGACACAGTCCTAATCAGGTGTATTACATTTATTTTACATGTGAGAACACTTTCTCCTCTCCATATATGTGCTTTAAGAAAAAGAAGAAACACTTCTTGATGGTCTCACTGGATGATCATATAGTTGCCTCTGCACATTGGGAGCCATTACCATCACAGAACACCTCTTCTTATTGGCCAAATCTACCTTGCATGGCCAAAGCAGCAGCTTACCTTCTCTATGGTCACTCTACTCTAGTCACCAACCACATGGCTGATTTTGCTTTTCCTTGGGCATCCCAGTTAGCTTTGCAGAGTTCTACACAGCTTTTCTACTGAAGGTCAAGTGTCATTCTGTGAATTTACGGACTCCCATGCATTCTTTGGTTCCAGTGCTTCAAGGTACTTTCTGTCTTTATTCTTGTTCTCAGTCTTATTCCTGTCTTTACTTTCATTTATGTCAATTAATGTCTTTGTTTCCTTTCACTTTGTTAATATACGGTACCCCCTTATTTCATTTTATGGTATTTCTTTTACTTTATCTGTAAATGTGGGCCATCTTCAAATATTTGAAGGGTGGGCATGTGATAGTTAAATTCAAACTATGAATAATAGCTCTCTAGGAGAAATTTGCAGAAACTAGCTGCTAGAAATTATAACGAAATGAATTAAGTCTATGTTAAGAAAGACTTTTCAAACAGTGCTCTTTAAAAGTGGAATGAGCTGCCTTATTAGAGAATAATTTGTTAAAAGTGTTTATGCAGGGGCCTGACAACCATCATGAGAAACAGTGTTCTAAGTAGAGGAAATTCTGTTACTAAACTTTTTCATCTCTGAATGCTATTATTTTAAGTAGCTATGGTCATATGGCATATGCATTAAAAGAGTAGTTTTGCCTGCATTTGATACATATTTCATATTTACAATGTTTCTTTTAGGTTGGTAATTGCATCTTATTTTGTGTGACAGTGCATAAAAGTATGAAAATAAAAGTATATATTCATTATGGAAATAAAAGAATAAGAATTCAGGAAGAAATACTGTCTTTTCTATTCAGCTCGAGATTTTCTATTAGGACACTCATGAGATTAGAGCTGTTTTAATGAAAAGGATCATGAGTGTATGTTCAATGGGTGCTGTCTTAGATTTTTAAATTAGCAATTATCTTGAGACAGTGCATGTACTACCAGGGACCTAAATAATACATGTGTGATGCTTGGGTATTAGCAAGTTTACCCCTAAGAAAATGCGAGGCACAGCAAATTGAAACCTTATGAGAGACAGCCAAATGCAACTAGGGAATTGAAGGGTGAAGGAGCCAAAAGAACAGATGGACAGAAGAGGCAATGACATTAGCAACAATTTCTGCGATGGTGAGGCTTCCGCCAGTGATGCCACTATTAATGCTTGTAACCCAGAAAGGCATATCATCAACTTTTATTAAGGTTAATGCTTAACATTATAATTCATCATTATAATAGATCTAGTTCTACCATTATCCATCCTACTTGGAATGCTATTCTAGCAAATATGCCTAAATTTAACTTAAGAAAGATTAGGGAACTTTTTGAGCCATGTCCAATAGTCAGCAAAGAGTTTTAATGAATGAATTATTCACTTGCCCAGAATGCATGTGTGTGGCCATTTGGCCCTGGTGTAAGGTCCGGAGCTTGGTGTTTGCTGAAGTCTTAGAGGGAGCTCAGAGTGTCCAGGGAGCTAAACTCCATTGGAAAAGCCTACTTTAAGAACAGACCAAAGTTGGATGTCTCTGGAGAATGGGGTGGTCTCCTGTGATCCCTCTGGAGGAATGCAGAGTTCTCCCTGGCGGTGAGACATCTACACGGTAACATTGGGCTCTCTGAAAATTCCTTTTGGTAAAGTTAAAGGCCGTTTATCATTTTCAGCCAAGATTCTATTCATGGAGTTCTATATGTTTTTAAATTTGTGGGTGTTTTTCTCATTTTTTTCTTATTTCCTTGATAATTTCTTAAAGTTAAGATTGTCATTCAAATACCTACCTTATTATTTAGTATTGACTTTCAATAATTTATAACTAAATACAATATAATATTGTGTACATTTATAACCCTAATCAGTTTAGTTCAAGAGAAAGACAAATATGCATGTACTATGAATATGAGGCAGGGTACCTCAAGGCTGTTGGTATGGCTTTTAATGCAAAGAAACCCTCTTTAAGAGCTCAAATAAGTGGAAGTAATTTAAAGAGGATCTACTTCTTAACCCATGGTAACACTTTTCAAAGCAATCTTCTCCTGCCTCTCCAGCTCCAGTTCACCAACCCTCCAGAATATCTCTGTCTCTAAACCCTCAACTCAACTCCCTACCCGCTGCCATGCATGAAGCTATACACATTTGGTTAGCATTCTGTCCTTGCCTTTGTTCTCCTCCCATCTTCCTGTTTCTCCAGTCCTCTTTTCTAAATTCCAGTCTATATTCCTAATTCTGAATCACAAAATCTCAAATATAAGACTAAGAAAGAGAAAATTCTTATATTTGGGGGAAGATAATCAGCTGAGTAAACAAAATTCTCTTTAGCAATGGGGGAACACTAGATGTGTTAATAAACTTTCTCTATTATGTTTTTTCATTTGTTTGACAAATATTAATAATCATTGACCATTTACATGTTCCAAGTAGCATTCTATTGTAATACATCAGTGAACAAAACAATGACTTATAACCTTGTGCAGCTTGCATTTTAGCAGGAGAAGAATGATAATAAAATTCTATAGAGAAAAAAAGAAAAGTAGAGGCATTTAAGGGAATTTAGGATTTTAAGTCAGAGAGGCAACACAGGGGGATTGCAAATCATGAATGGCCTTGCAGACATTTGAAAGTAGTTGGCAGTAAAATAGGGAACCCTGCCAGGGATTTGAGAAGACTTTTTTGATTGGTTAAGTAGAAAAAAGTTAAGGTGAAAACTGAGTCATTATGTGGAACATAGTGCTGCAGAATTGCCAAACTCAAAAAGCTTTTCTCACAGCAGCCCTTTCCCCATTACCAACAAGAATAGATATACTGTGTAGATTCTATTAATATTTCTACAGTTACTAACTTATAACAGCTCATTAGCAGATCATTATATATGTTCCAGCTAATAAACACTGAGTGCCACTAAGAAATAAAAAATATGTTTCGGCTTTATTTTGCTATATATTGTTAAATTGATTGTCTCTTCAGAATGATTGATGGTAAAAAAAAAATAGTTTATTGTTCAACAAGAAAAATCATAAAAATAATAATATAAGTCTGTAGTTGCCAACCCCCAGGCTGCAGACTGGTACCAGTCCATGGCCTGTGAGGAACCAGGCTGCACAGCAGGAAGTGAGCCGCAGGAGAGCAAGTGAAGCTTCATCTGTATTTACAGCCACTACAGCCACTCCCCATTGCTCACATCACCACCTGAGCTCTACCCCCATCCCCTCCCCAACCACGGAAAATTTATCTTCCATGAAACCAGTGTCTGATGCCAAAAAGGTTGAGGACCACTGATATAAGTGACCCAATGATGTCTCTCATACTCAGAGATTAAGAGTCAATCTAACAACAAGTAAAATATAAAATACATCAATACATCTTTCTATTATTAAAATCAATATCAACTCTTTAGTTTCAGGCAATGGTAATTCATTATATAATATCAATGCTATTTGAATTTTCTGGCTTTACATTTGATTTATACATGTTTTATGGTTTCAATTTATGGTTGTACTAAAAGCAATATGTATAAGAAATGTATACCTGTAATAGGTCTATAGCTTTTTAAGTAATATTGTGATAATAATTATAAAGTCAACATACATGGTAGAGAACTGCTTTAAAAAAAGAAATCTGCATATTCTTTGTAAGAAATCTGGATTTGTTTTTGGTATTAATTATATTCATCAGATTGCTTCTGATTGATAAGCAGAGAATCCAGAGAATAATTCATAGGTAAGTTAGAGAACAGAATGTAAGGGCCCGTGGGTCTCCTGAGTGTGGTGCCTGGAAGGAGATTCAGAACAGCTCATAGGTCTGAGCAGAGTTGAGGGGCACAGGTGAACAACGACAAGGAGGAACTAGGACCTAATGTAGAATTTCCCATAGATCCATCCCTCGTGTTTCTGATTGTTTCTGATCCCTCCTCTTATAACAACAAAAGACTCCTGATTCCAGGAACCAGAAAAATCGCAACATACTTCAAGCACATGTAATGCTAGGTACGTTTTCACAGAGTAAACATGAAAAAACAAGTCAGCCAGACTATTTTCTACAGAAAAATGCTCTAAGGGTTCCTAAACAACTAATTAATACATAAACCGGGAAAGTGACATATTCGTGAGTTGGACACTACCTATAATGTTTTACGTTTGTCCTTATGTGTTTCACCTGTCTTAATATCTAAAATACAAACATTTATCATGTAATATTTCATTAACATATGTTCAACTATATAGGATTTATTAGAAAGACAGAAATTTCTGCAAAACTTAGTTTTCACATTAAAGCACAGAGCTGTCTACCTCCTGTTAATTCATGTTCCATGAGGGGCAAGAAACATATCATGCAGATGGTGGGAAATGATTTAAAGTTATCATCCTGACAGATAATTCCAGAGGGAGGAAAAAGCAATCTTTGCTTCACATTGTGAGAATTATCTAGATTATTGCACCAATTCAGTATTTTGCCTTGGGAGTGAGGGTTTGGGCTCAGAAGCCTGTCTGCTGCAACAGCTCTACCTTTAGACCCAGAAACCATGGTAACCAACAGCCACAGTGAAGACAACTTCCTGTGCTGCTGTGTATTTTCTAGATCTTTACAGCTGAGAATTGAAACGCTGCTGTGTAATCAGCCAATCCCACAGATTCTGCAGTGAGCTCGTTGCCCTTTATTGATATGACTGGCATCATCAGCTTTTGGATGAATGTGCATATGAGGCAGCATTGTGGATAGAGAGGATTAACTATGCACTGTTGTATTCTGCTATCATCATTCTGTGACAAACTATGGTAGCTGTATTTTATTGTTTTAATTAAATTCCCAGGAGACAGAGAAAAGTGAGATGACATAATTTCCTGAACACACAAAAAAAGATGCTCTTATTTTTTCTAAATATGACATTTATACTGTTCTCATAGAGGAATATCCTCAAGATTATCTGTCACCTGGGCCATAAATAAAATAAATAATGGGTTTCAAGATATTATGAGTGTGTATATGTGTATGGGTATGTGTCAGGGAAGGGTGGTAGAGGAAGAGAATTTTGTTAAATCAAATACCATTGAAATGTAGATAGCGATTTTATCATTTATGCTTCCACAAATTTTTAACATTAAGTAAACTCTACTAGTTAGCATGTCAATCTTCCATTTTTAGCATCTAAAAATAATTGGAAGAGTGTAACAGTCTAAAGAACAAGTTCAGGAGCTGGACTGCCTCAGTCTTCTGCCATATACCAGCTACGTGACTTCTGGCAGGCTACTTACCTTGTCAACTCTACCTTCACTTCATCAGCTCTAAAATGAGGGTAATAGCTCCTACTTCTTTGGACCCTTATGAAAAGTAAATGAGTCAACATATGTAATTCACAAATATATCTAGAATTTAGTGTTTCATAAACTTATGTTATTATCATAGTAATTGTCATCATTATTTTGCTATTAATAAACTATTTGTCTGATTTAAATTAAATTTCAAAAATAAAACAAATAATCGAAGACCAATAAGTTAAATGAATAAGTACTAGAAAAAAGGAAATCAATATACAATTGCTTCAAATAATAAAAAATAAAATTATTGCCTTTTCAACTAGAAAGGTTCGTAAAGATCATTCAATGCATACGCTACATTGTACAACTTTGGACACCCAGATGCAAAGAAGGATAGTAGCTAATCGAGGGTCTTAAAAGTTGGTCCCTGGTATGGAGGCACAATGGAAGAGGTCACTGATGCAAGTTTCCTAATTTCTAATACATTTCTACTCCATCACACTAAATCCCTTTATAATCCTTGTACTATAGGTTAACAATGTTAAACTCAGCTTTCAGGAGATGTCATTTACCTTGCCATGTTAATTATGTAGTACATAAGGTCGTCCTGTTATGGGGTCTGTGTATGTGAGCATATGTAACCTTAATGTAAGTGTGCTCAAGTGTATATGTTGTGTGTATGTTGTGTCCTCTAATGGGTGATAATGATGCAATAAGTAGCTTGCTATTGGTGTATTATATTTTTCAAAGTTATCAGTAGGTGTAATTCACTAGCTAAGGCTATTGGCTTTGAAATCAAACAGACCAATATTTGAGGCTCAAATCCTGACTCTGCATTTTAATAGTTGTGCCTCTGTTTCATCACTTGTAAAATCAAGATTAATAACTCCTTCAGAGCTTTACTGTGAAGGTAGAATAAGATAAAATAGATACAGCTCTCACAGTGCCTGAAAAACACTAAATATTGGCCATAATTTCTACTGATGCAGAAGACTTCTGATTTAGGATCTTTTACCAAACTATTCCTTAGTACTTTTCCAATATCTGTAAACTCAGAGTTTTTAATTTTTCATTGATAGCTTTTACACATGGTTGAAGCCAAATCAAGAATAAGAATATCTGGCAAAATCTAGGCAATCTAAGGGGTATTGGAAATACTGGACTTTCAAGAGATCTCTTTTCATTCCTGAACTTCTCCATACCCATAATATCTAGACTGAGAGCAGGGGCTCTACCTTAGTTACACAAAAGACCTTTTCATTTGGAGGCCTTTTCATTCCCAGTCCTCATGCCAATTAAATAGGAATCTCTGAGATGAGACCCAAGCATCAGTAGTTTGTAAAGTTCTCAGGATGTTTCCATTGTGCATCTAAGGATAAGAACTATTGTAACAATGATATAATATTAGGTATGATTGTTGGTTCTTTGTATGGAAGTACATAATGAGAAGATACTCGGATAGATAAAAATCAGAATTATATTTTTCACTTACAGACCCAGACAAGAGAAGGCTGTCAGGAAGGACCCCATAGGGGGTTGCACCTGGGAACAAGGTAACAGCCAGCTGCAACTGTAGGAGGTGGCTTACACATGGCAAGTAGGGTGGGGTTAGCTGGGTTTTGTGGACTGTCAAGAGATTGGGTATTTCGAATAATTCTGCTGGCCCAAGGAAGAATGGGCTGTCCCTGTGTGTTAGGTATTGGGTGCTCTCTAGCAGTTAGGTATGTGTGTCTTGTAACCCAGAAATGTTAGAGCCTAATAAGGGAAGTAGTTGAAGTGGGAGCTTAGCAAACTCCACTCTAGATCCACCACTCTAGATCCTTGTATAAAATGCAATGTTCCTTTACATGCACTTGTCTCACAGTGCATTGAGAGGCAATGTAGTAGAAAGAGCACCGTACTCTTGATCAGAAGACTTGGGTTCCGGATAGGGCTTTGCCACTTACTAAATACGGGACCAAATCATTTCATCTGAGATTTTGTTCCTCTTTCTATCAAATGGGCAGGACATGTGCCCTGCCAACCTCACAGTGCTGTGATGAGGATCAAATCGATCAATGCCTGTGAATAGTGCTTGGTAACCATTAACATTCTAAGTGTAAGTAATCATTATTTTATTGAGTGTTATTCCTCTGGGCACAAGAGTGGAGGTGGCTGAGGTGCATGCACGGGTAAGGGGAAAGCAGAAAGAGAGGAGAAAAAGGCTAAGGGTTTAAAATTAATATAGCCCTAAGGCCAAATCTGATGCCAAGGGCAAGCCCCTCCTTCCTATTGTTATACACCTGTGGGCACTTACCAGCCTCTCCAGCATTGCAGAAAAGCAAGCAAGTGTTCTCTCTGATTGTAAGCGGTTGCACTAATCCATTCCTTTCTTTTGCCTCCTGCTTTACCTCCCTAACCCCAAAACATAGCATCCAAGACTTCAGACGGCCCTGTACAACCCTTCTGGGAACAATCAATAAAACTTGACACAAAACTTGATAGTGCTAATCTCCTCCTCTTTCCCTCACTCACTCTTGTGATCAGGCAGCAAATCCATTCCTCTTCCTTAACATTCTCTCCTTCCCCTCTGCCTCACCCATCATCATCACTTCCCTTTTGGAATCTTCCTCCCTGATCATCCAGCTTCTGACCTGCCCTGCAACTGTCTGTCCTCTGACAGCAGGATGACAGTTCTAAAACATAAATCCATACTTTATCGTTTAAAATCTTCACGTCAAGTTTCTGGGAATCACTGCTCATTTTCACTCTGTAGCCTTTTTGTGTATTGTTTCTGCCCTGGAATGCTCTTCCTACCCTTGTTCGTGGGAAGTTCTGTTGAAGTTCTTCAACATCTGTGGGGAATGAAGGTTGATTACTTCTTATATTTAGGGGATCAAGGTGATTGGCTGTTTGATTGTTTTATTAAACAGATTTGTTCTTTCGTCAGTGTGGCGTGAAAGATTTTCAATAATACTTCAACATTGCTCTCAGAATCAAGTATAGGAAATAAAAAGCATCCAAACCATATATGAATCTTGAATGTAGTAGACAAAATTTTAAGATAGTCCCAAAATTCCTGGCCCCTGGTGTACATACAACTTCTCCAAGTTATTCAATCTAACACTAATCCAGGTTCTGCTGTGAAGGACTTTTGCAGATGTAATTAAGATTCCAAATCAGTCAACCTTGAAATAAGAAGATTATTTGATGGGTCTGACCTAGTCACATGAATTCTTTAGAAACAGACTATTTTTTCTAGCAAATGACAGAGGAGGAAGGTAAAAATTCAAAACACAACAAGGATTTGACCTCCATGCCATCACTAGCTGGAAGATGAAGGGGACAGTATAGCAAGGAATGCAGGTGACCTTTAGGAGCTTATAAGAGCTCCCAGCTGACAGCCGGCAAGGAAATGGAAATCTCAGAGACAAAAGGAACTGAATTTTGCTGATGGTAAGCATGAGATTAGAAGAGGAGTTTTCTCCAGAGCCTTCAGATAAGAAACTCAACTGGTTAACATCTTGGTTTCAGCCTTGGAAGAGCAGAGAACCCAGCCATGCCATGCCAGACTTCTGACCTACAAAACTGTGAACTAATATGGGTTCTCTTTTCAGCCACTGCATTGGTAATTCATTACACAGAATAGTAATTAAACATAAGGGACTTTTCAATGTATTGAAAACATGTGTTCTTTATTACTCTTTCCTTAAAATCCTTCTCTTCCCTTTACACACCTGGCTAAAAGAGCCCTTGTTTTTAATCACTCTAATTGAAAGTAAATAATTACTTTAAAGATGCAAGGAGTTTCAAACCCCAGACAGAGTACAAGTGGTGTGCATAGCGACTCAGAAACCATTAAGAAACTTACTCAAGGTAACAGGACACAATAAAACTAGGACTAAATATCAAACTGAATTTAAATGCAGCTTTGTTTCTGTTTGATCTTGTATTTATTTTTATGGATCTGTAGCAGTGATTTTCAACTTACCTGTGCATTAGAATCACCTAGGATCTTAAAAAAAAAATCTTGATGGCCAGATAACACCCCAAACTAATTCAATCAGAATATCTAGGGCTATTTCCAGATATCATTATTTTTTTAAATGCCCAGGAGATTCCAATGTGCAACCAAGTTTGAGAACTGCTGGTGTATAAAAGAGGACCCAGACTATACGGTATCAAAAGCTTCTGCCAGTTCTAAGTCTATGAGTTTATGTTTACTAAACACAAATATAAATTCACAAGCAATAGTTTAACGATGATGAGGAGGAAGGAGTCAATTACTATTTAAGGTTATAATTTTCTACAGCTATTTCTGTCCCTAAATGAGTTGGCATAATTTTAATCCAGAGGACAAAACCATTTTATTCTTTTAGCAACTACCTTAATGGGACACATTGGAGGTAAAAGCTAATCTTCTATACATATGATTTTGAAATAGGTAAAATACAGAACAAAAGGGAAAAGAGTGTGGCAGGGACAGGGTATGGGAAAGGGGAAGAACAGCAAAAAATATACATATATACAGATATAGATAAGATATAGATAGATACATACTGGAAACTGTAGAAATATCAGCCAATGACATATCCCTGAATGTGAACTGAAGGCCTTTTAAGTGCTGAGATGTAATAACAGTTATACATTTTCCAAAACTTCAGTAAATTTGACTACGATATGAAAAGACTTATGGGAATAGGAGTGTTTTAGGGACAAGAAAAAATGATTGTTTTTCTTACCTTGGTAGGCACAAGGCAGGGACAGAAAACAGCTCTGTGAAGTGAAACTCTTTTGAAGAGCTTAAGGAAACATAAAATTGGATCAAAAGTTACCATGAGAAAATAAGTCCTTTCAAATTTTGGCAGTCTTGTGGTGGTCACTGGCATTTCTACTGAATATGGATTGGATGATCTAGAACTTATGTGAGTCCTCTCAGTGCTCCAGTCTACTAATCTACAAAATGCATTCAATAATGGGACCCACTTCATAGAGTTATTTGAGGATGAAAATGATTTTGTAGTTATAAATTATTAAAAATTATATATGGTACATAGTGTCATATAATTATTAAGTAAAAAATAAGCAAATTGAAATAAATATCAAAGCATCATCAAAAGAGTGTGGCATTAGAAGAGGACTAGGCAAATAAATCAATGGAATAAATTCAAATCTACAAACAGACTTGGGGAGATGTAATCATTCAGCATATGATGAAGATCACATTTCACCTCAGTAAGAAAAGAATGGAGTATTCAATAAATGGTTTCAATTGCACCCCTCTGATTTTTCTTCCTATTTCTTGGTGAAACAAAGCTCTGAAAAAAAGACATTGAGTTCAGATTGATCTTACTCCTTCTCTCAAGCATTGATCTACTAAATAATGCATAAGTGTAATTCATGGAATTCAATGTATGGAGCATAATCTCCAAGACCCCAAATTGCATATTTCAACAGTATTAAAGTTCTCAGTATTTTCTTTTGTATTGTATTGTGAAGTTGCCTTTATCTTTAGAATTGGAAAACTGCTTTAGATATAATTAACATGTGACTACACTAAGACATATAGTTCTCTGTGATATATCCCTAATATAGTTGTTTTCAGTGTAAGCAGTGAAAACCCTTCCTTACATGGCCTTGATTTTTCTAGTGTGAAGCAGAATAAGCTATTAACTGAGCAGTTTAAGCTGGCCACACCACTAGAGAGGGTTCTAGAGTTGCAGGTTAGTGGTCCCCTGAGAACATCTGCCCAACCCAAAAGGAGCCTATATATTTCTCAGCTGTGACACTCAGCACTAATGGGAAGAGGGAAGTAAACAGGAGGGGCATCCAGTTAACACATTGGCCTATTAGTGGCTCTTGAGGTTGCTGAGTTGCATTTAGAAAATGACTACACATATTCATTGCCAAAGACTATTCAATTACAGTCCCATGTTGGTCATAACCAGTCCCAGGAAGACGGACCAATTATATCACTTTTAAAATACTCTCTCTCATACTGTCCTAGCCTGCCTTGTTGTTGCTATGGTAGAATACCCACAGACTGGGTAATTTATCAAGAAAAGAAACACATTTCTTACAGTTCTGGGGGCTGCGAAGCCCAAAGTCAAAGGGCTCACGTCAGATAAAGGTCTTATTGCTGCATCATTCCCTGGTGGAAGGCAAAAGGAAAGAGAGGGTGTGAGAAGGAGCAAGAGGGGAGCCAATCTCACTCTTATAACAAGCCCACTCTCATAATAACTAACCCACTCCCACAATAACTAACCCACTCCCACAATAACTAACCCACTCCCACAATAACTAACCCACTTCTGGGATAATGGCATCAGTACATTCACCATGTGCATTCACGACGTGGAGCCCTAATGACATAATCACCTCTTAAAGGTCCCACCTCATAATACTGTCACAATGGCAATTAAATTTCAACATGAGTTTGGGATATTCAAACCATAGCATTTCACCCCAACCCCCCAAAACTTATATCCTTCTCTCATACAAAATACATTCATTGCATCCCAATAGTCCTGAAAGTCTTAACTTACTCCAGTATCAACTTTGAAGTCCAAAGTCCAGAGTCTCATCTGAATTAGATATGGCTAAGACCCAAGGCATGATTCATCCTGAGGCAAATTCCTCCCTAGCCTCAAGACTGTGAAATTAAACAAGTTATGTACTTCCGAAATACAATGATGGACAGGCATACAATAGATGTTCTCATTCCAAAAGGGAAAAATAAGAAAGAAAAAATAATAAAGATAACCAGTCCCAAGTAAGTGCAAAATCCAACAAGGAAAACAACATTAAGTCTTAAAGCTGGAGAATGGTCTCCTTTGACTCCATGTTCCTCATTCTGGGCACACTGGAGTGAGGGTTGGGCTCCCAAGGCCTTAGACAGCCCTGCCTCTCTGGCTTTGCTGGGCTTACTCCACCCAGCAACTCTCGTGAGTTGGAATCTCAGGTGTGCAGCTTTCCCAGCTGGAGTCCCATGCTGGAGGTCTTACAGTTCTGGGGTCTTGGGGACTACCCCACTCCCACAACTCCCACTAGTCATTGACCTAGTGGGGACTCTATGCAGTGACTCCAACCTCATAATTCTTCTGGCTATTGCCTTAGTGGGGGCGCTCTGTGGTGGCTGTGCCTGAGGACAAGTCTCTGCCTGGGCCACCAGGCTGTTTGCAGCATCCTTTGAAATCTAGGTGGAGGAAACCCTGCCCTCATATCTCTTGCATTCTGTGTGCCTGCAGAATTAGCACCATGTACATTGCCAAGATTTATAGCTTCCAGGTTTATGCTCTTCCAGAGCAGTCGTCGAGCTACACCTGGGCCCACTTGAGCCATGGCTGTCATAGATGAGGGGTGCTGCCCCAGAGCTTGAGGAGCAGAGTCTGGGGTGGCATTGGGGAGCAAATCCTAAATTTCCTCAGATGCCTGTCTGAAAACCTTGCCCTCAAGGCCCTAGGTTGCCTTGAAGATCTCTGAAATGCCTTTGGGGTCATTCTTACGTTGTGTTGAAAAACAGTATCCCACTCCCTTCTATCTCTATCTCTTCAGCAAACAGTCACTTGGCCACACCCTTGGTTTACGCTCCTAATAACGCCTTTTCTCTGTTTACATGGTCAAGCTGCAAAGTTTCCAAAATTTCCTACTCTTGTTCCCTTTTATAAATTCTGTCTTTAAATAATTTCTCTCCTCTCACATCTTACTATATGTAGTTAAAAGTAGCCATGCAGCTCCTTCAATATTTTGCTTAGAAATATCTTCTGCCAGATATTCTAGTTTGTCACTCTTAAATTCCACCTTCTACAAAGTCCTAGGACATGGACAAAATTATAAGTTCTTTGCAACTATATAACAAGGATGGTCTTTACTCCAGTTTCCAAAACCTTGTTTCTCACTTTCATCTGAGACCTCATTAGAATGGCCTTTACTGTCCATATTCCTACCAGCATCCTGATCATGACCAATTAAGTCATCTTTAAGAAGTTCCAGACTTTCCTGTGTTTCTTCTCTTCTGAACTCTCACCAGAATCACCCTAAATGCTACATTTATAGCAATCTAGGCTTTTCTCAGCCTGTTCCTCAAAATTCTTCCAGCACCTACCCATTACCTAGTTCCAAGGCCACTTCCTCATTTTCAGGTATTTGCTATAGCAACAGCTGCAATTCTCATTATCAATTTTCTGACTTAGTCCATTTTCTGCTGCTATAGCAGAATACCTGAGGTTGAGTATTTTATAAAAACAGAGATTTATTTCTTAGAGTTCTGGAGGCTGGGAAGTTGAAGATAGAGGGGCCTGCATCTGGTAAGGGCTTTCTTGCTGTGTCATCCCATGACAGAAGGTGAAAGGGCAAGAGACTGTGTAAGAGAGAGCAAGAGGGGTCTGAACTAACTTTTATAACAAGTCCACTCTTGTAGTAACTAACCCACTTATACAATAAATAACCCACTCCCATGATAACAGCATTAATCCTTTCATGAGGGTGGGCCCCTAATGGCATAATCATCTCTTAATGCTCTCTCCTTTTAATACCATCACAATGGCAGTTAAATTCAAACATGAGTTTTGGAGGGGGCATTTAAACTGTAGCACCTACTATCTTTATTTTTTTTCATATACATATTAATAAATAAAAACATAGTTATTTCCTAGAGCTCTGAAAAACATATTGCCCAATGTGTACCAGGCTCATATTGTAAAGAATAAAATTATTAAATAAAATTTCTATAACTTATTTTGGAGGCAATGCATATGAATCTTTGCAGGATAGTTTTCAATCTAGATATAAAAATTAAATGTTTAAATGATTATTTTAATGATATCCCAGAAATGCTTTAATTTGTAATGTTTGACTGCTACCACTTACTTTTTTTCTGTCCTAGTATCCTCCCACACTCACCTAGGTAATTCTGCATTGAAGGTCATGACCATATTACACTCAGCTCCTATGAGGTTGCACGATTTCCCGATGTATTCCCTTCCTCTGGCCTCTTAGTGCACCCTGCTGGACTCCCTCAGGAATGCGGGGAACAAGCTTCATACATACACTCCAAACCCTGTACACACTCCCAGATGCAATGTAGTCTCTAATGCTATGATCCCACAAATATTTCCCTCCTTTCCCTTGGTTCACAGACTGACCCAGCTAATAAAGATTTATATATCAACAGTTTCTGCAAAAGATCATGCTTTCCTGGTACTATATCATTTAATAATAAAAGTTGTCATAGAAACAATGAAGAGTCGTAAGAAAAGAATTTACTAAGCACAGATGGTGTGCCTTACCCTGTGCTAAATTCTGTTAATACAGTTAAACATATATCTATAGAAGGCACACTTTATCCTAGACACTGCAGAGGACACAAGCAAATAAGCAGCAATAAATTCTCTAGAATGTATAACTCCAGGGAAAGGATGTAAAGATCCTGCTGGGATTTTTGTTGGAATTGTATTAAATCTACAGATTAATTTGGGGTGAATTGACATATTTATTGTAATATGTATGTGTAATATTGATTTAACTCTTAACATGCATTGTCCTCACCATAACCTGCAAAGTAGTTATTATTACTTCTATTTACAAATGAAAAGACAACTGGAGGTCAGAAAGATGAGGAAATTTGCCAATATCCCAGCATGAGAAGAGACAGAATTATGACTAAAAGTATTTAACACCATTATAATCCCTTATTATACAGGAGAAATGAGAGAAGTATTCAATTCACCATAATACAGAAAAAATAGATAAGTGACATGTAGGGACAGAATGATTTGTATATTTAATTGAGGAAGAAATTACATCTGGCAGGGGAAACTGGAAAGGCCACAGAGAAGGAAATGTGTTTAAGAAAGGTCTTGGAGAAAAGTTAAGCCTTCAACAGCCCAAACTGGGGGAAAATGAAACAGTGCAAAAATACTCATACAACTAACAAATGAGTTTTGCATGATCAACAAGATATAAAATGAAGACACAGATATCCACTATATTTCTATATATTAGCAATGTATATTT
>NW_012144968.1:1361205-1376898 GCF_000956105.1 Propithecus coquereli
CACAAATTATATGATATATGATATTCTCAAAATGATAAAACTATAGTTATGTGAAATCAATCAGCAGTTAGCAGAGGTTATGGGTGCAGTGAGGGGGTGACTTTACATGGATGGCATGAGGGCACTTTGGGAGTGATGAGACTTCTTTGGATTCTGATTGTGGTGTCATTATATCCATCTACACACGTGAAAATTCACAGAACTGTACTCAAAAGCATATTTTATATGATGATTTAAAAATAAAATTAGATAAGGGGAAAAGAGGAAACAGAACCATGAATTGTCCTGTTGTCAACAGAACACAAGATAGACAGAGGGGACTAGTGGAAGATACGGTGGGATGAAGTATATGTGTCAGATCCAAAACGCTCAGAAGCAGGATGGACGCTGTTGTGGTCCTCATTGTGGAGGGCTGCTGGTTTTCTTCTCTGCAGTAAAATTTCTTCCCACTTTCTCACTCTGCTCCGAAAGCAGATATTCAGCCAGCCTGAGTCCCTTTCCCTCTCTACAAACTCTGTCTTCACAAGGACTTTAAACCTGACCTGTCCCTGTTAAGGAAAGGAGGTGAAACATTTCTAACAGAGATCCTAATGCGTGGATCAAGACCTGAATGAATGAACACAGGGCATGTTTGGCAATAGCGAGTATTTCAACAAGTTGGCAAGTGCAGGAGAGCAGAGGGGAATTAAAACTGAGGCAGGCTGGAATTAAAACAGAGAAGGCAGTGAATGCAGGATTGAGGAGTATGTACCTAAATTGGTAGGTACTGGGTTGCTTAGAAATGATTCAGGAATATTAGGCTATGATTTATAGGATGGAATAGAATGGAGAGAGAGAGAGAGAACAAGAAAGAGAAAGCAAACAAAAACCAACAACGGCAGCAGTCACGGTTCACAGTCACGGCCAGGATGACAGAAAAGGGGAAATACAGATCAGTAGCAATTCATGAACAATAGTAGAGAAATTGGCAACATATTTGAGATAAGATAAGGAAGAGGGAGATGAGCTTGAGCAATCAGAGGTGTCACTCATTATATGCAAGAAATGATATTCTAGAGGAATTTCTGACAAAGGTCAGGGAAAACCATTTTTTCTTGCCAAGTCCCAAATTAATGCACAAATGCATCAGGGTCAAAAGTTTCATAGCACTCAGAGATAGATATTAGTCTGAAGAGTTTTGCAACAATATTTCTTAATTTTCTGATAACATTAAGTAATAATCAGAATTACCCAAACTTGTTCCTCAGCCCTCTGCAGGTAAAGCTTCTCTCCTTGACCTCTTTTAAAGGTTGAGCACCGGTGGAAATCCCCATCCCTAACCTGCAACCATCCACAATCAAGTTTTTTTCCTCTGCTTCTCCTCCTTGCTAGGGGCCCAGATCTCCTCACTTATACCCAGCATCCACTTGGGTGGCACTGACACTGACGACGTCCAGTCATACTTTTCCATTCTCATTCGGGGCACTGAATGACAGACAGCCTCTACTTTCTAATAGAGACAGATCAGCAAACAAGATGCAGAACAAGACGGAAGGACTAAAGAATCTTTTCCTTCCCACCCCCTGTTGAAACTTACGGAATAATCCCAGCCTTTCTTTACATGTTTCCTTAAAAATGGTTTCTCACGTCCATTCATTCTCAAATGAAGGAAGAACTTAGCAAATTGCTCAAAAGCTTTCCTCCCAGTCTGCTTCATAGGACTGTCCAAGGGCACAAAGTATAGTAGGCACTTAATATTTCTGCATCAATCATAATTACAGCTTTTAAGGGCTTTATAATTTTTATGCCATCTACATGTCTTAACTCAGTAGAGCAACTTCATGCTAATTTTACAGATGAAAAAGCTGGTGTAGAGACTGGTTATAAGCTTAGAAAAGTAATAAATGGCAGAGTTTGGACTCAAACATTTGGATTCCTAATCATTTCTTCTTCCTGATATAACCAAAACTCACTTGTTCTTTTTATCTATAGAAACTTCTGATCTCTTTATTTGAAATAAGATTAAGAACTACGACTTTTAACTAGTGTCAAGGAATTGGTCCAGATTAACTATCACATTATTCTCATTCTCTCCTTTGTTCAGCAAGTGGGCTATTAATTATGTCTATAGGTTAAATGATATTTGGGGCTTTACTTTTCATTTGCAAAGTAAACAAACGGGTAGATTGTAACCAAAAAAAAAAACACTCTTGACAAATAGATGGCCAGTGCAATCTCTGCAAAATCCAGCAACATACTGGAAGATTTGTATTTTCACCATATAAACACACTCATGGAATGAACACTGAGATTGAGAAATAGAATACAGTGTTCCTTGTACCTCAAAAGACACTTCATGATCTTCTCCAGTGAGTAATGACCTTTCCAGGTATAACTGGCATAACTATCCTTCCAACAGTATAGAGCAGTTTTACAGATGGGCTTTTAAGTAGAAATAACTCTGCCATTTTATATTAGTCAAATTATTACCATTTAGTATTAAATCAAAGATACTATAATTAGAGATATTTGGTTTCCTGAAAGTATTCTTCAAGGTATCTGCTTTTCTGAAAGTTCATCATCTTGAATTATCAAGAACTGAAAGTGCCTGTTTTGAAAAGATGAATTTTTATCGCAAAGTCCTAAACCAGAAGAGTAACGACGTTGAAAGAAGCCACTGTCAGGTGAGCGAAAGCATCATTACTGCAGCATGAAATACAGCATGACTTCAGCCATAAATCCATTGTAAATTTCCTTTATGGGTTACACTTTATTATTTTATTATTATTGAGGAGAAATATCACTTTGCCTTTAGCCATGTTCAAATCTTCTGGGGGAGAAATATTAAATATATAAATGCGTGAGGAATAAACTTTTGCATTGTAATACATTATGAGTATATTTGAGGCATAAAATCTATGATAAATGTATAGAACCAGTACTAGTACATTTCATATTTAAAGAGTGGCTGCTAATACTTCATTCTGGCTGATAGATTGAGTAGCTGTTTTCCTCGCTCTTTACTCAAACAGTTCATTAATTTTCATGGTTTTTAAAGTTGGATGATAACTTAATCAAAGACTGATTTCCCTACTACCAATCTTATTTTTTTTTTCAAGGCAGAGAGTAGGAGAAATAAATTGACTTATAAACCCTTCCTATTCTTTGGTAGTTTCTTCCGTGAACCACAGACTCCAACAAAAACATAGTGTGAGAAGAAGGGAAAAAGGAATATTATTGCATAAATTTATTAAGCAGTTGGGTGGATATTGTACTTTACTGATAGCAGGTCAGCTAATAAAACAAATATAGTCCTACTTCCTACGAATTTACAATTCAAAATTAAATTATATCACGTTTCATTCCATGGTAAACCCAGAGGCAGACACCTGTATATATTCTGTAAGAAAGGAAGAGAACAGCCACTTAGATAGTCCTGAATATTACAAATGCTTTATCATTGAATGTGCCTTCACCTACATTTAAGTGTGATCCTATATGGTACGCTAATAATTAAATCACAGCACTTCTAGCAAAATAATAAAACAATCTTGTGCAGGTTTAACTCATCAAAATGGAGAAAGTAACCAACATTTCTGTTTGATTCAATCTCAACTTCTCCCAAATCCTATTTCAAGCTGATACTGTATATTTGGTCCCTTCTCCAACTGTTGAAAAGCATAGTTTCCCTTTCTTAAAAAGCTTTCACTCAGATAAGAAAAATAAAAGTTTTGGCTTTATATTATTTATTTGATTTGGTACAGCAACAGGGTAAATAATGTTTGAGTAAAACAACAAGAATAGATTAACGTAGGTAATAATTGATAAGAGTAGTTGCTAATTCTTAAAAAGATCTAGATGCCAACATTTTAATATATTTCACCTCAGGAAAATAAGGAGAAAAGCAGGCTTATTTTTTTTAAGTGAATAACTTATCTTAAAGGACCAAGAGGAGTAACACAAAGAGAAAGCCAGTAGGATTAAAATGGAGTTTCATAAGAGTGACCGAGATAGAAACAGAGCCTGAAATAATCCCTTTAGTTTGTAGCTAAAGCAGCTTTTTTTTAGATCCAGGCAATGGTGAGTCCCAGGGCTTAGAGACACTGTTGAAAGTGATAGTTTTCAAAGCATTGTTACCAGATCAGCAGAATTAGCATCACCTGGGAATTTGTTAGAAATGCAAATTCCCAGGCTGCACACAAGGCCTACTGCATTAGAAACACTGGAGGTGAGGCCTGGTGACCTGTGTTTTAAACCCCCACCCCCAGGGACCCTGATGTACACTGAATTTTGAGAACCACTGGTCTAAAGCAGGGGTCAGCAAACTTTTTCTATAAATGGCCATAAAGTAAATGTTTTAGGTTTAGCACTTCACACAATCTCTGTCACAACTACTCAACTCAGCTGAGTAGTGCAAAAGCAGCCATAGACGATATGCAAACTAATGGGTATGGTGGTGTTCTGATAAACTCTTGTTTACAAAAACTAGTTGCAGGTCAGATTTGGCCCATGGGCCATTGCTGCTGATCCCTGATATAGAAAAAGGGTGGGCGGAAGAGGAGGAAGGTTTGCTCACTACTTCTCTTTTCTCACCTTTTCTCTTTTGTTGGTCCTGACACCTAGTGAGGAGTCCAGATTGCACCAAGGTACCTTCCAATGTAAATGCACTTCCCTGCTTCCACTTAAGAATTGTGCACAGGAGGTACCCAAGTGCTACTTCCTTTACTAAGTAAGGGTAAGGCACAGAAAGAAAAGCAGTAGAAAGGGGTAAACCTAACTCTACCAGTCATTTGGTTATAGAATTCCAGGACTTAAAAAGAAAGAGTAGCCTTAAGCCTGAAATATAAACACCATAGCCATCATTTATCCAAGGTTTTTTTGTATCATTTTCCTAAAAGAAATCTTCTTTGTGACTCTGTCCTCAGGGAACAAGGAGGAAAGAAAAAAGAGCTTGACTTCTTCACTAAAAAACAAAAAAACAAGCCCCAGATGGAAATTGTTTCCTTACCTGCAAAACAGAAGCTCTCAAATTCTAATGTGCATCAGAATTAACTGGAGAAGATGTTAGATTGCCTGGCCTCACCCCCAGAGTAACTGGGACAGACTCTGAGAAGTTACAGCTCTAACAAGTTCTCAGGTGATGCTTATCATGATCATGCTAGTTCAGGAACCAAACTTTGAGAACCACTGCTCTGAAACATGCTCTTCCTTCTGTGTTCCCACCCTTAGTTGGCAAAATCACCACCTTATCTGTCCAGGCACCTCAGCAAATGCTTGGGGTCATCTTAGACCCCTCGCTGTCTCTGCCCCACAGTAATCAACCACCAAGTCTAATCAAGTTTGCCGCTTCAGGATTTTAGAAATCCAATCGCTCTTTACCATCCTGTTGTCAAAAATTAGTTTAGGCCAGTGTTCCTATACTTTTCACATGTCTTACACATAAAAAATAATTCTATCCATAAGCCATAGGGGTTAACACATTTAGTTGTATAGGTTAGGGGGGACAACAGGACTAGGGGTTCCTTTAACCATCCCAAGGGGTAAGAGGAATCCATGTCCCTACACAGCTGTACCCTCCCCGTTCATTCACTGGGGAAGCCTTGTTTTAAGTCCTCATCATCACACATCCAGGCATTCTACCTAATTCCAGATTTAGCTCTTAAAGCACTCTTCCTACTAGCTAGAGTTATTTTTTTAATTACTGTATAAGATAACCAAATACTCTAAGACTAAACATTTATTATCTCTACTTGTGCCCTACAAAATGAACATCAAGTTTATTTAGCTTTGTATGCACTGTGTATCAGTCATAATTCCAACAGGATACAGATATCACACTTAAAATATTATAATTTATGGAAGATATATTTATAAAGGTGAGACTATAGGGCAGGGATTCTCAAGAAACAGTGATTTTATTCTTGAGGACATTTGCCAATGTCTGGAGACATTATCAAGATTGAGTGGTGTCACTGGCATCTAGTGGGTGAAAGCCAGGGATGCTGCTAAACACCCTGCAATGGACAAGACAGAACCACACTACAAAGAATTAGACAACCCAAAATGTCAGTAGCGCCAAGGTGGAGAAACCCTGACGCAGAGTGAGCTCTTGTAAAATGCTTGTCAAACAGAATTAAACCAGAACTGCAAACACAATTCCCAGATGCAACTAACTCTGCTTGAGTCAACTAAAGAAAAATCATGACAGGTGATCTGTGTGGAACAATGAAACCTTCACCTCATGTTGGGTCCTTGTATTTGTCAGGGATCTCAAGAGAAACAGAACCGATAGGAGATATATACACACACACACATACGTACATATATCAAATCATACATATATACAAATCATATATATATATATATGGAGATATTTTAAGGAAATTGGCTCATGCAATCAATATGGAAGCCAAAATGTCCCACAATCTTACATCTGCAGCTGGAGACCCAGGCTGGGGAAGAGGGGAGGTGCTGGTGTAACTCCAAGTCCAGGATTTCTGATGTCTGAGGGCAGGAAAAGATGGATGCCCCAGCCTGAGGAGAGAGAGAGAGAGAGAGAGAGAGAGAGAGAGAGAGAGAGAGATTGTCCTCCCTCTGTCTTTTTGTTCTATCTAGGCATTCAGTGAACTGGATGATGCCTGCCTACATTAGCAGAGAGGATCTTCTTTACTCAGTCCATTAACTCAAATGCTAATCTTTTCCAGAAACACCCCCAAAAATACACCCAGAAATAATGCTTTACCAGCTATCTGAGCATCCCTTAACTCACGCAAGTTGAGACATAAAATTAACCATCACATCTCTGTTTTCTGGCTTGAGTTCATCTTTTTGAAGAGTATTGATCTGTCCTAGTTATTAATAGTATCTTTCATGTGGCCAAGGCATCCCAAGACTTGCCTGAGATGCTTTGAGATCCTACCATGTCAGTATTTTGATACAAGGAAAATCCTCAGAAATAGATTTAGGTATCCATTCAAGGTACAAAATGGGAAAGTCACATTAATGCATTTATGAAACATTTGTTGGGAGCTTACTATATTCCAAACACTATTCAAAACAAATTTGAAAATACAATTCAATATACTCTAACCAAGATTTAGCTCTGATATTCTAGGTAAATCTTTTCTTAGCTTTTAGGTTAGAGAATAAGGTTTGTTCTTCTAGATTTCCCCTTATACAGAAAAGACAATTGGGTTCCAGTGATGAGCCCTATAAGATGAGAAGGAGAGAGGAGTGATTTCCTTAGCTTGTTGGCAACACCCTCCATAACATCGAGTGAAACCACCTGAAGTTTGCATAAGGGAATGTTCTATTTTCTAGCCACATTGTACTAGAGAAAATAAAACAGGCACTTGTGTTCTTGACTAATTTGAGGTTGGGAGTATATGCTTATTAATTTTTCCAAAGAAAAACTAGCTAATATCTTTCTCAATACAAGCAGAATAGTTGACAGACCATATTGTGTCTTTTGTCTGTCACTTGTCCCCCATATATCCATTTATTGTTTTATGCAAAGATAGGTGGAGTAACACGTGATGCAGTTATCTCCATTCTCCCTCCTGCTCCCACAGCAGAGATGAGTATTCGGTCATGGAAATCTCTCCCTCTGAACCTGGGCATGGCCTCAGAGTCCTTCTGTACATAGCACTTCAGGAAGCCACTATTAATAGAAAAGAATTGGCAATTCAGGTAGAATATTCTTGTGTTTGCTTGGCAAAGTTATTGACTCTGGGGAGGATTTATTAATAAAGAAATATGTACTTGAAAAGAGTAACTCAATACCACTATCTCACCTTGTTTTAGTAAATATATAACAATTTAGTTCTGATAAGAGGGCTGTGGTCAGCTGGTGGGAGAAATTTTCCAAGTCAATGGGTGATTAAATTCATATGATAAATATTTATCTCCAATCTGGATCTCTCTCTTGAACTCCAAACTCATACATCTAACTGCCTTTTTAACATTGTTACTTGCATGCTCAATAGACACATTCCAAAATTAAAATACCTTAGGGACTTCTGCTCCCTGCCAAAATGGAATAACAGGGGTTTGATACAACCACCACCAGCAGCAGCCTAGCCTTATACTAGTAAGTCAGACAAAAATATATGAAACAACAGTTTTCAGACACTGGACATTGGTAGCATGCACAGTGAACCCCTGAGAGAAGGGAAATGAGTAATGTGAGCCCTCTGCTCCCATCAACCTACTGCCTGGAGGGAGCTTCCAGGCTGTAGGGCAGAGAGAAGGAACCCAAACAGAGCTCAGGTATCCCACTGAGTTGAGGAGAAGAGATCTGAGTTCAGAAAGGCCAGAACAGCTAGAATCCCAGAGGGGAAGAAGCTACACAGAGTTCGAGAACTACAGAGGAGCCCCTTGAATCCTCTTCTGAGTACTGATATGAGCGTAGGTTACAGGAAACTACCTGAGACTAGAGAAAGAACCTTTGGAAATCAGCAGGCAGAAAAAGTCTAAAAGCTCACACAGGAATAGGAATACTCAATGTTTCCACACGCCAAAGGAGAGAGATGTTGTCATACATGAAGCATTGGGTAAAATCCTCAGAACAGTATTAATTTAATATTGGGTAGAAATTAGATCTGGACTAAAGGGTGCCCTAAACTCACCCTGACAAAGTTTAAGGCAATCCTCATCAAACTGATCCCATGTAACTTAACTGCATGCCGGAACACTGTTCGACACAATTTAAAGGAATACAACAAAATCTAGAGCTTGACAATACAAAATTTTTAATGTCTGTCTTCAAATAAAATATAACAGGCATCAAAGAAAGAGGATATATGACTCATTACCAGAAGGAAAGTCAGTCAATAGCAACAAAACCAGATTTTACAGAAATAATGAAATTAGCAGACAAGGAATTTCAAACTCTGTTATAATTATATCCTATACACTCAGGGAAGTGGAAGATACATAAACATTATGAGGGAGGATGTGAGAGATATAAAATAAAATGTAATTTATAGAGATAAAAATATATCAGAAATGAAAAATATAATGCAAGGCATTAACCAGAGATTAAATCCCGCAAGAGAGAAGGTCAGTGAACTTAAAAATGTTAAAGTGAACTTAAAGCATTAGCAAATATCCAAAATGAAGCACACAGGAACAAAGACTTTAAAAATAAATGAATAAAGCATCATGGCTTGTGGGACAATAGCAAGCAATCTAATAGAATGTAGTTGGAGACCCAAAAAGGGGAAGAGTTAGGATAAATACTTATAGAAATAAAGATCAAAAATGTTCTAAATTTGATGAATAAATAAACCCACGTATCCTAGAATCTCTAAGGAATCCAAACCAGAAAAAAACGTAAAGAAAATCACACCGAAGCACATCATAATCAAATTTCTGAAAACCCATGACAAACAGAAAAATTTGAGAGCAGCTAGAAAAAAATAATAAATTCATCAGACAAAGATTAGGATGACAACTGAGTTCTTGCCAGGAACTATGAAATCCAGAAGACAATGAAGCAACTGAATGTGTTGATTGGGGTGGGAGGTGGGGATGCGGGTAGATGGGGACTGCCAACTTAGAATTCTATATCCAGTGAAAATATCATTCAAAAACAAAAGTAGAATGAAGATTTTTTTTTTCAGATCAAAAGCTGAGGAGATTAGTCACCAGCAGATGTGTACTAAAAGAAATGTGAAAGGAAGTTCTTCTGATAGAAGAAAAATTATACCAGATGCTCATCTGGAGCTACAAAAGGGAATGAAGAGCACCAACGTGATCAACATGCAGATAAATATAAAGATAAAATGCCCCCAACTGAGCCCCTGATCTTTTCCTCAAAATCTGCTTCTTGTTCCGTCTTTTCTTAGCACATATAATGGCAACTCCAATCTTCCATGTTAAGGTCAAGCATTTGGGCGTCAGCAGTGATTTGTGTTCTCCCACACCTCCTACAGAAAATCCTCAGCAGAGCCCGACGGCTCTCACCTTGGAACACGCGCACGGTCCTGCCTCCACAGCTGTCTCCTCGGCATTCGCCGTCATCGTTTGCCCCGGTTATTGCAATAGCCTCCTGATCGGCCTCTGCTTCTACTCTGGCCCCATTACAGTGTATTCGCAACCCAGAAGTCATGGTGATCTCTAAAACTATATGACCGTTCCTGTCACACCTCTACTCCCGAAGCTCCTGTAGTTCCGTGTCTTATCCAGAGAAAAGCCAAACTCTTGCACGCGCCCTCAGGGCCTCACCGAGCCTTCCTTCCTCCACCCCCGCACGTCTCTTTCCTCATCCTCAGCTCAGGACACACTGGCCTCCTTGCTGTTCCAGCAGGTGCCGTCTCCATCCTTGGCATCTTCACATTTCGTCTGCCTAGACCGTCCTCCCCCAGACACCAAAGGGCTTATGTTCTCACTTCCTTCACGTCTTTTCTTAAATGTCATATGTTCAGTGAGGGCCCCCATGCACACACTATTTAGTTGCAACTTTCCTTGCACACGTGCCTGCGCCCTGATTAATTAGCTCTATTGGCCTATGTATTTATATAATATGTTTACTGTTTTGTTTCTCCCCACTAGGACATGAGTTGCATGGGGATAGGGATATTGTCTTTCTTTTTTACTGCTGAAACTTCAGTGTCTAGAGGGTGGCTGACGTATTGTAGAACTCAGTATTTGTTGACTGAATGAATATAGAAAGGAGGGTGTTAGGCCAAGTTCTGCGGCTGTAGTTCGTGATCCTTTTCACCAGAGGGCAGCACAACAGCATTAAGGGTTTAATGACAGAAGCAGAACTACTAAAACCAGGTGCACACGTAGATGAGAGAGGTCATGGAGTGGAGCCTGCGTGGAAGAGGAAATTAGAGTAGAGGAATCAACCTCTGCTTTGCTGTGTGTGACCCGGAGCATCATTTTAGTCTCTGGGCCTCAGTTTCAGCATAGTATAATTCAAGGGCTAGCACTTGATTGGTTAAGTCTGATTCACTTCTGGCCCTAATATCCCATGATTCTAAAACAAACAGGACCCCCCTCCACCCTCTTTTTTTAATTTCACATTCAGGTTAGAATGCAGGGGCAATGAAATTCCTATCAAGTTGTGCTCGAACTTCTGGGATTTGGTTAAATACACACACGTTCAGTAGAAAGACTCTTGTGTGTGAAGTAAAACTACGTTAGGGAGTGAGCTTGACTCGGTTTAGTTATTTCCACCACCACTTTTTAAATGAGAATGGGTAGTACTTCTGGAAAAAGAAGAAAAGTCAGCACCACTCTGGAGATCCAGGGCTATGAGTTAGTGTCAATTAAATGCTGTGGTTTCTTTTCTTATTATTACTTTGGGGGTGAAGCCAAGATACAGCAATTTGAGACATAGAAGATACTGCCTCCTGGAAAAGAGGCCATTTAAATTTATCCACTGGAGGAAAACACTAGATTTTTTTCCCTAGTGATGGAAGAGTTTAATTTCTCTAACAGGAACAGCATTTCTGAAACAGATCAGGGGAGGGCAGTAAAGAGTTGCATGTGGCTAGCTAGTTAATGAAGTATTCATACGACAGAGAATAATTATATTTTAAACAAATTTATTTTTATCTTTTACTGCATCTAATAAAATTCACTCACCATTTTGATGGTTTGAAGAAATTAATGTGTCATCAATGGGTTTGTGAAGATTAGTTTGGGCATTGAGTTAGCATGGCAACTCAGTATAAAAATCCCTCAAATTGCATTTTACCATTGAATCTAAAGCCTAGAAACTTAGGTAAGTGAAATGATTTTATCAGGATAAGGTATTTAAATGACTTTAATTAAAGCCAACTCTTTCATGGGGTTAAATGCATTGATTTCTATTTTAGGGTAATTTATTTTCTTAATCCTGACATTTGATTTATTTTAGAATATCTAATCCACATTCATGACTCACAGAATTTTATTTTTTCATTGAGAAAAGAGGACATGAACAGACATCCAAGTTGGACTTCCTAGTACTGATTATTCTTTTAATGTAAAATCAGGAGATTCATCTCTTTGGCTGAACTCCATTGATGTATGAGGGTATCTCTGGTTGCAAATATATGGGACTGCTAAGGAAACAAGGAGAAAGAAAGTGTCCACTCCATGCATCTGAAAAGCACTACATAAATACATCTGTTTTTCTGTCTAATTTTCTGAAACAATACTAGGTAGGGTATCTGGAATGAATAAAACTATCCAAGCCAGATCCTGGCCATATTCTTCTAATACTTGGTACTTTCCTTTATAGCATTTATCAAAGCTGTAATTACCTAAGATTTGTGGTTTTTATTCTCTATCTTCACCATCTATAGCATCTCCCCTTGCCCCCATATCACCTCATTCAGATTTGTATGCCTGGCAACACGCACAATACCTGTTCATATAGCAGAGGCTGAGTAAATATTCGTGAATGAATAAATAAATCCTTCCAGATTATGAGCCCCAAAACAGGGATAGTCTCATAGTCACCTTCAAATTCCTAGTACTTAGCACATAGCATTGTAGGGCATGTAAATCTAATAAACATTTCTTGAATAAAGTATTGACTATTCTCTCTGTAGGATACTGAAGTGAAGAAAACATGTTTCATGCTCTCATGAAAACATTCTAGCAAGAGATGGGGGAACAGAGGTAATAGATATATACACATGAATAATTAAGTAACTAAAATATCAGACTCTGATAAGCATTTGCAGAACCCTCTAGAATGTCAGGAGAGCCTGCTCTGGGTAACTGATAGCCAAGCACAAAGTTGAAAGCACTGTCCTCCAGCACAGAAGAGTCCTCCAGGCAAGGGAATAGAACATGCAAAGGCCCTGCACCAGAGTTTGGCAGGTTCAAAGGTCAGTGAGGCCAGAAGGAATTGCTGAAGGAAAGCATGGCCATCGATCTATGCCATTCTTTGCAATGAAGACCAAAGACATGTATTTTGGAAAGAATGACCCAAGGAATGCAGTAACAAAACAATCATCTAAGAACAAACACAAAGGAACCTGTGCTAACCACTCAAAGCCATGGTGTTCAAAACTCTTACCACCTAATTTTGCAACATTATATAAGCTTAGGAAAAGATTACATCTATAATGCTAATTTAATATCAGTATACAAAATAGCTTAGGCAGGATAAGTTCAACTAGTCAAGAACTATTGAAAGAAATAAGACATGCTTGTTCATTACAGCATAATTTAACAGCTATTTACTGAGTGACATCTAGTGTCAGGAATTGTTCTTCGTACGGTAGACATAACAGTGAATAAAACAGAGCTGTCCTCATGGAGCTTATATATTTTACTGGATGTGAGATAGCCAAAAAAATAAAAATTTCACAAAGGACTAGATCATTTCATCTGTGACAAGTTCCACAAAGGAAAAGTGCCATGATCAAGTCAGATAGTTGGATGTTTTCCCAGTTCCCTTTTGGAAAATAATCTGTCAGCCAATCAATACACCTAATATTAGAGAGGTTTCTTTTAAAAAAGTAGAATGATGGAATGGTTTTCTCCTTTATAGTTTCTCCATGTTCTAATTTTTTTACAATGAGAATGTTACTTGACTTAGCAAACTTGAAAAATTTATTAAATAATACATAAAGATATTGTTGTTAACATTTCAGAAATTAAAGACAAAGCTAAAGTCTCCTGTGCCAAGAGGAAGCAACAGGCATAAACTGATATTATAAATCAGTTTTGTTAAAAGTCACAGAAAGATTTGAGGTCTGAGATTTGGTGCCTCTGCTTCATAACTGGCATAAGTTTTCCTAGAAACAGTTACCTGTTTTCCCAAATATGTAAGAAAGCACACTCTGTCATTTGTAACACAGATGCCTTCTTTCTTTAATTTATGAAAAAAAAGTATTGTCAGCAGGAATACCACTTTTAGCACCATGTGATCAAAGGAGAATTTTGCAATTCCATTGTAGATAAGCAGCAAGATGTGCTTTCAGGGTTTGGTTCACATGCTGTGGAGGAGTTAGTGAACCACAGCACAATGGAGTTCTCATTTTAAAAACCTTCTTGATCAAATGTTCAAACTGGAGTCAAAATACTATTGAATGCCACAAAACCAATTGTGGAAATGGGCTATCAACACCGACTAAAGTTTCTTCAGCAAGACATGTGGAAGCTCAGTGTTACAGTCCTTAGATGACAGCATTGGCAAAACCACTATATCTCATCACATTCAAACAAGCCTCCCCTGACCAGTACGTGGTACTAATGAGCAATGATATATACAGGTGAGGTATATGGGGACTGGCCCATCATTTGTGTTAAAGCATACAATCTGCTGTAAACAATGTAATCTGGGGGAGAATATCCACAACATTAAGAAAACAGGAAGAAACATTCTACTCATCTTAATTAACCCCCCAAAAGAAGCATTATTTTCTCTGTGCTCTGCTAGTGCATAGAAGCATTTGTAGATAAAAATTAACATAACCACTACAAAAACTGGGAAGGCAGTTGATGGAGCATGTTAAGCAAGTACCAAAACAGATAAAACTGATATACTCTGCCCAAATTTCAATAAACTAAAAATGATTTCTTCCCTAAAATTCAGTCTCCCTTTTCTCTTCCCTCCATTATAGAACCTTGATTTTCTTAAAAAAAGTAAATTTGTTGGTATAGTGAATAGCATTTAGCATTTCTTAAGGTAAGGCAAGCATCTCTTGCTCTTTTCCCAGGCTTTCTTCTCTTTCTTTGAAAGACCAAAAAGAAAAAGAAAGAAAGAAAAAGAAAAAAAGGCAACAAGGAGAGGCTGTTGGCGCTGCCCGGGTCACTGTCATGCGATGCTGATGTAACGCGCTGGGGGCGCACTGACTGGCTGCCTGGGAACTGGTCATGCTCTCTTCACACATGCGGCAGCAATCAGCTTACAACTAAATCGCGTCTGAGCACAAGCCATCTCCACAAAGGCGACCAAAGAGGCAGCATTCAAAGGCTGACAAAGCATCCCTAAAGCAGGGAAGAAAAGGAGCCCCTGAGGCTGCTGACGGAAAAGGCTTCCAACATCCATGCCCGGTCTGCTGGGGCACTGTGCAGACCACGGAGGAACCGGGAGGAACTGACGGGGGACCACGGAGGGGGAGGAACTGAGGGAATACTATCTGAAGTTTCACTTGGCGGAGCTGCATGCTTAACACCAGAACTGGGAGGAAAATGTCAAGATATAGGAAAAAACAAATAAGACAGAGAAATAAAAATAAGAAGGGAAATTCAGTGTCATGGGGTAACACCAGGGACCGATTATGTCTGTTGTATTTTAGGCTTCTAGTGGACTCCGTTAATTATTTCTGAGCAGGAATTCTATCAATTGCATACACTTTACATGTCATTTGTTTTTAATATAAGCATTAGGAAGAGAATCATTTCTTAAAATTGCAAAGGACTTTCGTCTGGCAACACTTAAAAAATTATAAAACCTGACTAAAAATCGTCAAGTGATATCTAAAATATAGACTAACTATAATAAGTCTGTTCTTACTGGGCAGATTGTTAATTAATGTTTTATAAATTATTTACAGTCACATCATTGGTGATCTCGATAATGGATTGTAGCAGAAGAAACATACCAGCTCTGACTTAATGTGGACCTGAGATCTGAGCCATTTCTCTTTACTTGTCTACTAATCTCATCTATGCCCTTATCCCCCCTCCCTCCCTTCTGTCCATTCAACCCTCACCAAGCAGCTCACTACTCGCTTGACTGCATTTACCTCTTTGTCAGCA
>NW_012144968.1:1377434-1383066 GCF_000956105.1 Propithecus coquereli
ATTAAAATGCCCCTATAACAAAAGACAGATTAACAAAAGAAAAACATATACGTTTATTTAATATGTTTTTCAAAAACGGGAGCCTTCAGAAATGAAGACCCAACCAAAGAGGTAAACGTGTGTATTTCTCATGCTGCCTTTGATGAAGTGGATAGTTGTGGAGAAGTGTGGACACAGGGGGTATCACGTAATGGTAAGTAGCTGGGGACACTTGGCAAGGCTTGTTTGCTCAGATTCTTCTCTGTGTCCCCGTGTCTTCAGAGATAAGCATGTTCCTTTCCTCTGGGTATGGGGAAGGCACCTGTGGAATGAGGCTCTTATGACCTGCTTTGGGTGGAAAGATAGGAAAAGGTCAGAGATTGACCTTTCTAGGTTTAATGATTGCTTCAGGAGAGAAGAGTGAGAGGAAGGTGAGAGTGGCCTTCCTATTGCCACTGTTTTCTCAAATGCCAAGGTGCCATATTTTGGGATCACATGTCCTAAATGCCATCAACATTTAAAATAAATGTGTGAAGAATTCTTTTAAAAGTATACAAAGTACGATGACTCTGTAATGTGTCAGCTAGGCTAGGTAGAACAGCTTTTCCCAGAATTCTCTTTCCTGTATGTTTCTAGTAAGGGTGGCCCCCAAGGAGAGTCTTGTGGGAGACTGGAGGACAGAAGCGAGGCAGTAGCCATTTTGTAGCTCACACACTTGGTTGCTTCTCTGTCTGCTCGCCTTGTTGGCACGTTCAGTAGCCCGATCTGCCACTGCTCCCCCAGCCCCTGGATCCTCCAGGTTGTCTAGCTCCTGGGACAGGTGTGTGTTTAGCTCTATGATGAAGAGCACTAGCCTCTGCAGGATCCCCCCATCACTGTGGTTAAGAGCAGAGAGAACTGACCTAGACTCCAGTCTGTCCTTTTTAAGCTCATGCTCTAGAGACTCTCCCTAACTTCACATTTATTTCCCCTTCCAGACTGAGATAGGACTTCAAGTTCTAGCAGCAGACACAAAAGCAGCCACCTTGCAGAGACTGTTTAACCAGGTCCCAAAATTACATAGGATTAAATCCTTGAAACAAACCCTTTGTTTTACAAAAATATATGCATTGATTGATTGATAAATGATAGATAGATATAGATAGACAGACCTTCCCCAGTGGTTTTGCATCTCTGATTGAATCCTAAACATTGTAGTGAATTAATATCCACAATTACTCTAAGTAATATTAGTATAGAAATGCCAATTCATTTTTTGAATTCCTCCCTAATTAATTACTGTAGTGATCTATCATCAAAATTATTTTTAACAATCTATCAGTATATTAATAGCAAAGAATTAGAAGTCACCTGATTTGCAAAAGAATTTGCTTTCTAGTCGTTTGAAGTATTCACTTTCTCAACTTTGCAATATTTTTAAGTGTCCCTTAATTTTTTATCTGGGAAATTTTTATACCCTGGGGTCATGAACCATAGAAAGATCCTGAATAAATGAGAAGAAAGACTTTCTTTGTGGGAGAAAAATGGTTATGAACGGGGCAGTGGAAAAGAACTGGCCTGATGTTTAAGTGCCTCCTTAGGCATATACATTTTAGAAAGCATGTATCTGGAAAATTCTTTCCATCATTATCTGGGAATGAAACTCTCCTATCTTTAAGCTTTCATTGCTATGATCACATAATTCTAGAGATAGAATAAGTATCAGAAATTTCATCAAGCACTTCCATCTATATTCAAGCAAACAAACAAAATCAATGCAATATATGCAAAAAATCAAAACATTTCTTGGACTTTTGTGCAAGGTCACAACTTCTTATTACAAATTACATAGGAGGTTTCTAGGTAGTGACACCAGCCCAAAGAGCTGCTTCATTTGCAATGAAAGCCAGATGTTTAAACCTTTCCTCCTCCAAATATAATAGTGCAAACCACTCCAGTAGTCCACCATTTATCTGCAGTTTTGTTTTCCTCAGCTTCAGTTACTGGGATACAAAGATATTAAATAGAAAATTCCAGAAATAAACAATTCATAAGTTTTAAATTGTACGTTGTTCTGAACAGGGTGATGAAATCTCAGGCTGTCCTGGCTGGAACGTGGCGTATCCATGCTGTATTCACCACCTGCCTGTTAGTCACTTAGTAGCCATCTGGGTTGTCATATTGATTGTCTAGTATTGCAGGGTTTATGTTCATATAACACTTTTTGTGTTTAATAATGGCCCAAAAGCTCAAGAGTAGTGATGCTGGCAATTTGGATATGTCAAAAAGAAGTTGTTATTTTCTTACTGTGTCTAATTTATAAATGAAATTTTATAATACGTATGTATGCATGTATAGAAAAAAACAGTATATACAGGGTTCGGTATTATCTGTGGTTTCTGGCAGCAACTGGGGGTCTTGGAACATATTTGCCACAGATAAGGGGGACAGCTTTATTTCATTACAAATTTAACATTCTTCACAGAGAAATATAATCAAAGGGAAACGTGCTTGTAGTAACTTTGGTAGTAAAAGAGACATAGTAGGACCAATTAATTCTGCCTTAAAACTCTGCAATGGAAAGCAGGTATAAAAAAAAATTCCCTGCTGCTGAAGAGCGTATTTGACAATGACTTAAGAGCAGCAAGAAACACCAGGAAATGACGGAAACCCCAGGTCACATTATGAAATATGATGAAATATTATGGAAATACAGTAGACCTTTAGGCAACCTGGGGGTTAGAGTGCTGACCTCCAAGTAGTCAAAAACCCGTGTGTGTGTGTGTGTGTGTGTGTGTGTGTGTGTGTGTATACACATGCACAAACATACATATGTATGTATATTTTACCTCAATAAAAAAATTTTTAAGAAGAAAATCTGTGTATAACTTTTGACTCTCTGAAAACTTAACTACTAATACCCTATTGTTGACAGAAAGCCTTACTGATAACTAAGAGTCAATGAACATGTATTTAGAGTGTTATATTATTATATACCATATTCTCATAATAAAGGAAGCTAGAGAAAAGAAAATGTTATTAAGAAAATCATAAGGAAGAAAAAATATATTTACTATTCATTAAGTGAAAGTGGATCATCATAAAGAGCTTCATCCTTGTCTTCTTCACAAGTAGGCTGAGGAGGAAGAGGAAGAGAAGGGGTTGGTCTTGTTGTCTCAGGGGTGGCTAGAGGCAGAAGAAAATCTGTGTATGAGTCAAACCCTGAAATTCAAATCTGTGTTATTCAAGGGGCAACTGTACTCTAAAATAGTGCTGGGTAAACTCTTTCATTGTCACCTGCCAGTTTTTATCAGTAAAAAACTGAAAATACTGAAAATATGAATTGGCATGTTTGATTGATTTTGCATAAGACATTAGGTAATCACAACCACACACATCAAAGAAAGCTTTATCCTTCCTCCTCTAAGCTTCAAAGGTGAACTAAGAGCAATACCCTTTCCCTAGGAAAATGTAGCTTACAGTCATACAGCTTCTAACTACTCATTGTTGAATTAATATGTGAAAGAAAGAAATATTTTCTTCTGGACCATTTCTATAGAGGGATCAGAATTCCTTAAAAAGATGTCAAAAATGGAAAGATGCAATGCTGAGAAAGGTTATCCATTTTAAAGGTTTGGAAAGAAACTGAAAATGGCTATGGGAAAGGAAAAAGAACAACACATACGAATCTTGAACTTGGCCTTTTGGGAAAACAGATACATTCTGTCCTGTGCTTATGGCATCTAATCCTGATCATCTCTGCAAGAAAGTCTGTAATGAAAGCCGATTACCTCACAACCTGCCACTAGGAAGAATGATCCATCTGATTTCCGTTGTTTACTGAGTTACAAGGCGTTACCATGGCTCAGGCAACCTCATTACAAGCAATGCAAAATACGCAGAGTGTGAATGGAGAGTACATAAAGGAACCAGGAATGATGCTGTATGAAATCCAATGGTTCCTTGTCTTATAGCAACAAAACAGATTTCCTAAATGGTGAGTATAACAAGAGAAAAAAAACTTCAAGGAAATATAATTATCACATCCTATATGAAATTTCATAAGCTACCTAAAACAATTAAGAAATAATTTATGGCACTAGGCAGAAAAAAAATGGACATTTTAGAGAGTTTGCCATAGTAAAAGGAGTATAAATAAAACAAAGCCTTACAAATTTTGTCCTGAATCTTCATAACCTGGTTAAATTAATCCATTATTTCCAAGCCACAGACTACAAGTAAAACAACCATTGCAGGTTCAGTAATTTTTGCTTTATTTTGTTTCATTTTTCTAGTTTGAGAGTTTTTATTGAATTAACTTTTCCACATTTTACTTTTCAACATTTTAATTTATTTTAATGTATATATATATGTGCATGTATATATACATGTGTGTGCACACATGCATGAGTATGCTAGTTTTATCAAATTCAGGATACTTAATACGATATTATACAATACACAGTTTATTTTCAATTTTCACCAATTATACCAATAGCAACCTTTATGAAAATATTTTGTGCCAATCCAGGATTATGCATTGCACTTACTTGTCAGGTCCCTTTAGTCTCCTTTAATCTGAAATGATTCTTCAGTCTCTCTTTTTTTTTCTTTCATGACATTGACCTTTTTGAAGATTACAGGCCAGTTGTTTCGTAGAATGTCCCTCAATGTAGATTTGTCTGATATTTTCTTAAGGGTATGGTCATTTTATATATCGTAGGCAGGAGTATTATATCACTCATGCATCACAGCAGGAGGTTCAGCTGTTTGTCCCATTGTTAGTGTTGTTAACTATGAATTCTTGGTGAAGGTGGCATCTTCCAGGTTTCTCCACTGCAAAGTTACCATTTTAATCTTTGTAATTTGTTTACAAGCTGTAGAAAAAGACTTTGAGATAATGCAATATACTGTTCCTCTTCAGACATTTACCCAGTAGTTTCAACAGTAATTGATGATACTTGCCTAAAACAATTATTACTGTGCTGGTTAAAAAAAAACATTTTAATATATTTTGAAAAAACTATATTAGTGGAAACCAAGAAAAGAATTTTGGATTGTGTCATTTCTCACTTTTATGCCTTTAGATGTATTGAGAGATACCTGCGCAATTTGATCAAACATGCGATTTAACTGACTTCTTGAGAAACACAGAAATATTTCTTTCCCACTCCCTTGTGTTTTAGTGAAAAGCCTTTCCTCTCATGAGGGTACCTTAATGTGTGTGTAAGTGTGTGTGTGCGCAACAGTTTTTATTATTCACATTTCCTAAGAAAGTTCTGGGGCATAATATAACCTATATTTGAGTGTGATTTTTCCAATACCATTCTCCTTTCTTTAATGCAATTATAGTGTTTTTTCCCCTTCTTAACAAACGGACTGCTGAATAAGTGCCCAAGGGAGGAATTTTCTTTTAATATAAGATGTTTTGGGTCCCCTTGGTAATCCTGTACCAGTGCAGAAACTTGAAAGCCATTCCATAAACTGGAGTGATCAGGGACTAACTGTGAACCTTGCATAAAATGATGATTAATAGACCATGAGAAATGTATAATTGACTGAGTCTCATTAAATATATTAGCAGATCTGTCCTGGCTGGAACGTGGCGTATCCATGCTGTATTCACCACCTGCCTGTTAGTCACTTAGTAGCCATCTGGGTTGTCATATTGATT
>NW_012144968.1:1384101-1391480 GCF_000956105.1 Propithecus coquereli
ATACTTTCCTGGATTAAACTTAAGCCCATTATCCAAAGTGAGGCACCACAAGAGTGGAAGAATGGGCTCCACCTGTACTCACCATCAAATCTGTACTAACTGATCAACACTAGGGTGCTCACATGGCAGTAATACTCTCCAGGGATTAGGGGAATGAGGGGTAAACCTGCAACTAAAGGACACGGGGAGCATTGTAGGGGGGAAGGGCATGCCTTTAACCCTCACTTGGGTGAGGCAAAGACATAAAGTGTAACCATAATGTTTGTACCCTCATAATACCCTGAAATAAAAAAAGTATATATATTAGCAGATTATCAGCAGGTTATTAGCAGATAAAAGAAAGCTTTCTAGCAACATACTTGAAAGTAGTTATGCATTTAATATATGATAATCAAGATTGAAAAAATAATTATCTAAAATTTGAAAAGTTACCTTTAACCTACTCCAAAGTAAAGAAAAAAGGATAGGCTCTTTCTTGAATGATTCCTAAATTATATCTCGGTCAGAAGAAAAAGGAAACCAAACTATGAAACAGGTGTTTTAATTTAGTAGAAGCTGGTCACGAAACATCACACAGCCTTAGTGTTCATTGTGCTTTCAACTCACCAATCACAATAAAGTGAGTGCTTCCTCATAAGGAGGCATACAGTATCAGAAGAGTGTTTATACTAAGCACTCAGTATAGACAGATTCTAATAAGACAAAGAGGCAAGAATCTTATTGAATAAACACAACATTTGAAAATACTGATAGGCAATCTTGGAAAAAATCCATTGTCTAACTCAATTGTTTAAAAGAAAAAAATCCCTGAAATTGTTTTAGTAGAAGAGTTTATTATCCATTTCCCTGTGAATATAATGAATTATTCATCAGTGTGGAAAGTGCTGAAAACTGAAAATTTGACTAGTATAATGGTATTAGTCCTGAACTTGAAGTCAGAAGGCTTGGGTTTGAGTTTCAGCTTCTTTATTTAATTAGGCATATCTCTTAAGCAGTTTACTTAATCTTTCTGAGCCAACTCTGCCCATACATAATGTGATAGAAGGACTAAAATGCTTCTGAAATATTAAAATACTAAAGGAATTATTATTTTGAAAGTCCATATAGGAAATAGATAAAATGCTCTAGTTTTATTTAACAATTTAAATCTCCTTAATGAGTAATTTGTGGATATTAGAATAGATTGGACTGGTAATGACCTTAACATTTGAAATTCACTAGATATGTTGAAAGTGTTTTGGTTTGGAATTCAGTGTCAAATCTATCTAGCAGCTCTTCTTACTGCTACTCCATGAATTCACAGGATAATATTAAAAGGCACAAGAATTTAAACTTCATAAAAGCATAGATATTTTTTCTGCATCCCCGGTGCCTAAAATAGCAACTAGTATGTAAGAAAAAAATCCACAAACGTTTGATAAAAGAATAAATTAATTAACTGGGACTAAGAATCATGTTGTTGTTAGAATCTGGAAAGAATTTCAACTGACAATTGGATGGGAAGACCCCTGCACAATATGTAATCAAGTAATGAAAAAGTGCTGCCTTCAAGAAGAGAAATCTTTGTCCTTACTTCACTATCTGACAATGACAGAGAGGCACAAGACATTTACCAACCAGAAATCAAAGGTATATACCTCTATTCAGCCATAGTGCAGCACCCTGAGTGTTAGTTTCTGCTATGGTTTGAATATTTGTCTCCTCCAAAACTCATGTTGAAATGTAATCCTCAGTGTGGCAGTCTGGAGAGGTAGAGGTTTTAAGAGGATTTGGGGTCATGAGGGCTCTCCATTAATCATTAGCGGATTAATTGGTTGTTAGGGTAATGGGATTGGCAGCTTTACAAGGGGAAGAGACAACTGAGCTAGCACTGTCAGTGCCCTCGCGGTGTGATACCCTGTGTGGCCTTGGGACTCTGTAGAGTCCCATCAGCAAGAAGGCCCTCACCAAATGAGCCTCCTCAACCTTGGACTTCTCAGCCAGGTGCTCTTGTTATAAGCAACGGAAAACAGGCTGAGACAATTTCTCCATCTTCAATCAGTCTACCTCTTTCTGTACAAAACTAGTGACTAACACTGCTAGAAAATAGTTGGATAAGAATTGTGAAGGAAAAATGTTTGTAAGGCTGCTGAGACGCAGTCCCAATAAATAAAATTATAAGTATGTATGGAGGCAGGGTGAGCCTACATGCTACTAAACATGGGAAATTATGAGTTTTCTCATAATTATGATGTTTTAGCATCTCAGACAACCAAACAGCAGAGAAAAAATAAGATACCAGCCCAAGTCCAGGGACAGCCTTGCTGTAATTGAATTTCACATGCTGGGTGGTGAGCTAACTTACTATCAAGAATGCAGAGCCCAGGATCAGTCAGTGTGAGTTCTAATCAGGAAGGTGTTGCCCTTTGTTAATTAGCATACTGGATCTCAGAAGTGGGTTTTTATTGGTCAAAATAATGGCCTATGGATTATAACTCAGTGATGAAATTAAAGCTGTGAAATATGTAGATGCTAGTATGTGTGTATTCATATATTTTTTTCCAGAGACCTCACTCCTCCTAACATGCATAAGCAAGACAGAAGAACCCTGAAATAATAATACCTTAAACTAAATCCCTACCCCTCCTACCTCCAGAGGTAAGCTCCTGAGGGATTTGAGTAGTGCCCTATCAAGCATTGTTGCAGTCTGAGCTCAGCAAAGAAAAAAATGTGTTCCCTTATCTACACTTACAAAAGTATTCTCCTATATTTTCAACTAAGTAGAAAAAGTTAATAATATCTTTACAGTCAAAAAACATGGCCACATATAAATCCCCATGTTGCCCACTGTGTTGCCTGATGGGATTGCATGCTATTGTCAACCCTTATAAATCCATCCTGGCAAACTGTAACCACCGACTACTTGGAAATGACTTTTCTTGTTGCACAGTAATGTGGAGACATATACAACAAACAACGGCCTGCCTTTATTTAAAATTTTAATATTTTGCTCATGATAATTTTTTTATGTGCATTTTGATTTTTAAAAATACTGCCTTAAAATATAATTACTGAGTTTTTGGTGCCTTTTTAGATTTTGCACCTGTGATGAGTCCCTTACTGCCCTGATTTTGAGCATCTGAGGAAGCTTCAAGGCTGAAATATCTTGTCTCTAGAATTTTGGCATTTGGCTCTAGCGAAACTTTCATTCAAGATAGTGCTCAAAGCACCTCATGGACGGAGAACTGGGGCTACCTAGAGACTATAAAATGAGTTGTGCAAAACATTTGTTGTTTTAGTTTTTTATGGTTTTATTTGTTCTCTTACTAAGAAATAGTTAATAAATGCCTATACGTGTGGTATAATTTGGCTGACACTTTCATTTTAACCTGACACCCAATAATTTAGGGATGACTACTATTTCTACTAAAAAGAAACAAAGGATAAATTGAATTAGGTCAACCACAACCAAACAGGCAATGACTGGGATCAAGGATAATGTATATTCCATTTTACTTAAGTATTTTTGCAACACTATGTGCCAGACATTGTTCTACATGCTTTGTAATAATTAACTCTAATCTTCAAAACACTCTATATGAAGTACTGTCTCTATTTAATAACTAAGAAAACTCTTCTCTTTCTCTTGATAAAATTCAGAATTAAGTGTACCTCATTTGATGCTGGCTGGGAGAAAAAAGTCCACCATGGATATTATAGAAAAGTAATATAACAAAAGGAAAAAAAAATCATCTTTAAGACTCACAGGGGTACTGTATTTCTAAAATAACTCATCACAAGAACCAAAAATAAATAAATTAGAAAATTTGTTAAAATCCTCAATTGAATGCAAAAACCAGGAACTCAAAGCACAAAGGATTGGCCAAAATGTGACAGCTCAATCAATCAAATTTCTCTACTATAATATTTTTAAACTTTTTCTATATATGCATGTATAAAATACATATGTAGACTATGTATGCATAAATACATCTCATGAGCACATTTCATGTGTATGAAATGCATGTGTAAAATTCATATTTCAGATATCTTTGTACCCCATATCTAGCACAGGCCCTGCATATAATAGGCTCTAAGAAAATACTTGATGAATAAATGCATGAATCCACTCCTCCCTTTTCCATAAATAATTATTGAACATATAAGTAACTTAAATAAACACATTGTAGCCTTTAAACAAAGTAGCCCCCAGTTTAATATTCTGTGGCCTAATATCTTCAACTGAAGAAGATAAATAGTATCTTAAATGTGCCCTTATTGAAGGGATCCCATTTTGCATCTAAAGCATAAAGATTCCAAATCAAAGATTTTGCTTCCTTCTAGAAGGGCAAACATATCCATCAACATATAAACAATTAGTAGATGGTATTTTGAATTTTTAAAATCACTTTTTTTATATTTAAAGGATTTTAATACCCATATATTCTAAAATAATTACCAACAACCCTTCCCAACAAATAAAGGATTATAAGAAACCTGATAGATTAAGATTCTAGCTGGATTTGAAGGGGAAAGGTGATTAATGAGTTTTCAGGTGAATAGAAGCTATCTCGGGTTGTTGCTATGGTGCTTTGACACTGCTTGGCAGCAATGTGAAGGCTTAATAGGAAAGAAGACAAATGAACACTACAGCAAAATTCGTCAGGTAACACTAGTCATTGTTCCAACCACAATTCCATCGTGGTCTGAGTGATCTGAGAATAAATGCTTTCCAGGCACATCCATAAAAAGGGATTTTGTGAGTATCAGACAGGTATCTCAATATCGATCAGTGAAATAATAAAATCTGCCAGAGAGACTAATCAGAAAATAGGTTTTTCTTCTATAATGTGATAATCATTTCCATGTTTATATAATTACATTATTTTAAACAAAGCGGTCATTTTAATAACATTTCATTATTCTTTCCAAAGATTTAAGACAAGTGGACATCTTTGTATTAAATAATATAGCTGTCAGTATTTCTGACATTTTTGTTTTGTGACATGACAATCACAGTCCCTATTATTTAATAATTAGTTCTCTGGTAATGAAGTCCGATGTAATGAAGGTGACTGTGTAAAAATATATTAATTATTAAATCAGTTTTTGTTATCTGTGATGTGGCTCAAAGACAGTGTTTCCTCTAAGCTACACAAACACACACACACACACACACACACACACACACATAGATGTTGCACTAATGTATATGCCAGAGGGAGCTCCCCGAGGGCAAGAATTTTGTTGTGCTGAGTGCTGTATCACTAGCACCTAGGACAGTGCCTGGAACATTAACAGAACTCGATACGTATACATGGAGAAAATTGTGCCATACAAAGCACAACAGTTATGGATTGACTTGTATTAATATATACACTGAATGTTTCCCAGAGCAACACTGAAAAGTATGAGGTTTCGTTTTCCTTAATTTCAGCCTCCATATTCTGTACTTGTCTATGGCCCTGTCAAATCCACTCTATTCCCTTCAGGCATCTAAAAATGTTAAAAATAATATTAATATTTGTAACTTTTCATAATGCTTATTATGTCCAGAAATTGGGGTATGCATTTTACATTTCATTTAATCTCTACAACATGATAAATTAGGTATTATAACCCTCATCTAATTGATCAAACAGATTGAATTACAGGTAGGAAAGTATCTTGATAGCAATGAAAAAAAGTGAAGGAGCAGGGATCAGTCTCACATGCCTCTAACTAAAAGCTCCGACCTTCATTACCTTATCATGTCACCTCCCCATGACCTCCTAGTGACTACACTCTCCTCATCACCAGAACTGGAGATAATATGCTATCTGTCTTTTCTTATGTCCCAATATCCCTACCTCCCTTCTGTTCCCTTTGCCCAACCCACCAATGCCAGAATCCCTCTTCGCTGTCTAAACTAGAAGGAGGGTGCACTCAGTCACATGGGATGGCTGACTAATCAACTCATTTTACTTTGTTGTGAGTTTCAATGCATTGCCTCTGTCTAACATTTCCATCTTAAACCTTTACTGTCTACTGTTCAATGATGTTTTAGCTATTCCTAAAGAATTCAGGCATCAGTAAGTAACTGAGAAAAACATCTCTGAAAATAAAATAATTCATCACTGTTTATAAATATAAAGTTTAGTGTCGTGAAATGAATTGTATCACCTAAAAATTCACATGCTAAAGGCCTAACCCCAATGTGCCTGTATTTGGTGATAGGGT
This sequence comes from Propithecus coquereli, assembly GCF_000956105.1. NCBI lineage: Eukaryota > Metazoa > Chordata > Mammalia > Primates > Indriidae > Propithecus > Propithecus coquereli. The sequence continues at coordinate 1,390,300 of NW_012144968.1, forward strand.
CTTTAAGGAGGTAATTAAGGTTAAATGAGGCTATAAGGGTGGGGCCCTAATTCAATAGGACTAGTGTCCTTATAAGAAGAGAAAGGGACCCTCGCTCATTCACTCTTGGGCTCTTTCTCCCTCTCTCTCTCTGCAACTGCAGAGAAAGAAAAGCCATGTGAGGACACCCAGAGAAGGCAGCTGTCCGCAAGCCAGGAAGAGAGGCCTCACCAGAAACCAACCCTGCTGGCACCTCGATCTTGAACTTCCAACCTCCAATACTGTGAGAAAATAAATTTCTGTTGTTTAAACCACGCAGTCTGTGGTATTTTATTACAGCATCTGAGCAGATGAACACACACACTTGCCTATTTTTCAAGCACTGTGTTCAGCAATAGGAATACAAAGTTGAGTACAGCAGAGCCCAGAATTAATGGAGATGAGGGAAATGGAGAAAAGGATTTCTCTAATGAGTAGCGATAGTTCCTTAGATGCAGTGTCTTTATTTTGTAATGTCAGTATTTATTTTCTCAGCCCTCTGGAAATCAGGATAGTTTTGTTTCATTATGATGATAACTCATATCTAGAAGTCATTTTAATGTATCAAGTCAAGCCACTTATGAGGATGATAAGTTCTACTCTCCTCACCCTAAGGTTGCTGATTGTGTGTCTTGATTGTATGTTTTGGTCTTTAACCAAAACTTTAATCAGGCTCCTCTGATTTCTGTTTGACTAGGTCAACGCTGGGCTTTCATTTCTGTTTCTGCCAATCCAGTCTGAGCGAGAATTCTGCTAAGTCAGTTTAGGAAAAATCCCCAACCCTTGTTATCTGACCACCCTTGATATTTCAGCATGCTGGCCTGCCTTCACCAATGATCCTATCAAGTCAGTACAGCAAGAAATCCCCTTTTCTTTCATGTTTCCTCCTAGTAATTTTCCATCTACTGACCCTCACCCTGCTTCTTGGTTATAAATCCCTGCTTGGCCTCGTTGCAGTCAAAATTGAATCTCCTCTCTCGCCCCCACTGCAGGATTTTGTTGCAGTGGCCCCAACACCTATCACCATGGCCTACCTTGAGCACAGTCTGCCTTATCATCTTTAACAAGTGTCATGAGGAATTTTTTCCCTTTAACAGTCTTCTCCAGCAAGCCAAAGCACTGGGGTATACAATCTTCTCTTCCCTTAAGTCCCTCAGCCTCCC
>NW_012144968.1:1393135-1394067 GCF_000956105.1 Propithecus coquereli
GCCAGGCACAATGGTTTATGCCTATAATTCCAGCGCTTTGGGAGGACGAGGTGAGAGGATTGCTTGAGGCCAGGAGATCAAGACCAGCCTGGGCAACACAGCGAGACTCCATAACTTCAAAAACATTTAAAATTTAGCTGGGCATGGTGATACGCACCTGTAGTCCCAGCTATTCAGGAGGCTGAGGTATGAGGATCAATTCACACAACCTCAGAAGTAGCCATTCCTAATCATTTGTATAAATCAGTAGCGTGCTGGAGGGCAGTTTGTATCAGCTCACAAAAAGCTGATTGTCACAGTTTTAGGAATGTTGTGAGTCAGCTTATGTCACTTTGGTAGCCTGAAATTGTCCTAGATGGGAGTATGTTAATCAAGGAAATCGGGAAACACTATAAATAAAACATTTTTTCCCTCAATGAGCCAGTCGTTAGACATTTACCAGCACAATAGTGCTGTTCTAGACTTTATGTACAAAGTAAACATAAATATTTGGAGTATACATACCTACTTACCTTTCTGGCTTTTTTTCTTTAAAAAACGGAGTCTTACTATACAAACTGTTTTGTATTTTAAAAATTATTTGGTACATGGGAGGGGAGAGAGGATCAGTGTGACGTATGTGTGGAGGAAGGACTCAGTAAAACACTGGAATGGGGCCTGGGGATGACAAATGAGTGGGCAAGGGCTCAGGGTGACACATGGATGGGGAAGGGACTCAGTGTGACAATGAGGAGGACTCCCTAAGACACACAGATGGAAGAGGGGTTCAGTATGACACATGCATGGGGGAAGGGGCTCAGTGTAACACCTGTGAAGAGGGAGAGGGTACAAGTGACACGAGTAGAGGAAGGATCAGTCTGACACAAGATTGGGGGACTAAGTGTGACACATGAATGAGGGAGGGGCTTGGTATAAAACACAGGTGGAATTTC
>NW_012144968.1:1394117-1394719 GCF_000956105.1 Propithecus coquereli
AAAGCACTGGGGTATACAATCTTCTCTTCCCTTAAGTCCCTCAGCCTCCCTCTCCTCTCTTCTACTTTAATTCTCCCAGTTTGTCTAGAAGCAGGCAACAGCTTGAGCTAGCCATTGGAGAGCCCTAAAAACAATCTCCTTAAATAAAAATTCATTTTTATACTCTCTTGAAATATCATGACAAAGAAAATGCCACCACTTCCTGCTAACATATTTCTTTGAGAAATAGTCATAGCTTTCGATTCATTTCCACGATTATTTACTAGGTACTGGGCACTGGACTAGGAATGGGGCCTTGTGCTAGTACTGAAAGTGCAGTAAGTACAACTTCAGGTGTTCTTTAAGGGTGACATTCTCACTCTTAAAAGTTAGTAGTGCCAAAGACTCACAGAAGGAAGAAAGCTAGGCAATACCTGCCCCATATTTTATAGACTCAGCAATGGCCCTAATGAGACCTTGGTATTTTCCCAAGAGAAGATCGCGCATTTAAACAGTGTTAACCTAGTTTATACATGAGGTTTTAACAAGAATGAATTAGAAGATTGAAAATTATCATATTAAGAATACTTCATCGTATTTAGGGAAAAGTCCTTTGCTTTATT
>NW_012144968.1:1400524-1427074 GCF_000956105.1 Propithecus coquereli
TCATACAATTATCAAAGGTAACTCAGAAAAGGCTAGTGCTAGCAGGTTTTTTCAACAAAAATTTTAATGTACTGAATCAGTAAATGTACTGGATATTCACTGCTTTGCTCTAGCCTCTTGGACTGGGGAGATGCAAACAGAACATCACATTACCTTTTGTGTCCGAAAGAACCATAATGCTATCTCTGTGAGTATGCCCATAAAATTGTCCTGCAATAACATCGTTGTATTTTCTAAAAATAGTTATCAATCTCTCATTATAGTATTCTCTCATTGCTGTGATGCTCCTTGATGAAGGCAAATATCCCACTGGAACGTGTGCTATGATGTACACCTGGAGAAAGAAACACAAGGAGGATGCATGAGAATATTTTTGCACATTTATCATAACTAAATGACATTTGGATACCCAAGATTGAAAGTGTATTAATTAAAATTTAGAAAGTAAATATCCCATCTCTCCTATTTATGACCAAAAAAAGAGACGAAATATGAAACTATTAAGGTCACTATATTTGCACTTGTCTCATTTATACTACTCTGATGACATAAGGTAACTGTGACCCTGGTTATAATTTTTTGAATTGGCCTCTTTTCATATCAATAGGTTTCCATTAATCCTAAAAGCAGTAAAAGCAAAGCAAAATAAAAGAAACAGAAGAGATGAGTTTATAATGTGTTTCATGTGAAAACATCTTCAAATTCTAATACTTTTATTAATACCTGATTCTGCCCCAAGTTTAATAAACACACAAATTTAATTTTCTGTTTATCCCCTGATGATTTTGGTCTGTGGGACATACCTGCTCTTTATTTTGCTGAGAGCTGTTCAGTGTACTTTCCAGCCATTCAAACTGATTTGCTGGGTCAGTCTTGTTCAGGGTCACGACATTTGGGCCATAGTACAAGTTCGTGTTTAGACTGATAATCCTAAGGTTCGGATTAGTTCTAACTTTCTGTGAATAAAAGCCACCTGTAAAAACAATTTGAAACACACACATACTCATATTCAGACATTGTGAAAGCAAGCTCTTAAGGCTTACAGTCCAGTTGGGAAGCTCATACTCATTTCTCACTGTTTAGTCTGCATATACATAGGCTGTCATTAGCTAAGGATCAGATACACTAAACACTAACTGAAAACCTATGTGCCAGGGCCAATGCTGGCACTTTCACATATTGAGGTAAAAATAGCTGGATCCAATATTCAGGTGAAAAGATAACTAAGTGTTTGGGCAGTAAGCAACGAGACTGATTTTTATAAAAGAAAGATTTATACATCGATCCCTACTTTTATATGGCTGTCAAGTTAAGATGGGAGAGATTGTGAAATAGAAAATCCAAAGAATGGCAACACACATGGATCTTGCTGGAGACCACTGAAGGCAAAAAAAGATCAGCTAAGCCAGAGCTGTTACAATCCCAGGGAAGAAGGCGCTTGGAGGCATCACCCCAGTCCTGCCTCTGAACCAGTGGTGACAGAACACCCGAGCGTCTGCCGCAGTGACATTGGGAGCTGGTCATTGGGATCTTTGCCCAGCTTTCTTTGTCCTGGGCCCACTCAGCACCCATGCCTTTCCTTATCTTTCAGTCATGGCTGATAACTGACTCTTTAATCTCCTTTGTTTTTCCCTGTAGTCATAACACCTTATGATTTTTACTGTAATAGTGGCAAGGCAGATAGGTTTGAATTTGTTGGAAGTTATTTTTGAAAAGCTGCCCTTTAGGCCCTACTAGTAGAAGATAACAATAGGGACTCTGGGATGACAAAAGTTGAGGCCCTTCATGCAGAGCATCCCTGCTCCAAATCACTTCTGCGTTTAAGATTTTCACAGAAAGTTTTTTATGACTTTCAACTTTAATATGATACTCCAGTGTTTAACCGGAGATTTGACAGATATCATTGGAATGGATACCAGTGTGACGCTCACATGGCTCTTCCTTAGGGCCAGCATTCCACGTGTCATCTTTTCTCTGCCTGCCCCTGTCTGCTTTAAGCTGAGCCTCCTAAGAATCCAGAGTGTCTCTTCAGGAATCTTGATCATTCTTTGTGGCTCTCCCTTCTACTTGCAAAAGCGCTCCGTGTACCCTGCAGGTTTGAGGGAATAGGGCTAGATACAGTTCCCTAGATTAATCAGGATTATGGCCTAATTCTAAGACAGCAGGTCTCAAATTCATATATACCGTGATTTGCCAAGTGTTAACAAAAACAACAACAGAATAGTGGCAAAGCCAAAAGTTTAAGAAAAACAGTGAAAGAAAAACTTTCAACTGACAGAAGTCTAGCCATTAACTTAATATTTCTCTCAAAATTTTAAATCGCCAAGGTCTTAGTTTAACCACTGGGCACCTGAGTGAAGCTCACAAAATGTCAGGGATTTACGTAATGATGCGTTGAGAGCCCCTGGAGCAGGGAACATTTAGAAACGACCTAGGGAAGGCTTTACTGTGCAATAATTATGCATTACTTTTCCACACACCTCAAAGTCTATGTTAAAAGCTTACTTATCTTCACTTTACCAGTTATTTGTTTTATACAATTGTGCTGCTTATTTAAATGTCAGTGTCCATTCTCTCTTCTCAATCAATTTTCCAATTAGAAACATATACTTTCCTTTACATTCAAATCCAAAGTTCAGCTTTTGCTTCATGTAGGACACACCTACCTGACTGGGAGTAAAGGGAGGGAAGAGCATCCCACAAGACAAACAGGTTGGCAGCATCTGTCACAGGCAATGTCACTACTCACTGTCCTCCAGAAACACTGGATACAGAGACACTCCAGAATTGGCACACCCAAGCAAACATTAAAGATTTAAGTCTTTAATCAATATGAATAAAAATGGAAGCAAAAGAAGGATAAGTGAGTCTCTTGCTTACCTCCCCTTAAAGTATGAACAGCTTCTTCATCTAGCCATGGTTTCCAGAGGTTTGCTACCGCATTGTACACTTTACTGGAGACTACAGGCAGTTGATCCTGGCCACAAACAATAAAATCCACCATTGAAACTTTAAAGATATATGGATTAATTAACTTAGACATTACTTGAATGCTGACTGCTATGTTAGGCATTTGGAGATGCAAGGATGAATACTGGATAGACTTAGTCTTCAAGGAATTTATAACTTAGTTGGGGAGAGGGGGACAAAATGTAATCAGCGAACTATTAGACAATGTGCTGGATGCTACCACAGAGATCCTGGAGGTGCAGAAGCAAGAACAATCAAGTATGGCCCAGGGAGTCAGGGTAAAAGGTGAAGAGAACATTTGAACCAGGCCTTGAACAAGGATTTTATCAATTTAATAAGAAAGGGCATCCAAACAGAAGCAATGGCCCAGACACAAACACAGACACAGAGCCATGCAGTCCTAAATACAGAGAAAAGCTCGTGCTGTAGCATGGCCAGGGTATGCCAGGAGTGTGCTCATTAAAGAGACGCTGAAGGCAGGCTTGAGCCTGAATTACAGGGCCTGATGGAGCATGCCCAAGGAATGGGGAAAAATGATAATTTTAGAATTTAGCAAAGTCCTCTGAAATGTTAAAGCTATTATGAAGTTTCTTAACTCCTTGAATAGAGATTTATAACCATGTGCTTTTGATTTGGAGAAGTCTCTTTATGGCAGCCTAAAGCAATATGTTTTGATTTTTTTAATAATATAAGTATAAAACGTTACTTTTATTATCATAAAGTACCTTTAAGGTGACTCTAAGCTCTAGAGAAAAAAATAAACAAAACTTTAAGAAAGTAAATACTAAATAAAAATCCAGAAATTGTTTGTGAAATTGGATGTTTATTTCTATTTTTAAAAGAATTATATTTAAAAACTGAAGCCCCCATCTTCACTTTCCTCATTTCCTTGTGTATATTGGTGAGATATACCTATTTCTGAGAGGCATTTCCCTTACAGTATTAATCAAAACACTTAGTTATTTTTCAAGATTATGCCCAAGTCACATTAGTTCTTATGACATGTGCCCAAAACATGATGAAAATATGGATACATTCGGGACAAGTAATAACCAAATGACTTGTTTTAGTTGGAATTAATTGCCCAAAATATATTTACAGTTTATGTCAGAGATCAAAGTTACCTGTCTGAGAATTATACAACAGCTTAGTCAATCTCTATTCTGATTAAAAACTGGTAAGCATCGTCATCATCATCATCATGATCACCGTCATCATCATATAATGAAAAGCCACAAAGTCTTGGCCACTTGTTTACTTTGGGATGGATGCCAAAGTATAGTATGAGGATATAAAATCTTAAAATTACATAAAACTTACTCTAGATTTTCCTCTCTATTTTAAATATGAAAAATATGAACACCAGAGAAGTTAAGTGGTTTATTCAGGCATAGCTGGTCGGCATCCGAAATGGATCTGATCCACGATCACTCTCATGTCCAACTGTCTGTTGCACCGTGTTTCCTTCTCATTCCTTCTTGGCTATGACATGGCTACTGTTGAGAAATGAGGTCTAATGGGAAGCGACGCACCCATAAGTTTGGTGGCACCAGTCTGGCCAGTGTGGGAGTAAATGGGGACCCTGGCCCAGACTGCTTCCGTGAGTGACAACGGGAAGGGATACCTGGGCTGCCCACACTAATACCTACTTCTGATATAATGGGTGGGGACACGCGTCTGTATATATATGGTGTATGTACATGGGGTTTTAAGGGAAAAATAGCACTTATCAAATGTATTAATATTTGTTCCTAATGTTCTTCAAAGTTACATATTAGTCTCTAGGAGAATTTATTATGGAGCTTTCATGTTACATTTGACATTTCTGAAACTGTGAGGTGGAAGGATGGTAGTAAAATAATAGAAAGAAGATTTTCTGACATAAAGTCATAAGGTAGAAAGAGAAAAAAATTAACAGTTTAAAGATATACAGGCTGCCCAATTTACCCTGGTTGTATATACAATGGGATATATTATCGAAGTTAGATAGTATCTATATGTTTGAATATAAGATTTGACTTGACAAAAAGAAGAAAAAGGTAAAATGAAACAAATCTTCAAAGGAGTCAGGAAGATTATCCCATGTCACTACTTGAAGCTACAGTAACGCACTGACCCATGTACTGAGGGCTTATTATCTGCCAGGTAGTAAGTTATACCCTTTTCATATCTTATCACTAATTCTCACAAAAACTTTGCAAGGTAGGTATTATTGCTCCTATTTACAAATGAGTGATCTACGGATCACAGATAATAAGTGAATCACCCAAGTTGGTGAACGTATTAGAAACAGGATAGGTTAGAAATGTATATTCTAACGACTCTAAACCCCACATATTTTCCACTAGCCCAGTCTGCCTGTCATGTAAGGCACATAAAAACAATGTGTGTGACCTCAGGTTCCTGGAGCTCATTTGTCCCCAAGCTCTGCACTGTGTGGTCTAACATCTCAACAGGAATAAAAGTTGCCCACTGTTTGGGAGGCTGACTCACAAAGACTCAACTATCACCCATTCCAAGAAGGCAGGCCAGGGCCAAGAAGTCACTTGAAACTGAAGTTTGTCCTAGAGTACAACTTTCCATAATCTCTATATTCAGGTTAGAATAGCAAAAATAATCAAAACCTCAAAACCCCCACTGATCATCCATTTGACGTGAGATGGAAAAGATATCCTAAGCAAAGAGAAAAATGTGGACAAAGAGAGGCATGAAAGCAATTATCATGTTTGGGAAATATTTTGTATGTTAGGCAAGAACAAGGAATGTATGAAAGTATGCTGGTCTAACTTAACACAGGTCTGGGGTGAAAAGATCTGGAATGTAGGCAATGCCACTAAGGGCTTGTGAACACTTAGACAAGCACTTAACCTTACTGGGCCTCAGTTTTCTCATCTATAAAATGAAGGGTTGATGCAGACCAGTGGTCAGCAAACTCTTCCTATAAAGGGTAAGATAATACATATTTTAGGCTTATAGGCCATATGGTTTCCACTGCAACTACTCTACTCTGCCATTATAACACAAGAGCAGCCACTACAGAATGAATGGAAACCTAGCTGTGCTCCAATAAAACTTTATTTACAAAAACAGGCAGCAGGCTGAATGTGGATCATAGGCAACAGTTTGCCAAGCCCTGGACTAAACAACAATCTCTGGAATCTCTTGAATTTATACAAATCTAAGATTCTATACTATAACAGGAACCTGTAACCAGAACTGGTATCCAGCTTTTATGCATAGGTTGTTCATCAAATAACCACTCTGGTTGGAGCCAGGCCTACATCAGTCAAAAATGTTCTAAACAGACTCTGCCTTGAATCACATCTTAATTAGATAAACAGGACTTGAACATGGACCTCCCTTGTTGGTTCTTATGGTAATTTGTTATGTTTTTGTTTTTAATCACCATCTAACTTATATCAGAATATGCAGATCTTTGTATACATAATAGAAATTACGGAAAATGTAAATATTTGTCCTTGCTAACCCTGTCATGGAAATACAAATGAACAAGAACATTATTCAAAAGAAAGGAGAAACTGAAAAAGATCATGAAGGTAAATGGGAATTAATAACCACAAACTGGGTAATTTGCTTCTGAAAACTCACTATTGACACAACTCTTTATGAATTATCAAAGGAATCCTTTTAAAGTCCCCAAAGCACTTGTCTTTGCCTTGGTGGATGGTTAGCATTAAGAGCCCACTCTATGTCCATGACCCAGTCCCATACCCTATTACTGACTTGTCATTGTCATAATCTTGACACTACTGCTAGGAAAAATCCTCTAAGCACTTCTGGAAGCTGATGTCAAATTTACCTGTGGCCAATAGTCATGATTACCCAGTGCAGGGAAAACCTGGAGATTTGGAAAGAGCCTCTGAATGGTGGTTGTCATATTAGTGATCACATTTATAACAGTTTCTGTCGAGAGTTCAGTTACTGGAACATGAGGTGGGCTATCCCTGAAAAAAAGACAGAATCATAAAGAACAAATCAGTTTTCATAAAGCACCACTAGACTTATGAATGATGCCTGGCTATAGAATAGAACTTTCTATTCTATAAAATAGAAAATTAACAAAAATGTAATACAAAAAACACACCAGAAATCCTAAAGTCCTAGTCTCTTTCACTGCCAGATTGAAGATTTATGAGAGATAGAAAACTACAGCAATTAAAAGCAAAGATTCTAGAGCCAAAATGACTGGATTCAAATCCCAGTTTTGCCAATTACTAGTTGTGTACACTTGCGTAAGTTAGATTCTCAGTGCCTTTATTTCCCCATCTGTAAAATGGGAATAATAATAATATCTATTGTAAAGATTAAATAAATTACCATGTATAGATTAATTAAAACAGTGCTTAGTACAAAGTAAACACTCTACAAGTATTAGCCATGGCCATTATTCCAGGTACAAGAAATACAGACCTCTTTACTGTGATGTGGAACTAGTTAGTTATACCACTTGAAGATAATGCTTTACAAAATTGCCATTACTGGTTAATTCCCACTGTTGTCTTTTGCCTTTGATTATTTAATCAAGACATATTATCACATGAATCAATACCTCAAGACACTGATACAAGTCTGCTGTTTATGAATTTGTCTCTTTGTTAACACTAAAAAATACCTAACACTAAAAAATGTCTATCCAAAAAGAATATATTGTGACTTCTAAAATTGTTCTTATCTCTAATAATGTTGTTTAATTTGACCTAGTATTTTTTAAACCAAATAATTCTTATGACATAATTCATCTTTGTATGGAATTTACCATTCTAACGAAACTGAGGATACTGTGGATAAATACTGAGTAATTCATAGTGTTTCTATAATCACTTACCCTGTCCATATCATGAAAGATGCTTCTTGTCCTGAATTTTTAATAAAATCAAATACCGACAAAATAAGTTGATATGGAGAATCACACAGAACATCTCCAAAAGGACCAGGATTGGAGGCATTTGCGCCTTTGGATGAAGAACATACTTTTGTGTGGTCATCTGTGATGTGGTAAGTAGGGTCTAAGTGTAAGTCTGTCACATGCCAAAATTGTCCTGTTGATTAGAAAAAAAATACTGATAAATCTACTTTTTTGATATTGGAATTCTCATACGAATATATACAGTGAGACTAGAGACAGTTGTTCCTCCCTATGATGGAGGCTTAGTAATTTAAATGTTCATATGTCCGAAGTTAAATACAACCCTTTCCTGTGTGGAGATGAGGATTCAAAGAACATAGGAAGAATTTACCACTTACGTGTGTCAAAACTGATGAGCTCAGTTAATATTGACTACCTAAGAAAGACTAAATAACAAGGAGAAGTTTGCATAGTAAAATATATGGAGATATTATTCCAGGAGGTCAGTGATAATATCATCTTGTGTCTTATAGCCTGTCTCTTGGTAGAATTTAAGGTTTTGGAAATTATTTACATTCTTTTTGTAGAAAGTCGGCATAGAAATATGCAGTTTGTTAGGATTGCATGGTGAGTAGATTGCAGAACAAGGAACTATATATCACTCAATTTCTTGTATAACCTTGCCTCTCAACATAAATTGAAAGAACATAAATCTTTAATACTAGCTTTAAGCCAAAAATAGGAATTCCCAGTGGTTCTTACAAGTTATTTAGTAGAAGTACATTTTCTGTCGTACACTTGTATAAAACGTTAATACTATTAAGGGAAGCAGTCATTAAGAAGGATGCTTCCATTGGGTTTTCAGGGAGAAGCCAAACCCATTTAATACCATAACAGCTCAGAAATCATCTTAAGGAAGATTCTTTCATTGAAGGTAATAGTAGAACAAATAATCATAGTAGTATCTCTCTATATTAAGCATTTACCATGTGCCAGGCACTGTGATAAGCAATTTAAATGTATTATGTCATTTCATTCTCAAAACTACTCTCTGAAGTAGGAATCATGATTCTCATTTTAGAAGCTGAGAAACTAATGCTAGATCAATTAGGACATTTGCTCAAGTATACACAGCTAATAAATGACAGAGTCAAACTCGAAACCCTCGTTTTGAAGGGCCCCCAAGTTTGATTATATATAATTTCCATATATATAAAATGATTTTGCTGCCTTATCATAAACAATTTTCAAATTGTTTTAATATTGAGTTTTTTTCACACTTTGAGTTTATGAATTCTGATTATGACTAATTTACATCACAAACACATCAGAAGTGGCAAAGTAGCATATAATGTACCAGAAGCAAAGAGCAAATAAGGAGAATGCAAACTTTTATCTATACAAAGATGATAAAACTTGAATAAAACCCAAAGCTGGGATAATAAAGTGAAAACAATTAATTTGTTAAGGTGGAAATGGTGAGTTATCTTTTGATTGTTTCTTCCCAACATCGTTGTTGTAATAATTTTATAACATATTTAAGTTCACAAATAAAAAGTGGTAGACAAAAGATTCAAAAGGAAGTAGACTTAAAATAGTCTTTATGGATAATGACTCAGCACTTAGTTACCATTTGAAAACATCTGCAAGAGTAATTTGGTTTATTTTATCCCATAATGCAGGAAATAACCCAACCTTTATTGTCAGCTTAGATACAATTTATCCAGCACACGAAGTAGAGATGGCCAATAGCTCAGAATAACCCTAAAAGATGCCTTTCCTTGGGGTATAAGTAGATAATGCAAATCATTTTAATGTAAACAAGTATTTTTATTATTTGTAGAATATTAAGGTATAGTAAATTACACATGGCAGTATGTAACCAGCTCTACGAACAAAAATGCCTTTTTGCAGTTTTCTTATGTTTCAAGTTCCCAGGCTGGTAAGATTTGCTGACCAGAACTTGGTAATTTTCTCTTTCATTGATCCTCTCCCTTTTGAGTTGTTTTTCAGAAATAGTAAGGAGATAATTACAAGGCCTTACAATACCCGATAGTTCAGAGAAGTCAAGCAGCACTCCACGATGAACCTATTCCCCACTACCTGCATGCACACAAGACTGAAAGAATGACCAATATTACCCACTAGCTCATTACACTGCTAAAATCTCCACCCTACAGAGGCTTACCCGCCATTTTTTGATCATGTAATGTATGTGCCAGTATGATTTCTCACTGTGCTTGCGTGCCCTGCACCCCACCCCAAACATGTAATGATGCTGACTCACTTCATGCATTATTTGCATTATTCATTTCCCCTCTAGGTAAAACCCTGATCCTATCAGTCAGAAAGGGGTATTGAGGCAGTCCTCCCACCTCCCTGTTGATGTCCTCTGCAATAAATTTCCTTTCTTCCTTGACAATCCTCCTTGTCTCAGTAATTTGCTTTCTGTGTGGCAAGCAACTAAGTCTAGGGGGAAAAAAAAACCTTCATGGGTTCCTTAACAAGTATAGTGTTGTGATTAAGAGTGGAGAGTCAAGCTGTCTGACTTCCAATCCAAGCTGTGCCACCTACTAATCTAGCTGTGTGATCTTGACCTGTTTCATCTGCAAAATGGGAATAATAATAGTACCTAATGTAAGGTTTAAGTGACTTAGTAGAAGTAAAGTCCTTAGAAAGTATAAGACATCAAGTAAGCTCTATGTTAATTTTCCTGTTATTATTTTGTAACTGCAAACGTTGAATTTCAAATTCCCCATTTCCAAGTAATACTTAAAATTCACTGAGCACTTATGTTTAGTACTGTTTTTTATGCTTTACATGTATTAACTCATTATTATTTCCATTTTACAGATAAGAAACTGAAATGCACAGAGATTATGTTCAAGTTACATATATCATCCTCAACAGATCTAAAATATGAATCCAGGATGTCTGACTCCAGTGTCTACGTTGGCCTTAATGGCACCCACTGCCTGTGTGTGTGTGCTCACATTCAAATGTCCTCAGTCTCACTTGCCTCACATGAAAATAGATAATGACAGCATCTACTTATGAGATACTGTGAAGATTAAGAAAAGTGAGATTATAAACATAATCAATTTTTATAAACCAAAACTTAAAATGTATTAAGGGCACATCCCTCTGATGTAATCTAGTACCTGGATTTATATATCTCCAGCATCTAGAATATGCCTCACCTGCAGCAGGCCCTCAACAAATATTCTTTATTTATATATGATGACATTTAGGCAAAGACAGGTTTCAAGATTTCCTCAAGATCACATGGCGACTCAGTAATGAAAGCTCACCTGGAACCAGTCTCTCCTGCCTAATGCTCTTCCTACTACTTGGCATTGACAGAGAAACGAGGGGGCAATTACTTAGACTCACTGAGAGATATCTTTAAACAGAAGTCAAGAACAGAGCTCTGATAGGTTCTTAACCTGGGATTTATGCATAATGAACCTCAGAAGGTCTCACTTCCCACCCCTAATGGAATTGTATACAAAATGTTATGTGCATGTGTGTGTGCATGTATGTCTGTATGTGTTTCCAAGGCCACTGCCCTGGCCTGTGGCAGAGCCCACATTCCAATGTAGGTTCCCTGGTTCAGAGCCCAAAGTTCTTTCCACTATATCTAATTACTTTCTTGTTCTGCAGATCATCTTTAAAAAGATTTCCAAAAATGTCTGTGTGTGTGTGTGTGTGTGTGTGTGTGTGTGTGTTCAATGCATCTAGGTAAATGCTCAAAATTATAGCAGAAAATATTTAAGTCAAAGAAAATGTTATAATTTATCCTAAAGGACCCATGAATCATAGTTCATATGTTTGGACATATGGTTGTTGTTTAAATAGGTGTTTGACTATAGGGACTTGACAGGGCAGAAAGCTGAGGCTAGAAATTTAAACACACAAACACAAAACAAGCAAGCAGAGGCCAGGCATGCCGGATGCTGAAAAGGAAGTCCAAGCATTTGGGGCTGGGAGGAGGAGGAAGGAATGGCCACATCAAGTGGAAAACATGTAAAATAGGATATGCAATGTGAATTGGGAAACTGAGCTTCACTTCAGGCCTTTGAACTCCAGTTACCCTCCTCCCTTCCTCTTCAATAGTAGGTCATTCAACCTTGTAGCTGTCCCAAGAAAAGTGTTCACTGAGTCCTTAAGCTGTCAGATCCTTAAAACCGAAAGGGGAAGTTGCCATTGATTGGCCTGATGCAACCTGAGACATTTAATCTCAAAATCCTCAAAAGTCATGGAATTAAAGTAAAACAACTCCAGCTTAAATAAACGCAGAAACCAGCATACATAAACATTTTGTAGCAATATCTTGTTATGACTGACATTTGCCACAGTTGGGAAACCAGATTCACAGTTCCTGTTTCAGATTGCCTGACAGCTGAGTCACGAGGACTTGGCTTTCCAACAAAGAGAAGACCATTTTCCTAGAGCATTCCCAAAGTCCTGAGAGAGAGCAGAGACAAAGAAAAAGAGAAGTTTCAGCGCTAAACGTATTACTGACTCTCAGGGACAGCTCTCCACTTCTCTAATTTTATTTTTCCTCTAACAGAGCAATTATTTTTAAAGGGAGTCGGGAGGTGGGGGCATCTTGATTTTTAAAACCGAACGTTCAGATGGCATCGTATAATCTCTCATCAAACATTTATCTATTCTGGACCAGTGATTCTCAAACTTTAGCGTCTATCAGAATCACCTGGAGAGTCTGCTAAACAGCGCATTGTCGGGCCCCACCTTCAGAGTTTTGGATTCTGTAAGTCTAGGGTGAGGCTGAAAATTTGCAATTCTAACAAGTTAGGTGCAGCTGAGCTGCGGGTCGCAGCCCACGCTTAGTGAACTACCACTTTAACTGGCACTGGGTTGAGTGTTGAGTCGCTCTGATTGGGGAGCGGCATAAAAAGCCACTCCGTGGGCAGGACAGAAGATACTCTGAGTGCGACTGAAATTTACACCCCTGAGGTGAAAGGGAAACTCCGCCGTCCCGCTCCGCTCTGGGCAGATTCGGGGCAGGTGGGAGACACCCGACTCCCAGCTTCCTTTTTCCGTGAGACGTGCAGCATTTCCTTCCTTCCCCACAGACCAAAGCAAGGAGGACGCAGGATGTAAACAAATGCCCTGCTGGCGGAATCCCGCCCTTGGAGCGCCCCCACAGGCGCGGGCATTCCCCCAGCCCAGCCCCAATCTCCCGGCGCGACGACCTCGCTCTCCGCTCCCTCGGTCGCCGTCGCCCTTGCCCTCCCTGCGCCCCGCAGCGTCAGCCCACGCCCGCCGCGTCGGGGGCCCGGCTGGCCAAGCCTCGGCCGGGCGCGCAGCTGCCCCCGTACTTTCCCCGACTTTGCTCGGGCGCTTCCGCCCAGCGCTCCCGGCAGCTCCTGGGAGGAGGAGGGTCGCGGACGACTCACCAACCGCCGGCCGCCGGCCGCCAGCTGGCGCCAGGGGCAGCCCGAGGCCCGGGCGGCCGTACCAGGCGGCCAGCAGACAGCAGACGAGAGCGGCCAGCAGCGCCATGGCTGGCCGTGGCACGGAGCCGGGAGGCTCGGGCTGTCCCGCGGTTCCACTCAGACCGTGAGGCCCGGAGTGGGGAGGAGGTAGAAGAACGCTGCGGTGTAGACGCCCAGCCTATCACGTGCAAGGGCAGGTTCCGCCGCCGGTCGGTTAGCCTGACCTTCAGTCCTTGCATAGCTATTAGCACTCTCGTTTCTAAGCGTCAGTGACTGGCCTGGGAAGGAATGTTCTTCATCCAAACCCACGCAGATCATCTTCCTTAAACACCACCAGGCCCTAAATGGATAGGGCTCCTCAGCAAGATGTGATGCAGAAAGCCCTGAAGTATCATGATTTGGACAAGACCAGCAGAAGTTTTTGATAGCGCAGTGGATCTCCAGTGGCAGTCTCTGGGCGAGCAGCATCAGCACCACCTGGGAACTCTGAAGTGCACATTTCCAGGCCCCAACCCAGACGTATCCCAGCAATTTCAGCAATTTCAGCAATTTCAGCAATTTGTGTTTTCACAAGCCTTGATGGTGATGTTTGAGAACCACTGCTCAAAGACAACAGGTGTTGTTTTTTGTTTTTTATAGAATATGCCTCAGAATCATGCTCTATGCATTCTAGAGATGCATGGAAATCATAGAGGCAGTTGATTTTACTCTTCCAAGGAATATTTGAAGCTACTTAGTCTGGCAAAGAAGCCCAAATCCCCAGAGTGCATTGGGTCCTATGCTCTGTGTTTCTCCTCTTTACATTTATGAGAATGCAGACCTCTTTAAGATAACACAGCTAAGAATTTAAATTCATAAGGTGTGGAATTCCTTTGGAGAAGAAAGTGTCTTCCAGAATTACTAACTTCATAAAAGATGTTGTAGAGTGTATTTGTTCCCCATCAGACAACCTTTTTTTGTATCCGTGTAATTTAATGGGAGTGTGTCTCATAAAAGGGGCTTTGAAATGACAATCAAGGCGCCTCTGTTTCAAGTCCTGCCAGGGCTGTCCAAGTCTTGCCTCAGCTTTGGGATGATTCAAAAGCCTTTCAAGAACCAAAGTGCATTCCAATGGTGGACGAAATGGTCCTTGGAGTTTCTCAGTCCACAATTTCCAGAGTATGGGAGAAAATGAAGCAGGAAGAAAAACGGTGAGCTAGTGAGAAAGAACAACTTTAAGGGTAGCAAAATAACATATGACTTTCTAGTCCAAACATTTTAAAAATAGGAAAAGGATAAATTGTAGAAATAGCTATGTTCACTCTTCTTTTTTTTTCAGTTTCAGTACTCTTTACTGGAAGTAAATTGGTGAAATAGCTTTTCAGTAAGTAATCATAAAATGAGGTATACACATTTGGAAACTTAAGAAATGTTTGCAATCCTAAAACAGTATATTAAAATAGAGTATATTAAAATTAGTGGGTGCCCATCTTCCTTTCTACTCACTCTGCTTTCTTTGATTTTTCTTTATACCCTCTCTTTAAGAGTCACAAAACTACAGTGCCCCTACATCTCTGTTGGTATACCTCAACCCTGAGCATACATTTGTAGATGTCTATACTCCAGGTGTATGTATGTATCATTGGGAGTGTGCATATCTGGGTGAGGGAAAACACATGTAAGATAAGGACAGAACAAAACAGCCTTAGTCTAGTTTGTATCGTTGAGGTCTTGGAATTCAAGACATGTTCTTCTTGGGCCTGTTAGTAAAATTGCCTTTGGTCTTGGAAATTTTTTCCTTACCTTTAACTATGTTTAAAAAAAAAAAAAAAAAAAAAGGCAAACCAGGAAAGTTAGTATATTGAAAGATTACTGTGTGAGATAGAATTTGGTTTTAGGAAGCAAGAATCTGTTCATTTTCTTCCTGGAAAACTGCATTTGGTCTACCACCCCAACTGTTGGTCTTGTAGCCCATTGTATTTTTGTTTGTCATTTAGGCCAACCAGAACCTTTCCATCCTTTACTCTGTGAGACAGTTGTTATGGAAATTAATGCCAACAGAATGTTATTTGGCCTCATTATAATGAGCTGAAAATAAATCCCCATCCTTGGCCTTGTATCTTTAATAATAAGAAAGCCATAATCTGTGCTTATACTAGAGCATAGGCTGAAATCACTAAGGGTTAAGCAACCCTCCACCAGAAGCAGAGATGATGACTGTCAAAACAGTTGGAGCCAATACTCTCTCAATGTTCTGCTTCATGCTGTTAATGACAGAGGTAAGCCACATATGGTGGTGGGCCAGTAGTCCTAGCTATTCACTACTTGGGAGTCTTGACCTCAGGAGTTCCAGACCAGCCTGGGCAACATAGCAAGAGCCCATCTCTTAAAAAATAAAAATAAAAAGGAATTTCCCTCATACTTACAGCTATAAGTTAATTGGACCTTAAATTACTTATAAAAACTTACTGAAATCACTAGACAAATTAAAAATGAATACAACATTATGTACCCCCTAGCACCAAGGCTAACAGAAAAAAAGATTTCCTAAGGAATGATCAGTGAAAATAAAATTTTGCATTTTTATTTCAAGAAAAAGCTGAAATATTACTTTTGGAGAGGAAATAAGGGGAAAAATTGCAAAGATTGCAGTTCTCAGTTTTATTTAGTAGTCATGAGAACTTAGACACGTGAATTTAATCTTCAATTTCCTCATTGGAAAAACAATAACACCTGTCTTTCCTCAAAATAAAAACTAATACCTTCCTTCTTGCTTCTCATTGTGAAGTTGAGAAAATGTATAAAAATCGTCTTGTAAATAATGAAATACAAAATAATATTTGTTTGTTTATACATCACAAGTGCAAATCCTAGCCAGTTACAGAGAGATATCTGCTTTGGTTTGGTTGACTCAGTCACCTCCTCCTTCCCCTGCCAAAAAAGGAATTTGAGTGCTTTTGTGCACAGTATTCCATTTTGCACTCCTGTTGACTTAGTCCAACTCAATTTAGTTGTTTGGAGAAACATCTTTATAATTCAGGACGAAACTCATTTCCTTTTCCGATTTGCCTTTCTTCAATAAGAAACTTTGATTATATAATATTATGATTATATATTTACCTTTTAATAAAACATTTTGATGTACATCATTTTGCTTTATCAGAATATCTGTTTCTAATAAAAACATCATTTCTGTAGCCCAACCCACTATAATAAGGCTTCTTTGAGTCTTGGCCAAGTGAATTTAATCATTACAGATTCTCCATGGAAGTCTCAACCAAAACTGTGGCATTTCTACATGTCATAAGGTTTTTGCTTTTTTTCTTTTTTTGTAAATTAGTATTTTAAACAACTAACTTTTTTAGCCCTACTTTATGCCATAAGAATGGCTATTTCATTTACAATTCTCTAATATACGATTCCTAGCCAGATTAATGATATTAAAAACAATGACAAAATTTCACATGTAAAATTTTTATTCCAATTTGACTTGCATTCCAAAGGAAATTATAAAATGTACATTCTTTATAAAAAATTGATAAATTTTTAACGTGAATTATAAAACATGATAAATTTGGAGATTAAAATTGGGCTAGTTAGTTGAAGTAACAAGTTTTTAAATCACCATTTCCACCTCCACACCAAGGATAACCTTCTAATTAGTGATCAGCTGTGCTGTAATAGCAGGATAGCACTGAGACTTTAGTAAACAGAAAAAATTGAAGAGCTTCTCCAGCCCCAGACCAGGAACTTTTCTATGCCTTCTCATAGTGGCGAACAGCAACCACATCACCAAAAGTAAGAGTCTGAAAGATTCAAAAGATAATCAAATCTTTTTACACAGGAACATCAGTAGCTGGATTTTAAAGATTATCTCGTATATGATCTAAATATTATGCAAAATAATTTTATAGA
The DNA here is from genome assembly GCF_000956105.1 of Propithecus coquereli. Classification (NCBI taxonomy): domain Eukaryota; kingdom Metazoa; phylum Chordata; class Mammalia; order Primates; family Indriidae; genus Propithecus; species Propithecus coquereli. The sequence continues at coordinate 1,417,718 of NW_012144968.1, forward strand.
CATTAAACACTGCATAAGCTCTTCATTTCTTAAACAAAAAAAACCACATATTTTTTCAGTGAATAATATGTATACATAGTTCATGTCTCTAAAATGAGAAGTGCAAGCTGAAATTAACAATTTAGACTGAGGTCAAAAGAATTTCTTTAGTCTTAAATTATCTGGATAATTGAGCAAATTGGGGTGAGGAATGAATTGTCTACATTGTTGTCTCAGCTATCTGCTTTGAAAGTGAATGAGATTTATAATAGGCTTTCAAAATAACAGTTTTCACTTCATAATCTAGATAAATTTTGAGTAGTCTTTAGAAAACCACGTCTTTTGAGCCAATGGCATTTGGAATGACTTGTTCCAAAATCAACAGGAAAATGTAAATGTACAAATGTTCTCCTTGCTTTGGCTGTCATGTTTTAGCATGTGTGAACCCAGTGGTTAGGTGAGTCTAATGAGGAACGCTGGCTCTATTACTTCAATGTCAAGTCCAACTTGAAGACTTGCTATAAAACCACTTTACAAAGTTTAGAGGATTTTGGTGGTCATTATTTTTATATATTGCTGTGATTTTCAAGAGCATCCTGTATCCTTGCCATCCATTGTTTCAACCTTCCTTTTTGAACTCAGTCTGGCCTGATTACAGCCGTACATGCCACAGTTGAGCTGTCTGCTTTTCTGTATGCAGGAAAAAACAGTGGAGGTAAAAGCATGAAAGAAAACTTCAGATTGAATCTGTTAGAAATGAATTCTTTCTTTTGTTGATTATTGAAGAAAAATAATGTGGGCAAATATCCTTTACCATGAAAGGAAAACTGTCTCTGTGCTCCCCACTTCACTTCCACAGAAGCGAGAATATCTCAATCTAGAACAGCTCTGACTGCAATAGTCAAGGGGAGGAAAAGGGAACAATAGTCAATTTTCTTAAATAGTAACAACAAAACAAAATCTTTTCTGTTGTCATCTTAGAAAGAATATGTAAAGCAATCTGCTCCCACATAAATGAATGAGCCTACTTGACTTTGTATTGTCAAAAAATCATTAGTCCACACAAAAAGTGTCTGAGGAAGGCTTGGTCAAGGCATAATACTCCCAGTTTGTGATACTGCTCCATCATTAGAGAAATTGTTTGTAAGGAAGAGGGGGAGAGAGGAAGGGGGAGATGAGGAGGGAGGAGAAGAGGCAGAGGGGCAGGAAAGGAGAGGGGGAGGAGCAGGGAGGGAGCAAGAGGGAGGGACTTGAGAAGGGTGGGGAGAGGGTAAAAAGCAAGAACTGTCATTACTTACCATAACCATTTTGCCATCTTTAATTTCTCTTACAAAATTTGTTTCTTTGCCATCCCATTTCTGTACATGAATGAGTTTGTCTCCATCCAGGCTAACAACAGACTGAGTGAGACCAACAACAAAATGCAGAACATAGCAATGAGTACAAGTCAGATTTCTGATATGGAAAACAAATGACATGACTTTTGACAGAGTTGTATAATTGAATCAGTCGTGATCAACTAATTATCCTATTGGTACCACATCCTCTGTTACTTCTAGATTTATTATTATGTAAATTCTAGTAATCCATAATTTGATTGAAATGTGTACATCTACATACAAAAACTTCATATATTATAAATAAAAATCTTAAACTAGTGTTTTCTGACTAGTCACACTTCTGGTTTGAATAGAGCTTAAGAATGAGGCAAATTGTTTATTTAGTTGATCTGAGATAACCAGAGGGATTAAACAAAGTGTAATCTTTCTTTTAAACAAGCACTATTAGATAGTTTCTGAAATATGTTTGATACGAAATGTAAAAAATGTATGGTAAGCAACAAATACAATCAAGATTTGAGCTATACAAAAGTGCCCATTGTTCAGAACATAACAACATATGCTCACCAGAATGCTAAATTAACTTTGGTGTCCTTCTCCCTGAACTGAAATACTGAAAACATTCTCCACTTCCCAACATCTACTGGAAACCTTTATCTTTCATTCCTCTCTCTCCAACTTCACACCTGAAAAGAAGCAGCTTCCTTCTCACCTTACAGTTTCTGTCATCTGCAGTGGTTTCATCAAACTCTTCTCCCAGATGGAAACTAATCTCTGTGTTCTTGAACGTGCTTTGAGTCCTGATCACCACTTTGTCTCCTTCCTGACTGATAATCACCGTTGGCTTGGTCACATTTCCCACCTGCCTGGTGGCAAAGCCCACACCTAACATAGCAAAGAGAAACAGTACAGTCAGCATCAACTTCCAAAATAGCCCACAAAGCAGGAATCTACTTACTTACTGATCCTAGAATCTACATTCTAAAGTGTAAGTTACATTAGAGCATGATTTAGCCCATTAATGATGTAATAAAACTACTGAGCACAAATAAGTGAATGCAGGAAAAAAAAAAAGTCACAGAAGTTTCACATTCTCCACAGAATATCAAATTCTCTTGTTATTTGGTCCTGGGCGAGAAAGCAGGTAAATTCCAGGTTAAAAATCCATTCACTGGGAAATGCATAGCCTAGCATCTGGTTAGGACAATGTGATCTGTCTTTGTCTCTTGCTGACCTGATGGGTGAAAAAGAGAATCTGCGTGTATCTGAAGGCGCAAGTTAAGAAGGAAACAGCGAGTCATACTGTTACCTACCTAGAGCCTTCATGTACTCATCAAAGTTCTGGCTGTCCGTCAGCTTCCAGGTAGCACAGAAAGCCTCCACCATCCTTGCCTTTCCCCCTCGTTAGAGTCAGAAGTGAGGATCTTCTGGTCTCAGCGCCACTGCAGTTCAGAAGACCCTTTGCACCTCAGCAGCAGCTTCTGCCCTCTTATTTGGAAGGAGGGCGGGCAAAAAGCCAATGATTTGAATTGTAAACACACTCTCACCAGTGCCCCTCTTTCCAGGAGGCTGTCAGACTGAGGGCATGGGAAGGGGGGCTCCCGGGGAAACTCCAATCCTCTTTGCGATTGGCTCAGGCCACTGGGTTAGCGGAGTAGGTCGGGTTCCTCCCAATCCTCCCACTACAGCCTTTATGCCGGAGAAAGCTCTGCAGGGATTCAATGGTGCTGCAGGCAGGGAACGGAAAAATGAGAGAGGGTCTTTCAGGTTCAGCGAGAAAAACTTGGCAAAGGCAATCTCAGACTGTGAGGAAAGAAAAAAGATGCATAATAGGACATTCAGATTGATTTCCGTTAATGGCAAAGCTGGTTACAAATGAGGACCCCCTTAAAGAAAGCCACTGAAATGCTAGGCTTTCCAGACAAAGGAGACTGAACAGTGTGTTTTATTTTCTCTCGTATTTACAAGGAGAGCAAAACGCAGGCTAGAATATGCCAAACTGGGAAAAGAGGAGGGGAGGAGGTGTCAAAGCCTTCCTTAGATGTACTGCTTGGAGGCTGCTCTGACCGAGTGTCAACCAGAGGCTAAATAATTTTGCCCCCTGCCCAAGACAAACTGAGTGAACTTAAAGATCCCATTGTCCTTTCCAAGAATGTGAGAACCAGACTGAGTTGAAAAGGGGCCTAAGGGAGAGTATGGTTAGGACTTACTAATGAGGTACAAAAATAAAGAAAAGAATGCTCTTTTTTCCCCCTCCTTTAACAGATTATAGAATCCATGTGGAAAAACTAGACAGAAGATTATTTAGTAAGATTTTAAATGACCTGCACTGTAGGACCTTTTTACTTCCTGAGGCCACATCTACATAAATACAATCCGTGTACATGCTGGGAGTTAGGAATGGGGGAAGGGCAGGAATTAGAGAAGTTCTGGGAATCAGAAGGGCAAAATACTGTGAGGGTTCTAAATAGAGTATTTAAAGGAGGTCTCTAAAATTCCCTTTCATCCAGGTTCTTCCTGCTTAGAGCACCAGTGAAAAGCAGCTTCCCTGCCTCTCATGCGGACAGAGCAGGGAAATCTGACTTGGCAATTCCTGCTCTTCACTCTCCCTTCCCATTTAAACACAGCCCAGTGCCTTTCTGCTTCTGTCCATACCTAATCCAACACGCAAAGCTCAGAAAGCATCTCCTGCTGACTGCCAGCGTCATGATTCCACGTCGGTGCCTCAAAGGTGCTTGTTTAACATAGTCTTTCCCAAGCCTGATCTCCTTCCATTTTTCACTGTATTTGTGAATGGCACCATTATGTACTCAACTGCCCAAGCCAGAAGTCTTAGAAATCATTTCTAATACTTTCCCAGCTAAAATCAAACTCAATGTCATGGCCTATCTATTTTACTTCTTGAATATTTCTCTAATTTGACATTCTCCTCCCATCTCCACAACCACCATCTTAATTCAGGCAACTACTGGCTTTTACTATTTCTATGGCAGTAACCTCCTACCTGTTTGTCCTAGAGCCACTCTAGATCTCCAAGCCTTTCACTATACTGGAGCCTGAGGGACCTTTTTGAATACAAATTTGCATCTCCCTAGTGACTAATGAAGTTGAGCAGCTTTTCATGTGCTTCTCTGCCATTTGTACATCTTTGTTAGTGAAGTGACTATTCAAATCTTCTGCCCGTCTTAAACTGGGTTGTCTTCTTGCTATTGAATTATAAGAGTCCTTTATATATCCTAGGTAAAATCACTTGTTGGGTATGTGTTTTGCAAAAATTTCTTTCTTTGCATTTTCTTCATTTTCTTGATTGTGATAATGGTTTCCCTGATGTGTCCAAATTTATCAAGTGTACACATTAAGTATGTGCAATCGATTCTGTGTCAATTATACTATAGTAAAGCTATTTAACAAAATCTAAATCTAATCTTGTCCCTGTGGTACAGCAGATTATGCCACTCCAAAAATATACTTCTTTGGCATATTTCAAGATGGCTATACAGAGAAATTGCAGACATAAGAATAGATCTAAAAAGCTGTCCTTTTGTAAAAGAAATTTACATCTATCTACATTAGTAAAGTAAACAGCAGATGTTAGAAGCTTTCTCTGAGGCCCCCTATCAGCCTAAAGATGGACCTAGGAAAGATATCAATACCCCGCCCAGAGATTATCACAGGCTACCATTTATTCTTCTGAGGGAGAAGAGATGAAGTCCTGGGAGACTTTGCATAATAAGACAGGCTTTGTTCACAGTGTAGTTCCTCCCCTTACCCTCCCACAGCTTGTGGCCAACACCCTCCAGAGCCCTCTAGTCTCTATTCCTTTCCCGTATGGCATAAAAACTTCAGCATCTGGTCCTTCTTTGATCTCATATTTTGCATGGTTCCCATGCACATGTATACATAATAAATTTGTATGCCTTTATCCTGTTAATCTGTCTACTGCCAATTTATTCCAGAGACTCACATTATGGAAACTTCAGAGAATGGGAGGAAAGTTCCTTTCCAGCCCCACATCCCTCTCCTGCTTAAACCCTTTTAAATGGCTTCCCTTTGCTTTCAGGTTAAATGCAAAAATTCATAGCATTTCCTATACTAGGCTTGTCCCAACATTTGAAGGACTCAAGGTAAGAATTCAAATGGAAGCACACATGCCATATGTCTAAACGAAAGTTAGAGATCAAACGATGCCCATAGCCTGGCCCAGCGCCCCAGCCAGTACTCAAATCTGCTCCCGGTCCTCTCACCAAGGCCATCCTGTGATTCCTGTAGGCCTGAGCAGTAGCACAGATCTGGTGGGGCAGACAGGGCAGACACTGGTCCAGAACCAAGAGTTTCCAGGCAGTGAATGGAACCCCCTAAATCTGGGGTGGGGACATGGGGATTAACCTGGACTTAGTGTTGTAGTGACATAAGCTTGAAGATGCCCTAAACTACCTTGAAAAGCTTGAATAGAAGCAACCCAGAGGACATAAAGCTTAAACAGTAAGTCCCCCTGACATCATTTAAGCTTCTGAACCAAGTACCTGAAGCAGCCCCATCCAAGGAATTTTCATAAGTTCTCTCTTTCGTAAGTTTTTTTCTAAAATTTAGATGACTAATCCATTTATGCAAACCATTTCTATGGTAAAGGTTCTCAAACTAATTATTTTGTTACCACAAAATATTCTTACATGTTTCATCTAATAAATCATGTTTAAAGTTGTGGTATGTTTCAGTATCATTCTGAAGTATAGTAAATTATTCCATTTTCATATTCTAAGAATGTAAAATCATCGTGAACAGGGATGATATATTACAGATCTTCATCTTAGCTCCTTATAGATCATGGGTGCTGAAATATTTGCCCATACCCATTTATTTCTTCTACTCTTTATATGAAGAATATGAGATGATATATTTATTCATATTTCAAGCATATATTCCTGTAATTTTGATTCTTTTATACCTTATAAAAACATAAAAGCCTCACATTTAGAGGCAGGTTTTTTGGTTGCATATTAATTTCATAATAGGCAGAAGATGGTACATATTGTTATACAGATCTCTATAGCAGAAATTTTAGGAAAAGCCACTTGACTATTTTTTTTATTTTTAATTTCTATGGATATATTAATATAATAGTTGTACAGATTTATGAGGTACATGTGATATTTTGGTACAAGCATACAAGTATAATGATTGAATTGTTACAGCCCAACCAGGTTCATTGCCCCCTGCTCAAGAGGAAGCCAATACCCGAGACAGCGGGGGTTATAGCAGAGAAAAAGTTTAATATTGCTGGCTCCATGTGAGGAGACTGGAGGAAGTTCTCAAATCTGGCTCTCTGAGAATTTGGGAAAAAGGGTTTAAAGATAGTTTCGTGGGCAAAGGGCTAGGCAATTCAGTCTGCTAATTGGCTGGGTTTGAGGTAGGGCCATAGGGGTGTAGAAATTATCTTCTTGTGCTGAGTCAGTTCCTGGATGGGGGTCACAAGACTAGTTGAGTCAGTTTCTTGCTGTAGGCCACTTGTCTGAGGGGCTCAGCCACTCCACTGGAATGCAGGGCCTGGAAGATATCTCAAAAAGTAGTCTTAGGTTTTTACAAGGGTGATGCTATCTACAGAAGAAGTTAGGAATCTTTATGACTATCAGCTACGTGACCCTTGAGTAGCAATTATAGGAAAGCTAAGTAGGGGACAATGGCTGGTTATTATTATTTTTAATTATGCCTGGGCCTTTGCAGAGTTTAGGCCCTTACCATGGGCCTAAACTTGCCTTGCACCCTTTCATTAATTTGTAAAAGGCAGTTTCAGAATCTGGAGAACTCTGATATTTATCACCTCAAACATTTATCGTTTCTTTGTTTTGGGAACAGTCCAAATCTTTTTTTCTAGCTATTTTGAAACATATAAGAAATTATTTTTAACTATACTCACTCTATTGTACTATTGAATATTAGAACTTATTCGTTCTATCTAACCATATTTTTGTATCTATTAACTAACACCTCTTCATCCCCTCCTCCCCATTATCCTTCCCAACTTCTGGTAAGCACTATTCTGTGGTAAGCACTACCTCCATGAGATCAATTTTTTAGCTCTCACATATGAGTGAGAACATGCAATATTCATCTTTCTCTTCCTGGCATATTTCATTTAATATAATGTCCTCAAGTTCCATCCAAGTTGCAGCAAATGACAAGATTTCATTATTTTTATGGTTGAATAATATTCCATTGCGTATATATCCACATTTTCTCTATCTGTTCATCCATTGATGGACACTTAGGTTAATTCAATATACTGGCTGCTGTAAATCATGCTGCATTAAACATGGGAAGGTAGATATCTCTTAAATATACTTATTTCCTTTCTTTTGGGTATATGCCTAGCGGTAGGATTGCTGTATCATATAATATGCTATTTTTACTTTTTTGAGAAACCTCCATACTATTCTCCATAGTGGCTGTCCTAATTTACATTCCCACCAACAGTGTGCAAGTGTTCCACTTTCTCTGCATCCTCACAAGTATTTGTTATTTTCTGTCTTTTTGATAATAGCCGTTTTAACTAGGGTGAGATGATATCTCATTGGAGTTTTGATTGCATTTCCCTGATGATTAGTGATGTTGAGTATTTTTTGTAAACTTGTTGCCCACTTGTATATCTTCATTTGAGAAATGTCTATTCAGATCATTTGCCAATTTTTAATCAGATTATTTGGTGTTTTTCAGTATTGAGTTTTTTGAGTTCCTTATGTAGTCTGGTTATTAATCCCTTGTGGGATGGATAATTTGTAAATATTTTCTCCCATTCTGCAGGTTGTCTCTTAACTTTGTTGATTATTTTCTTTGCTGTTCAAAAGCCTTTTAACTTGATGTAATCCCATTTGTCAATTTTTGCTTTGTGTCGTGCTTTTGAGGTCTTACTCAAGAAATTTTTGTCCATGCCAATGTTCTAAAGCATTTATCCCATGTTTTCTTAAAGTAGTTTCAGTTCTCACATTTGATTTGATTTTTGTATGTGGTGAGAGATAGGGGTCTAGTTTCATTCTTCTGCATATGGTTACCCAGTTTTCTCAGTACCATTTATTGAAGAGACTATCTCTTCCCCAATGTATGTTTATGATGCCTTTGTTGAAAATAGGTTGGCTGTAAATGTGTAGAATGATTTCTGGTTTCTCTATTCTGTTCCATTGGTCTATGTGTCTGTTTCATGCCAGTACCCTGCTGTTTTTGTTACTATATCTTTGTCATGTATTTTGAAGTCAGGTAATGCGATGCTTCCAGCTTTGATGTTTTTGCTCGGAACTGCTTTGGCTATTCGGGGTCTTTTGTGGTCCCACACAAATTTTAGGATTTTTTTTCTGTTTCTATGAAGAATGTCATTGGTATATGATAGAGATTGCATTGAATCTGTAGATATTTGGGGTAGTATGGATATTTTAACAATATTAAATCTTTCCATCCATGAATATGAGTTATCTTTCCATTTTTTTGTGTGCTCTTTAATTTCTTTCATCATTATATTATAGGTTTCATTGTGGAGAGTTTTCACTTCTTTAGTTAAGTTTATTTCTAAATATTGTTTTTCTAGCCATTGTAAATAAGATTACCTTCTTGATTTCTTTTTTAGATTATTCTTTGTTGGCATATAGAAATGCTACTGATTTTTGTATGCTGATTTTGTATTGTGCAACTTTAATGAATTTGTTTATCAGTCCTAACAGTTTTTTGGCCAAGTGTTTATTTTTTCTAAATATAAGATCATGTTGTCAGTAAAGAAAGACAATTTGACCTCTTCCTTTCCAATTTAGATGCCCTTGATTTCTTTCTCTTGTCTGATTGCTTTGGCTAGAACTTTTATTCAACTATGTTGAATAAAAGCCACTTGACTATTGTGTAACTCCCTAAACTGACACATTTAATCTATTTTAAATTTTTCAGAATATGATGAATTTATACCTAAGAATGATTGCTTTTAAATAATAGCTTATTTTCTCTAATTATTGTGGGTTTTAATAGAAGAAAAAGTGAAAAAATAGAGACTATGTCCTCCTAA
>NW_012144968.1:1427861-1428464 GCF_000956105.1 Propithecus coquereli
TAATTTCATTGTAAATTATAGATGGGTCATTGAAATTTGTGATATTTTTCACCCAATAGCTGATTGGAAACAGAGTATTATAAGCAATTCTTTAAATGCTAGTGATATAAAATGAAAATAAAATTAGGGCATTTTATATTTTTTTCATTTTCAAAGCAACTTTTTAAACTGAAGAGGTCAATTGAAACCATTATGAATACAGTATTTTTGCTGTTGTTTTTAAGCATACAGAAATGACTTCACAAATGTTTATACTCATCAATTTGGTGAAAGATGGGTCTCCATTTGGGACTGTTAAGAAAATGCTAGCATTTCATAAGTTCTCTGTTTACCCTGTTAATTTCCTATCCATTTGAAAATATTTAGTATCCTGAAAATAACATTTGTAGACATAGAGAGATATGAGGGATTCTGTGTAAGTTAAGATGTTTCTGGAACTCAAATACATTCACTGAATGTATTTTTTTCTACCACTCTGGTATATACAAGAAGTTGCTAATCATTGGATAAAAGTAAAATGATTCTATGTGAACATATATAATAATGCATTTTGTATATTTGTGTGTTTTTAGAAATAGGACTTGAAATGGGATATGAGGTCAT
>NW_012144968.1:1428514-1431441 GCF_000956105.1 Propithecus coquereli
GTGAGAAATAAATGTTAAGCCAAAATAAAAAAAAAAACAAAGGAAGAGAAGTCGCTTTGGGAGATCTTGGCAAACTTTTCACATGAGGCTGAATCTCCTGGCATGTGCTTTATAACAGAATTCTTAAGAGAATAGAAGGTTTTGATACATTTTTAACATCGCTTTGAGCAAAGTAAGCCAACCAAGGTCATAACACTTTCTTGTAAGATATCTGAATGTATGCACCAATAAAAATTAAATAACATTCCAAGTAATTGCTTGAGATTTCTTTCTTTTTTTTTTTTTTACCAAATTACACAAAATAAGATAGTAATGGAATATATCTGTAGTGGAAAATGAAAAGTTATTACACAGTGAAGTCACCCTTGATCCACAGTCTCTCCCATGATAGGTAATAGGTAAAATCCTACAACCCCCCCTTTGCTGAAGCAGTGGTAAAGGCATTCCCTGGGGGCTCACATGTACATCTTTTATAATGTCCACTCTCACCAATTAACCAGTTAAACCAGCTCCTGCCCAGGACAAGAAGGGGTGCAATATGGGTAATGGAATTTGATGGGGTGGAGGGGTGAGGGAGTAAGGGGACAGTAAATTATCTGTCCCTTGGGGATGGAAAATTTTTATTTTATTGTACTTTAAAAAATGTAGATTAGATCAAAGAGGAGATGCATATCCAGGTGAGGTACACGCTTGAAAAAAAGTGTTTTGGGAGAAATGTTCTTCTCATTTCTTTTCTATTTTCTGCAGTTTTTTTTTCCTTTTCCATCCCATTATCTAATTATTCAATACTCCATATTTTCTTGAGCATGAACTATAGAGGAAGTTCTTAGCCTGCTTCTAGATCTAACGAAGTTAGATCTCAGGAGAGAATTTTGTTTTTCCAGGTTTGTTATGAAAGAGTTAACTTTTAATTAAAAAGCCTGCTCAGGCCACTTACATGCCACAACTCTACCACAAAAACTCTTCTCTCTAGTCCTCTAGTTAATTTCCACTTCCCTGTTTGGGTTTAGCTCAAATATTATTTTCTCAAGGAAGACTGGATTGAATCCCCATGGTTATGTCAGCTTATGGTTTCATTTATGTCTTTTGCATATATCATACTTAAATACTTTTGTAATCAGTTGTTTAATATCTTTCTCCCCCATAAGAACACAAGTTCTTTGAAGGATCTATTTTATTCTGCATTGTACTCTACACCCATTGTCTAGCAAAGTATCAAGTCCACAGTATGTGCTCATCAAATGTTAAATGTATGAACAAATATAGAGAGTGAACACAGAGAAATTCAAAAAGTAAGAATTTGAGCTATTGTCCATATGGTCTTTTCCAAGTCTTTATCCAAACTTTTCCTCTCTTTGCAACCTATATGATCCCCATGGAAAGATATCTAAACCTCTTCCCCATCCCTATCATGCTAATGTTTGGGAAGAAATTAAGAATTATTGTTTTTGATTTTTATCCCTTGAAGTAAAAGCACATCCAATAGTCTGAGAGAATATCCAAATGCATAATGGATTTATTAAAATATTAACTGCAAGAGTAGGAGAGTTTAGTGCTATGCCATATGTGGAACTCTGAAGACAATGAGCATGCACGGAAATCGCCCTTTCAGTGGATCATCTGGTCTTATTAAGGGTTATTATCATTTGTAAATCAAACATTTAGAAGATTTTTTTTTGTTCTTGTAGTCCTTAAAGATGTCTATTGTTTACTCTGTGCATGGAATACCAAAGTAAGCTTTGAGTAATGATTACCAGAGAGGTAGTTATAAAAGGAAATTACTAATCTCGGATCAGGTGAAGATTAAAGAAACTTCTCCAGCTGTTTTTAGCAGAAATATGACTACATATCGGTAATTAGATGTTTACAAAACTCTTTGAAGAGTTGAAGGAATAGGTTTTAGGTTGAGCTGAATAACCCCAGCAACACCACCACAGAAACTGGCCTGCTTAGGCAACAGTTATCTCTACTTCAATCTTGGGGAGCTGGGGAATCAGGAAGCTGTTTACCCATCAGCTGGCTTCAGGAATATCCTGCTAGTTGTCGCCTAGGAACCAGAGAACTTCACAAGGTATTGATTCCAAGACCACACCACACCATAAGGGCCAAATCTCAACAGCAAATGGATGTCTTGTGTGCATTTTATTTCACCAATTAATTAAATTTTGAATTATCATCTTACACAAGTATGATAGACAGAATCTAAATCAAGTATAGGTGTAGGGAAGTTTGGAGATGTTTTAGCCTTGGCTGCTTCTGCAGAGCATAGGTCAAATAAGTCAATCTACCACACTCCATCCATCACACAGAGATAATTGGGTATGTTTTAAATTTGTTCGTTAAAGGCAAGAATAAAGGAAAGACAGAGATTTTATATGTCTGGAAATATTCTAGTGTAGTAGTTCCTAAAACTGAATGTGCATTAGAATCACTTGGAAAGATTTATAATTATGTGAACTCCAAGTTTTCCTCAAGAGATTTTGATATAGGTGGTCTAGGGATAAGGCTGAATTTTGTATTAAAAAACCAGAATCTTAGGTTGAAATCTTATATATGTAATGCATTTAATGCCTTATGATTTATAAACTAGTACATTCCAATCTGTCAGAATCATATTAGTAAATTTGGATTCTAATATTTCTTCAATGCTAAGCACGAAGTAGGACTACAAGAACAGTGATGTCACTAGTTCCTTGACTCTACCAACGATTGCAGAAATGGTGTGTGACTTATACCAAGGCTGCCTCCATGTTAGATAAAGTGTCATGTGATATTCATCAGGGAAGAAACATGACTCACAACTAAGGGTGAAATGTGTTAAACCAATGTTAACATATAAAGCTCTATGTTGTGATGAAGATTATCTCCAATCATAATATAAATTTCCAGGATTTACAGTTTAATTAGCTCTTTATTAATTTTTATAG
>NW_012144968.1:1444076-1444904 GCF_000956105.1 Propithecus coquereli
AATAAATAAAATTATAATTGAGAAAAACTTTCACTAACTGAAAATAGGCATTAGTATATAGATCAAAATACCATACCAACTGATATAATGAATGAAAGGATAACCAAAACTTTCTAATTGTATTTTCAATCACATATAATTCAAATCAACAAATACAAAGCATAAGGAAAGAGCCCAGTGAACATCTAATCAGAGAAAAGGACACCTAAAATATCATAATAAGTATGACTGGACATCATCCTTTCTATTGGAGCATTTAGATAACAAATAAACATAGAACAATGTTATAGAGGTTTTTAAAAAGCTGTGACTCGTTTTTATTTTCCATTATGTGTGAATGTAAAAGAGGTTTTCTCTTTGAAAATCAATCAACTGGCATTCTCACTGTAATGTTTTCATGTGTTATTTATCTGCATGCAGAAACTACGTTAGGCAATGGACTTACTAACCCAACATATTCTACAATTATATTCTCTTGCAAATTAGTGAAGTCTGATTGCATACATCCCTCTTGACAAGCTAGTGGACTTCAGCCTGCCTCTGAGACAAGATCAAGTTTTACTGTCAAATTACGTGCCAAAATCTTCAGGATCAAGTCAAGATTCTAAACAATGGCAAACACTTTAAGGAAATGATTTTCAATTCACAGGAAAGTTACACACACTCATCCCATTCTAAGAGGGAAGATATTGGGTTTGGGAAGACAGTATGTGTTCAGTTTGATCAACTATGCTCAAAATTGCTACTATTTTGACTTACAACATCAAGAAAGAGTGTGTAGTTTTTAGCAAAGAGAGGCTGGGTCATAAAAGGTTGACTCAATGCCTC
>NW_012144968.1:1444954-1445731 GCF_000956105.1 Propithecus coquereli
CATTTTTGATTTTTAAAGGAATGTTTCTAGTGTTCACCTACTTATTATGTCATTTCCAGGTGTTTTATAATCTTTTTTTCATAGTAAAGACTTTCCGTTAAATTTTTAATTCCCTAATCATTTTTATTATAAGTGGATATGTTGATGGGTAATATGCACTTTGCCATCTAGTGTAGTACAGACTTTAAGATCTAAGATAAAACAGGAAAGTCTTTTATCTACCCCACCATATGCCTCCTGGCTATGGGATGCTGGGTCTTTGCCAATCAGAAACCTGGCAAGACATCTTTCCTTGGATATTACAAACAGCAACACTACATTTCAGGTAATTAGAGTCCTGTTTCCTCTTTCCTGCACATTCTGTCTTCTTTCTCCAACTCCTTGAAACTAGAGAAGAACTAAAAGTAGCATATTTTACCCAAAGAGTGTGGTACCTATGTAAAAATGCTATCATCTTGAACAAGGACTTAAATACCCTTATAGCAGCAAATGTTGACTACACATACAATATGTCAAAAGCCTCAGAGAATTAGGCAGTGGGTGTAGATTATCCCAACTCATTTCACAGCTGTTTCAAAACTGGCAGCTGATTCCATAAACCTATCCTCTAGCTAAGTATTTGAGAGGAGAGCTCTACCAGTTACCATATTGGCAGCAAATTGGGTAGGAAAAAAATCCATTCACATTGTTTGTAATAAATCTCAGGTCTAGATAAATACTTCTCTTAATTTAAAGAAGAGAGACAGAAAATAGTCAAATCCAGCATGAAAGCCGTGG
>NW_012144968.1:1446241-1447351 GCF_000956105.1 Propithecus coquereli
ACAATGTTACAGAGGTTTTTAAAAAGCTGTGACTTGTTTTTATTTTCCATTATGTGTGAATGTAGAAGAGGTTTTCTCTTTGAAAATCAATCAACTGTCATTCTCATTGTAATGTTTTCATGTGTTATTTATCTACATGCAGAAACTACATTAGGCAATGGACTTACTAACCCAACATACTCTACAATTATATTCTCTTGCAAATTAGTGAAGCCTGATTGCATACATCCCTCTTGACAAACTAGTGGACTTAAGCCTGCCTCTGAAACAAGATGAAGTTTTACTGTCAAATTATGTACCAAAATCTTCAGGATCAAGTCAAGATTCTAAACAATGGCAAACACTTCAAGGAAATGATTTTCAATTCACAGGAAAGTTACACACACTCATCCCATTCTAACAGGGAGGATATTGGGTTTGGGAAGACAGTATGTGTTCAGTTTGATCAACTATGTTCAAAATTGCTACTATTTTGACTTACAACATCAAGAAAGAGTGTGTAGTTTTTAGCAAAGAGAGGCTGGGTCATAAAAGGTTGACTCAATGCCTCAGTTCAAGATTTCCTTTGAACATCTGCTTTTCAAAATTTTAACAGATCAGAATTGAATTAAAATTGCAAATTTTTTCAGAAAGGATCGAATCATTATTATATATAGTCTTCCAATTTAGAGACCGGGAGGTTTCAGCTCCGTTTATTCAAAAGGTTGATACTTCTTTTAGACATTATCAGGCACATTCAGTGTGGTATGTATGGCTGTAGACAATGATACTTCTTTCAGTAACCTGTTTATTTTCTACCTATAAGTCAGTGGTCTCAATCCTTTTACCCTCTTCAAAATAGTCTTGGGTTTTGAAAATAATTAAAACAAAAACAAAATGAAGCAAAACTCTCAAAACCCAGGGATTAGCATTTTTAATCTTAAATCCATGCAAATCTAGTACTTGTATCAATTAATATAAATAATCTTTGACTGCCTTATGTTAAAATCCTATTATGAGAAGATTTTCTTGTTTTGACTTTGAAAGATTACCAGCCAGGTTTAAAACATAAGGTATATCTTTACATAAACTATCTAGACTGGCCAGGTTTCAAACACAGGGTATATCCTT
>NW_012144968.1:1448016-1448723 GCF_000956105.1 Propithecus coquereli
TCTTTTTTTCATAGTAAAGACTTTCAGTTGAATTTTTAATTCCCTAATCATTTTTATTATAAGTGGATATGTTGATGGGTAATATGCACTTTGCCATCTAGTGTAGTATGGACTTTAAGACCTAAGGTAAAACAGGAAAGTCTTTTATCTACCCCACCATATGCCTCCTAGCTATGGGATACTGGGTCTTTGCCAATCAGAAACTTGGCAAGACATCTTTCCTTGGATATTACAAACAGCAACACTACATTTCAGGTAATTAGAGTCCTGTTTCCTCTTTCTTGCACATTCTGTCTTCTTTCTCCAACTCCTTGAAACTAGAGAAGAAGTAGAAGTAACATATTTTGCCCAAAGAGTGTGGTACCTATGTAAAAGTGCTATCATCTTGAACAAGGACTTAAACACCCTTATAGGAGCAAATGTTGAATACACATACAATATGTCAAAAGCCTCAGAGAATTAGGCAGTGGGTGCAGATTATCCCAACTCATTTCACAGCTGTTTCAAAACTGGCAGCTGATTCCATAAACCTATCCTCTAGCTAAGTATTTGAAAGGAGAGCTCTACCAGTTACCATATTGGCAGCAAATTGGGTAGGAAAAAAATCCATTGACATTGTTTGTAATAAATCTCAGGTCTAGATAAATACTTCTCTTAATTTAAAGAAGAGAGACAGAAAATAGTCAAATCCAGCATGAAAGCCGTGG
>NW_012144968.1:1453591-1454318 GCF_000956105.1 Propithecus coquereli
TACATTATTACCATACTAACAGTATGAACATTATAAAACTTATAAAATATAAATTGAGAAGAATGAGATGAAGATGAAATAAATAACATTTTTATATGTTGATTTGCTAATTGTAGATAGCTTTGTAATACTGTTAGTTACTATTTAAAGACCCAACATGCACTCAAGGTGAGGATTATCTTCAGTAACAATGGGCATAAATTCTCATCTAAAGTCATCTTGTAATAGTGAACTTTCTTAGATAATTTCTTTGTTAAAAGTACTTATGTGGCCTGAATTTATACCTTAGAATGTGGCTGACAAGAACTTGCACTAGGAGTAGAACACATATCAGACCAGTGCTCATTGTTTGTCGTTAGGTTGTATGCATATTTCTATTATTGTTTTATGGCATCAGGTTTTATACATACATTCTCCCGATCTTTTTGTCTAGTTTTAGAATGTTTAGTTTAAATAAAGCTAGATAACATCATTTATGAATTCATTTAATTGAGTCTTCATTCAATGCAGTAAATCCCAGTAAGCTGGGATTAAAAGTGAGGCTGTCCCTGTCCACCATGCACCCCGTTCTTAGGACACTCCATGACAGGTGACTGTCTGACGTGAGTGAGAGTAAAGGACCAATGTCAATCCATACATAAACCTCAATAAAGATTAATTTCTATCTCATTTTATAATATATAACAGTAAATATTAATGGGAGTACTAATGTTTTCTTCTGGAACCT
>NW_012144968.1:1455106-1455601 GCF_000956105.1 Propithecus coquereli
GAACTTTCTTAGATAATTTCTTTGTTAAAAGTACTTATGTGGCCTGAATTTATACCTTAGAATGTGGCTGACAAGAACTTGCACTAGGAGTAGAATACATATCAGATCAGTGCTCATTTTTCGTCGTTAGGTTGTATGCATATTTCTATTATTTTATGGCATCAGGTTTTATACATACATTCCCCCAATCTTTTTGTCTAGTTTTAGAATGTTTAGTTTAAATAAAGCTAGATAACATCATTTATGAATTCATTTAATTGAGTCCTCATTCAATGCAGTAAATCCCAGTAAGCTGGGATTAAAAGTGAGGCTGTCCCTGTCCACCATGCACACTGTCTTCAGAACACTCCATGACAGGTGACTATCTGACGTGAGTGAGAGTAAAGTACCAATGTCAATTCATACATAAACCTCAATAAAGATTAATTTCTATCTCATTTTATAATATATAACAGTAAATATTAATGGGAGTACTAATGTTTTCTTCTGGAACCT
>NW_012144968.1:1467346-1469084 GCF_000956105.1 Propithecus coquereli
ATTACCTGAGTAGTGTACATGGTACCCCACAGGTAACTTTTCATAGGTCTCCCCTCCCGTTCCCCTTTTAAGCTTCCAATGTCCATTATACCACTCTGTGTGCCCTCGTGTAGCTATAGTTTAGCTCCCAATTATGAGAACATGCAGCATTTATTTTTCTGAGTAGTTACTTCCCTTACGATAATGGCCTCCAGTTCCATCCAAATTGCTGCAAACACATTATTTAATTCTTTTTTATTGCTAAGTAGTGCTCTATGGCATATATATATATCACATTTTCTTTATCCACTCATCAGTTGATGGGTACGTAGGTTGATTCCATATCTTTGCAATTAAAGTCACATTTCTTATACAACTGAGTCTTGTGGGCTAATAGTGGTACCCACTATACGTAGGAGCCCATCCATGACAAATATGTGCACCACGAAAGCAAGTAATCTTGAGGTGCTAGATGGGAGAAAATTGGGGGACGAGGCTAACACCAAAGTCAATACTAATTGCAGATAAACCAGTGGACTGAGTGTGAGCAAATCACTGAATGTTTTAAATTTTCTGGGTAGATGCAGGGGAATCTATATTAGGAAAGAAACAAGAGTCAGCTGAGCCTTGTAAATTTCCACAGCATAGGAACACTTAGGAATGGGGTGAAAATTATCTTTATAGCCCATTCTTTAAGTTCTGAATTTCAAAAACAAAATACAATCTACAAAAACGCAGCAAGACAGAGAGCCCCAGTTACCCTGCAGGGCAGCCAGAAGGCAGTGGCTTGGACACATGCTGGGGAGACAGACCTTATTTTTGGAGAGGAATTGGGACTTTGTTGCAAAGCCAGAGAGAACCAATTAGTCTCAGAGAGAGAATTTTTTTAGACAGCTGCTAAGCATTTAATCTGAAGTAAGCATCTTTCTTTTCCTTTGCCTTTATGAAAACAGCATTTTTTTTTTTTAAATGTGAGACTCTTAAAAAGAAACCACAGCTAAAAACAGCAAAACCCACACAGGCTTAGAAGACTCAACAAATCAGAGAGGGACCACTGACCCTATGGAAGCCTAAGCTCTGCCAACACTTCTTAAACTTGGCAGTCGGTGGTAAAAGACTAGGCAATAACCATGCGGAGGGAGTAGATACGGCTAAAACTTTTGGGCTGGGAAACTGACTATACTGTCTATAAACTATAAGTAGAACCATGAAGCTTGCTTTGCCAAGGACTATCCCAATCCACACCTATTATCCTGGTGTATGATCAATAGTGTCCTCTTTCACTTTTCAAAGTGTCCCAGCTTAGACAAAAGGTACAAGACATCCTGTCTCTAAGGAAAGCCAACTCTTCACCCCTTATGAAGAGCTTATCTACGAAAGAGAACTTCAGCCTGCATCATGGCTAATATCTCCAGGAGGGTAAGCAGGGATGGTAGTGGCTGGGGCCAGCACTTGGAGAAGGGAAAGTGCCCATAAAACGACCTTCAAATCTAGCTGAGGGAGCTGCAGATGTTACACACTGTTTAGGCTTAACCCTGCAGAGGGTAAGAAATGTGACCCACAGAAACACAGATTGCATGCATGATTGAGGGACTTATTCTTGTGAAATAGATTCTGTACAGAAAACTGGCTCTCACCCTTTTGGCGATTGCAGGCAAGGGTGAACACATCTAAATGAGAAGTCAACTTTCGTTCTGAGAACACAGTTACTAGAACAAAATAACACTTGAGATATAAATCATTGATTCTTTCTTTTTGC
>NW_012144968.1:1470599-1470998 GCF_000956105.1 Propithecus coquereli
AAATATATGTCCTCTCTCCCTACCTTGACAATTATACCTTCCTAATGAAGGTATAATTCCTTCCTAATGACAAAATCCAAAGACATGTGCAACACCGTAATTTCATAAGGCTGAAAACTAGCAAAATATTGAAGACCAATGAATTTAGTTACTGTTGCAGATACATGGTTGTACTGCTGATGGACTGTCAATGTATGAATGAATAATAAAGACAAGCATAATTTATGAATTATCATATGTGTATTAAATGAAATGTTTTTTTCTTGCCTTCTTATTAGCAAAATAATTGTGTGGTAATAATCAATATTTTTCACCTATTTTGTGTTCTACTGGCAGCAATTATCCTAAAAGATAAAAAGATAATATGTAATTATATTCAGCATATAAAAAGCATCAGTG
>NW_012144968.1:1471048-1473899 GCF_000956105.1 Propithecus coquereli
GTATGTGTTTTTTATTTGTTCAAGTACAGTCAAGAATAGGAAGAGAGGTAGATTTTACCAGGGCTAGGTTTCACAGGTGAGAACAATGGAGAGAGAGGGTTATGCGACTTCATAATATTTCCAAGGAAGTACAGCAATGGATCATGAAGTGTAAGCCAAATATTGATAGAAGAGAGGAAGTGAGAGGGATAAGACACAGGGAAGAAAGGGTAAAATGATAGAATGAATTCACTGGAGATCTCTGGTGGTTCAAAACCTTATTGAAATGGCGCTATTAGAAGCAGTGAACTGAAAAAAAAAATAGGTAATTGTTAGAGAATGAGAATCTAGAGGTGGCGCAGTTATTGGTAATGTCAACATCTGGAAAATGACCAGAAGAAGGGTTGGTGAGTAAACAATGTAATTGGAAGGGACTCCAAGGAACTGCAAGTCCTAGAGGTTGGATAGATTTTCTATGTGAATATCTAGGCTACAAAAAGAATGAGGTGTTTAAGAGATAGGTAGTGAGCTTGTTGAGTAAATCTTCATGAAATGAAGAGGTATGATGGGCAGTTCTCAGGCAAACAAGGGACAGCAGAGAGGATAGTTTTAGAGCATGTGCTTCAAAGGAGGCTACACACACAGAGAGAGGGAAGAAGCAATGATCTGGAAGAATGGAGAAAACTAGGAGGAAAGTTACCCCACCACCAGCTTCAGAGGTCCACAAGGTATAGGACAAAAATGACCAACATTGTCCAGGGAAAGCCAGAAGTCAGAGCAAGAAGATGAAGGAAAATTTTTTATAGGAGGATTAAGTATAAAAGGGTTTTGCTGATGAAGGACTGTGAATTCCTACGGACTGGTACAGTGAAGTTTTAGGACATTGGAGTTATAAAGAAGGAGAATATGAGTTATGAAAGATGATCTGGTAGGTTTGGACAGCAGGGACAGTAAAATTATTTCAATTATTTCTAATGATTGTCTCCTAGGCAGAAGTCAATGTTTAGTCCCTATCAGAGCCTTCACAGAGATGGCAAGGTCAAAGGTCAAGGAGACATGGTGATATCATAAATCAAAGTGCAATAGGATAATATATTTTTATTGTTTAACCAATGTCTTTTCATCCTAGAAATTTCCTTTTATCCCATTACTTTTTCAAAGTACACTTCAAGGCATCTATTTCTACCACTGAAAAGTGAGGGAGTGGTGAGTTTTAGAAGCTAATGGTTTTTAGTTTAAAAATCCTGAACTTCTTAACTACAAAAGTTTAGACCTTGAAGGTATCAGGACAAATGAAGCAAAGGGGGATGATTTCAGAAGAGTTGCAGTGGAGGAGCTGCTTTAGGAGTAGAGACATTTCTTCCATTGAAACAGGGGTGAGAGATGGCATAACGTGTGGGCACTGAAGCAGAGAAGCTGACGGATTTGGTGAAAGAAGATGAGAAAATAGTTGTCTGACTTTCATATTTCTATGAAATATGATGTATGTATTAGCTAAAGACATACCTTAAATGAACTGAGCTTATCTAGAATTGATGGAGATTAGGAAGAAACCACATCGTAGAACTCCTATTTGAAGCTAAATTCAAATTTTGAGAAATAAAATTGCACTTCTTTCTTTTCTTCTTCTTTCCTTTTAGAAAGTACAAGTTGAATTCTGTTACACAGTGGTCCCCAACCTTTTTGGCACCAGGATTCGGTTTCATGGAAGACAATTTTTGCATGGACTGGAGGTGAGGGAAGATGGTTTGGGGATGATTCAGGTGCATTGCATGTATTGTGCAGTCAAACCTCTCTGCTAATGATAATCTGTATTTGCAGCTGTTCCCCAGTGCTAGTATCACCACCTCAGCTCCACCTCAGATCATCAGGCATTAAATTCTCATAAGAAGTGTGCAACCTAGATCCCTTGCATGTGCAGCTTACAGTAGGATTCATGCTCCTATGAGAATCTAATGCCACTGCTGATCTGACAGGAGGCGGAGCTTATGCAGTAATGTGAGTGATAGGGAGCGGCTATAAATACAGATAAAGTTTTGCTGGCTTGACTGTCCCTCACCTGCTGTGCTCCCAGTTCCTCACAGGCCACAGACAGGTACTGCTCCACTACCTGGGGGTTGGGGACTGCAGTAGCGTTAGAGTCTGGGCTTTGGTGTACCCATTACCTGAGTAGTGTACATGGTACCCCACAGGTAACTTTTCATAGGTCTCCCCTCCCGTTCCCCTTTTAAGCTTCCAATGTCCATTATACCACTCTGTGTGCCCTCGTGTAGCTATAGTTTAGCTCCCATTTATGAGAACATGCAGCATTTATTTTTCTGAGTAGTTACTTCCCTTACGATAATGGCCTCCAGTTCCATCCAAATTGCTGCAAATACATTATTTAATTCTTTTTTATTGCTAAGTAGTGCTCTATGGCATATATATATCACATTTTCTTTATCCACTCATCAGTTGATGGGTACGTAGGTTGATTCCATATCTTTGCAATTAAAGTCACATTTCTTATACAACTGAGTCTTGTGGGCTAATAGTGGTACCCACTATACGTAGGAGCCCATCCATGACAAATATGTGCACCACGAAAGCAAGTAATCTTGAGGTGCTAGATGGGAGAAAATTGGGGGACGAGGCTAACACCAAAGTCAATACTAATTGCAGATAAACCAGTGGACTGAGTGTGAGCAAATCACTGAATGTTTTAAATTTTCTGGGTAGATGCAGGGGAATCTATATTAGGAAAGAAACAAGAGTCAGCTGAGCCTTGTAAATTTCCACAGCATAGGAACACTTAGGAATGGGGTGAAAATTATCTTTATAGCCCATTCTTTAAGTTCTGAATTTCAAAAACAAAATACAATCTACAAAAACG
>NW_012144968.1:1477224-1481236 GCF_000956105.1 Propithecus coquereli
AGTATGCTTGGTATTATGGGAAATGATACTTTATAATGCAAGAATCTACATTCTTCCTGTCTGTGAGAAAGAATTTGACAAGTTAATTTGTCTTTTTTATGTTAGTTAAATGATTCTTCTGCCTAAATCTTCTCTGCACTCAAAGCATTGTCTGTCTCTGACACTGGCAAGGAAACTGACCATGAACATTCATGGCATTTATGTACAGCTGCCTTTCATTTCAAGGTTATAGGGTATAGGAAAGGATACACATGAAGAACTGATTTTCTGGGGCTTGCGTGGCGTCAGTCACCAGAGTGGTTATAAGTCATGCTATTCCATCTTGGAGCATCAGATCTTAAGAAACAAAACCACACATCTTTTCCCTAACTAATATGGAAATGTTTACATATACACACATGGCAAGAATATTAATCATTACTCAGCTTCCACTGTTATCATTATGATCATGCATTCTTTAATAAATGTGAGCTCCATCATAAAAATTTAAAATTCAGAAAAATAAAGTGTTTACCTCTTTTTATAGATTTACTGTTTTGATAAATGTAGGTATCAAACTCTTCTCCTACAACTGAATTCCACTGGGTTCAGATGGGGCCAACTCTGTGTTCCTTACCACCCTGGGGAGACCACATCTCAGTCATGGCCAGTCCAAGTGTCTTTTTTTCACAGCTAAAAGGTTCAATGACAGGAGCATGTCTCAGGTCAGACAGACCAAACTATCCCAGAAACGATTTGCTGAAACCATTGGGAAGCAAAGTTTCTTTCCCCTGGGAGATGTCGAAGCTGGGAGTTAGGAGTCTGGGATTGCTGATGGCCATCTCGCCTGTCACGTGCCTGGTCCTAGGGTAAAAAATAAAGCCAGGCAAACAGAGCTAAGAAAGAGAGTCTGAGCCCTTTTGACAAAGCTTGAGCTCCTGGACACAGCCATACATAAAGCCAAACAGACACAGAAAGCTAAGAAATATAGTCAGAGCCCAATAGCATTATTGAAGCTCCTGGACCCCCTTTTTCGGAGGTTGGCTACACCTCTGGCCTTACAGTTAGTTACATGAATCAATAAATTCTTTTTGCTGAAAATCAGAGTTTAGTGTCTGCCTTCTGCACTCAAAGAGCAATGATGAACACTTTAAGTTCATCTACGATAGATGATTACTGTTTCATATAATAGGCACTATCTAGACATGGCAAGCAGGCGTGGAGGGGAGGGAGCAGGAGTGTGTGCTCACATGTCCGGTGTTGACAGGAGTGGTACAGACTACACCACAGTAAAGAGCGGGCACAGCAGACCCTCTCCCGGCTCCCCGAGTAGTATTGAGTGATCTATGAAGCAAAGTGAATTGATTTAGTGTCCTCAAATAACAGACATTTAAGTTGTGATTAGAGGGTTCAAAATAGTGAAAGTGTTCATTGGGTAAATGACATTGCATGACATAAAGAGGAAAATCACCATCACTGCTCCATCTCTGCTGTCTGCACTTCCTTACTGGCTCACACTTTCCAGAGAGCTCAAAACCCTGGACTTGTGAGACAGTGGTGCTATTCCAGTTATTTTATTTTGAGAGATGGAATTTTTAAAATTGCAATAAGAATATTAAAACAATTCATAATCTTTATGAAAAATAATAGAAAATGGGGTACTTGGGAAAATCTATTTTATTTTTAAAACCCCTTTATTGAGCTATGGTTGACATACAGCAACCAATACATATTTAATATATACTACACAGTGAGTTAGGAAATAAGTATGTACTGTGAAACCATCACTGCATTGTATGCTGTAAACCTATCCATCACCTCCAAAAGCTTCTTATTTATTATTATTACTGTTACCATTATTATTTTGTGTGATAAGAACACAATATAAGATCTACCCTCTAAGCAAATTTTTAAGAAAAAAATACATTTTAATTAAGCAATCTCTATGAATTGTAGCACATATGTAAGAAATAGTAAAATGCAGTCAGGATAACACTTTCTCCGTTCATTTTTTTTTTGTCTTGAAATGCACTTGGCTACAAATGGTAAATTTAGAATAACGAATCATTAAGTTTAAAATTCCTGATAATTAGTTGCCTAAGAGACCATGTAATCCCAACAATAAAGTTGAATTATTTCATTACTAAAGAGCCACAGGAAAAAAAAAAATAGTAATTTGATTAAATTAAAAGTTTTCCAGTATATTGGAAACCAAGATTTAAATCTTTTCACTGTTTTAAAGGAATTAAGATTTACCACAGGAAAAAGGTTTCACATTTGAGAGCATCATAGTAGCCAATTTAAAAAAAACATACTGTCATCCTCACTAAAAATTAAAAACTTATGATGGGACTTAGGCTAGGTAAGTCTTATTTACTGGAGATCTTTTATTCAGAATATATTGTCAAAAAATTCCATTAGATACTATGAAATATATAGATACAGAGGATATTAGCATGAATATTACTTACATGAAGATTTACTTATTGTTGCATGGTAGTTTTGTTTTATTGTGTATAATTCATCAAATAGAAAAGGTATTTTCTTAGTGAAAAAGTATGTTTTATGTCTAGCTCCCTATTTCTTGGAGACTATGTGTTCAAATATAAATAGCTATAGATTTATTGTAAATATATTAAACAAACTAGAAGAATCTTTCAAGAATCTTATAACCTAAACTGTGATAACTTTGTAGTTCTTTTATATCAAAATACTTATATGAAAAATAAATAATTTGGTTAAATCATTGAGTTATTTTATGTGACTAATAGAAAATATCATTTATTGAATTTAAGTATAACATTAAGTATAGGGTCTTTAAAAATACAAGCTAAAAATTTTAGAGACCTGTGGACAGTACCAAAAAATTATTTAAAAAGTTAATATAGCTCCAGAAAATACACCTGAAATAAATTTCTTAATTTCCATATATAGAATCTCATGTTCAAATTTTTAAAATTAGACACAGAATTTACCATAAAACAGTGATAAGTGATAAAACCTCCTCCTTTCCAAACATTAATGAGTTATAATTGTTTAGATTTTTGTTGTCTTTTGTTTACATTTATACACACGTGTACATATATATGTATACATGTGTATATATTTTCACATAAATTCTTCATATAGAATGAGGTATTGAGTCAAAACAGCTTAAAAGAGGCTGAGTGCAGTGGTTCATACTTGTAATACCAGCACTTTGGGAAGCCAAGGCAGGATTGCTTGAGGCCAAGAGTTTGAAACTTGCCTGAGAAATATAGCGAGACACCATCTTTAAAAAAAAAAAATTAGCTGGGTGGATAGTCCCAGCTACTCAGGAGGCTGAGGCAGGAGGATCACTTGAGCCCAAGAGTGTGAGGCTGCAGTGAGCTGTGATCATTCCACTGCACTCCAGCCTGGGGGACAGAGTGAGACTCGGTCTCCAAAAAGAAGAAAAAAAAAGCTTAAAAGTTGATGGCCTTTGCAAAGCCAAAATCTAAGAACATTTAATTCATTGTGGTTCCCAAACTGTGATTGCTAGATCCATTTTCCTGCTACTAAAAACTATTTAAAGCATGTTAAAGACTACTACTTCATCAATACATTATCCAATTGCTTACTAAAACAACTGTGCTATTTTCCATTTCCACTGGCATGAGTGAGAATAATTTACTAAAATCAAACTCTTACTATATACAAGGCACTGTGCTAAGCATATTCCAGTCGTCTCATTTAAATCTGCATTAATCACCTTATGAGGTAGCTGCCATTGTTATTCTCAATTTATGGTGGTAAAATGGAGGCTTGCCCAAGGCCCCACAACCTGTAATTGTTGAACAGCACTTCCAGTCATGTCTGTCCAGGGCTCAAGCTTTTAACCACTACTTCATATTGGCTAATTCAACAGTCAAAAAAAATCACTTGCTTTTTATTCACATTTTTACTATTTTTCAAACATTTGTTTTTTCTCCTTTGTGTACTTTCTAGTATTGTCCTTTATTTATTTTTTAATTTGAGTACTAATGCTTTTCTTATTGTTTTGTGTTCATTTATG
>NW_012144968.1:1481996-1503750 GCF_000956105.1 Propithecus coquereli
TATGTAACCTAAACATTTATACCCCTGTAATATGCTGAAATAAAAATAAAATAATAAAAAGAAAGTATATATAAACACATAAGTTATGCCTAAATGATGTAAAATACTGAGTGATATGATATATATACCTGACCTTTTCCTCCAATTTTACCTAGACCAGTGGAATACACAAACACACTCACCATGAGAATAGAAGCCCACAATGATTTTCTGGGCTTTCTCTGCCCCATTCCAATTTTCGAAACAATCCCAACCTAAATCTAGGCAAGTAGCAGAGGGTTGAGTGTCACATTTGCTATGCTACTGGTCCTGTTATAAACTTCCAGGATTTTATTTTTTTCTGTGATAGATGAAAGTAACATGACAATGTCAATATAAGGATGAGTAAATGTTTGACAAAATGAATTCCAAGAAGGAAATTCAAACATTTGCCAGAAGCCAAATAATTTCTTTTTTGCTTTATACTATGCCTTTCCAATTTGTCTGTAACCACAAATATTTATAATCTAGGTTTACTCTATCACACAGGATAGGATACAACCTTGCAAGTTTCCCATATAGAAAACCTCTCTGTGTTAATGTGAAGGAAAAAATAAGATGATATAACCAAAGTCTGTTTCCAACCATGAGCAAAAATTTTCACACCCTTAACTCCTATTTTTGTTTAGGAGAAAAAGATAGTGTGAGTCATTATGGAAAACAATCCCTCCCACTCCTGTTGGCCTTAACCCCTCCTGCAGTTCTCCAAACACACACACACACACACACACACACACACACACACACATACACACACACACTCTTTCTCTCTGAGAATTCAGCCCAAGAAATAACAAGAGGGACAACTTTGTAGAGATGAGTTAATTTACAACAGTGTAATATTAACATTTTCTGCAAAATGTAGTAAAATGTAGGGAAGACAGATTCAAATGGGAGCTGTAAAGCATTTTTTAATGCTCTTTGTTCTTTATAATTCTTTGATTAAAGTAAAACAGTGATGATATGATCCATAGGGCTGCATGCCAATGGACGATAAAGAGCTTCTTTGTAATGTGAAACTTTGTCTCCACACTACATGACTTCAAGTGTACCAAACTCCTTACATGGAAAAATGGTTTTCAACAGAGTACTGGGCTAACTGTAAAGATGATCTCACATTGCTAAATGGGCTTTGAGCTACTCTCCTAATTGACTTTTCCACGGTTTGTTGCTTGGTGTTACACATACTAATGTACCATCCTAGACTAATCTAAGTTTTCAAAAGTCTCACCCTGCCTGTGTTTCTAGGTTTCAGTCTTGTAATTCCTCTGCTATTACCCTCCAAAATTGTTGAAATTGGCCACTTCTGCTGTTAGAAGCATGATATAGAAAATATGGTGCTCATAACTACTATGCCTGAAACATAAGTTTTCCAGTTGACACTAATAGAAAAGAGACTCTAAATTCAGTGTGCCCCTCAATAGTTATTCAGCAGAGGGAGAACCAATCCTAGTTAAGTTTCCTAGGCAACCATTTGGTGAAAAACGTGCAGTTACATT
Source organism: Propithecus coquereli (assembly GCF_000956105.1). Taxonomy (NCBI): domain Eukaryota; kingdom Metazoa; phylum Chordata; class Mammalia; order Primates; family Indriidae; genus Propithecus; species Propithecus coquereli. Next base: position 1,483,535 of record NW_012144968.1, read on the forward strand.
TTATTTCCTCTCATTTTCTATTTTTCTAAAGCTGGCTAGTTTTTCTCCTTATTTTGCAATATCCATTCTTCCTCACATATCTCTTTATACATTATCTTTAGTATTTCTTCTCCTCTTGCCTTTCTCTCCTGTTCTCTTTTCTTCTGTTAATTATCTAACTTACTTTCCCTTAGGAATGAGATCATAACAAATACTTGCCTTTAAAGTTGGCCTGTCAACTACCATCTGGTTATTGTTTCTTCCTTTTTAGAAAATCAACAGTAGACCCTTCGCGAATATGAAAATTCTGTTTGCTTTTGCTACTATGTCATGGTTGTGTCCCAGCTTATTAAAATTCAGAAGTCTTAGTGGTTGAGAATCTAATTTTCACATCTGCCTGCTTTCTCGGAAGGCCAAAGGGATTTGAAACGCTATTTCTTAAACAACACCAAAAACAGATAAAGAGAAAGGATCAAAGAAATTTTGATCTAGGGAGCGAATGCTTTTGTTAGCGGATTACTAGCAGGGTAGGTCAGATTTGCAAGGAACACATCAAGTGTTCTGGGAGGGGAATATGTGAGTGCTGAGCAGTCACTTGTGTGAATTGAGGTTTCTTGTAGCTTCCAGATCTGTTGTCAGACGTGGAGATCTTTTTAGCAGAGTCGGCGAGTTTCTGTTTGTTGCCACCTATTTCCTATTTGTTGACTAAGAATAAGATAGAAAATATTTTCCTTGATATAACTTAAGAAAAATTGAGACGTTTGATGGCATTTATCTCATTGGTTTACTACTGAAAAAAAAATCTATAAATTTCTCTGTTGCCTACAGAATACAGCCAGATGCCTTATCTGGCCTTTCCCTGGTCTCTAGAATCTATTCTGAACCTCATTTCCAACTTGTTTCCCACATTTCTCACTATTTCTCTCTGCATCTCAGTGCCAACCACCTTAGCCCACTTCTCTCCAAATGTGCCTTGTGCTTCTGCCTCCTCTCAGCTTCTCCTCACATCTGAAACACTCTTCTTGTTTCTGCCCATCTATTCATCCTCAAAACCCAGGTTCGTCCTTCCTTTGTGACTCTATGCCTGATTACCCCTCAGGCCCCCATCCACTTAGCATTTTCACTTTCATCATGTGTTTCCACTCATCCTGTTACCCATTATTGGTGTCCACACCTGTGCTCAGTAAGGCAGCAGGAACACGGCCACTGATGGGTCCCCTGCTCTCTTTTCTCTCTGACCATCATTGCCAGAAGACCTTAAATGTGGTAACTCCAGAGGCATCTAAGAATAGGAACCAGTTTGGGTAAAGAGGAAAAAGTCTTAACAAAGGGAGAAGAATGCCCTATGGTTCCTGGCCACTCAGATAGGATGGCTCATTACCAAGGGTAACATGGTGTAACACGTGTATAACATAGACAAGTCAGACATGAGGCAGTGTGGAGCTGCCTATTTCCATATCATGGACAAGCAGAGATGAGGAAGGAGGACAGCTTCAGGGAAGCATTCAACAGAAACCTGTGGAAGTAATTAAGTAAGTTTTACATAGCATCACTTGCTATAGGGATTCTGGTCATTTCTTCAATTAATACTAAGAAAAGATAACACTGATTTGTTGAGTGTACAATTGTGCAGACTGCACACACAATGTTCAGTTTGTATCCTCTCAGCTGGAAAACTAAAACAAGTAGCACAGGAAAAAATAAAAAACAAACAAAAGAAATATCAAGTTAAAAGTACATATGCTATTATTGCTGATAATAAGTTTTATTATTCCCTCAAAATATTTCTTACAATGAGTCCAAATTTCAGACTATCAAAATTAAAAAACTTTTAAATAACTTCATTCTACACATAGGAAAACCAAAATTCCAAGAAATAAAAGAACACTTCTATTGAAAAGAATCTGTGAATAGAATAGAACAAGTCTGTTTTTCTCTTTTGGATTTTTCTGCCACTCTTGATGAGACAATCATCCAGCCACTGGGCCTCATTTTTCTGCTGATAGGGAAAGTACCTGATAAGGTATCTCCATAGTTCTACACGCTCTTCTCCTGGCCACCCACCTAAACTTCCATTGCTGTTGGGAAGCAGATGTTCTCCCAGAAGAGTGGGACCATTCATTTTGTCAATTACCCGTAGGGGATAAGCACCTGGGCAGGAGACCCAAAGCCATCTTAGCTGTGGTGAGAAAGGGGAAGGCTGGTAGGAAGATGGAGCCCATGGAGGGCATGCTGATGCCGGGAAGCAGGTGGGTGTCTGTGAAGATGCCCCAGAACCTTATTGCTAAGGCAGCAATATCTCAAGATGTGGCCCCCAGCACAGAGGAAGTTAAGTGTGTCCTCTTCTTCCACTATATTTAGGGCCACATTTTTTTGAAAATCCCAACTACGACAACAGGTACCAAAAACAGAAGTTCATCCCAATGTTTAGACCAAAGCCTTGCAAGAGAAGCAGCTCTGGGCAGCCTGGAAGGGGTGGCATCAATGGAAGTAAGAGAAACCCAAGGGGAAGAAGAAGGGGGTGGGATCAGAGCTGAATTCTGCACCTAGTAAGGAGTCCTCAAATGGACTTCAAGAAGAGGCAATCTTATCCTTAAGCTCACCCTCAACTTTAATCATCATCTTAACCTTTTCACTCGTCTGTGCCTCAGTTTCCTAAGCTGTAAAATGGGGACAAGAATAATACCTATGACATGGAGTTGTTATGAGAATTAAAAGAGTTACTAGGAATAAAGCATTTAGAACAGTATCTGGCATATAGAAAACGCACTGTAAGTGTTTGCTCTCACTTGGGCAAGTGGTATAGTTTAGTGGTCAAAAGCACAGATTCTGGAGCCAGCCTGCTTTCGTTTGAAATTTGGCTTTGCCATTTATTAGTGTAACCTTGGATAGTGCTTCTCTGGGCTTGTTTTTTCATATGCAGGGCTACTGTGAGAATTAAATAAACTAATCCCATAAAGCACTGGAAACAGTTTTAAATCCATATTAAGGGTTAGCTTTTACTGTCTGTCCTTTCCCCTTGCTACCCATCTACAGGTGGCCTGTCACTGAATGCAGAACTTCCCGTCCTGTGAAAGCACTCCAGAGATACGGAGCTGTGCTCAGGGCCTCTCTTACCCACAACAGGACCTCGCCAAGACTGCTTGGCCAAAGTCCGCTTTGTACACTCAAGTTTCCCACACATCACGTTTGTGGGAAAGGTTTTCCCTATTTTTCTTCCTGCCCTTGGAAAACCAGGAATAATCATTTCATTAAGCCCCATTCTGTTTTCCTGAGACCCATCTTTCTCCTAAATGGAAGGGGAAACTATTAAGCAATAAAAAATATTTCAAATTAAATCAAGAATGAAGCCACACATTCACATACCATTTACTTGGACTCAAGCTTTGAGGGACTTTTCAAAATCTAAAAGTCACAACTGAAAACAGTGCTTTTAACTTGAAAGACATCAATGGTTACTTTGAATCTAAAATTGTAGAGAACTAAGAATTGCTTGTAATTGATTTTAATGAATAAAACATTTGTGCATAGTTATTTTAAATTTAAAAAAATTCTGTTGATCCTGTTATACAGAAAAAGGAACTCTTTGTTACATGGAAGAAAAAGTGATAGCCTTAATAGTCCTAAGAAGCATATTTTAAAGATGTATTAAAGCACCTTCTTTTGGTACCTAAGAACATAAGTATCCTAAAAAATGAATAGCCAGAGATTAGCACATTTTCCATTATATCAATAATTTACTTTCTAAACAGTCTCTTGCAAAAAGTGTTTGAAATATTGTAGTTTTGGGTTGTAGTTGTTTTGTTTTTGCAATAAATCTGACCAACACATGTAGCTAGAATTGGTAAAACAAATTGGAAACTTCAGACAACCCTGATTAAATTTTACTTTTGTGGGATCAGTAAGAAGTGTGGTGCGAGCACCACCTAGTGTAAATCATGAGTAATTCTCAAAAATGAGAATTAAAAACTCTGCCTGGGACTAAAATAATTTACCCAAAGACATGTAGTCAATTTAGGTCAAATCTAGGTCAAAACCCTGGAACCAAATCCACATTTACTGACTGACAGCCCCATGCTTTTCTTCTATTGTTCTCCTAAAAAGCAAATACTTTCCACGAATGGAAATCCAATTTAGGTGACAAATTTATGATAACACAGGAATATTTGATTGTCTGATATGTCTAAAGCACTGTGAGAACTTTCACTGAGTTGTCAAAGTCAATTTCGTAGACTCTAAGGTGAGCAAGTTCTCTTTTTTTAATTTCTTGCTTTCAGAAGAATGGATCCCTGAGGCCTCAGTAGCTTCTGTCATCAGTACTGCCAAACAGTATGCAACCTCTGAAATATGCCTACACGGAACAAATGAGATGATTTAACTTGCCTCTGTGGCCCTAATTTTAAAATGTTCATAGCTAGCTTATTTTTTTTTTTTTATTTATTTTATTTTTTAATTTTTTTTTGAGACAGAGTCTCACTCTGTTGCCTGGGCTAGAGTGAGTGCCGTGGTGTCAGTCTAGCTCACAGCAACCTCAGACTCCTGGGCTCAAGCAATCCTCCTGCCTCAGCCTCCCGAGTAGCTGGGACTACAGGCATGCGCCACCATGCCCGGCTAATTTTTATATATATATATTTTTTGTTGTTGTTATTGTCCAGCTAATTTCTTTCTATTTTTTCAGTAGAGACGGGGTCTCGCTCTTGCTTAGGCTGGTCTCGAACTCCTGAGCTCAAACGATCCGCCCGCCTCGGCTTCCAGAGTGCTAGGATTACACGCGTGAGCCACCGCGCCCGGCCAGTTAGCTTAAGCCAGATAATTTTTTGTGTTTTCCTCAGAATGTCGTCCTTCCCTCTTCACAATCACGGCCAGCCCCACGCCACGTGTGAAATGAGCCAGGTTTGGGGCGGTGCTTCTCTTCCTTTCAGTTCAGCCTTTCTCCCCTTTGCCTCTTTTCCAGGTACTACCCCACCCCCAGCCCCCAAAGAGCCACAGGCTTCTCACCAATTTTCCATTCCTTCAGCGTTCTACAAGTTAATGTCAAATTAAACAATAATTGCGTTTGCCATAAAAAATCTTTTCTGGAATGAGGTAAAATATGAATGAATGAAGGAATAAATATCAGACAAATAAATAATATTGTTTGTGCTAAGATATAAATGCCTCATCATGGCACATGTTCTATTCTTCCTACACAACTTTTGAATTTTCCTAGAAATCCCGAGAGGAATTCAGACAAATTTAATAAGACTCATGGATGAGCCCATTTAGGGCAGAAGGGCCATGCACATCCTAGCTCTGAAAGCCCTGTCCTCAGTGACTGTTGTCACTTTCTTGTGTAAACTCCCAAAAGGCACTCCTTGAATCCATTTTATTCTCCATTTTCTTCATCTATAAAATGAAAAACTTTAATAACTATTTTGTATGATTATTTATATGAAGCTTCAAAAGGATCTACCATATACTTAGTAATCACCAGTCACTCAAAGTATGGCGATGATAATAATTATTCCTGTTGATATGTGCTTAATAAGAAATCCATTCTGGGATTTTAACAGGTAACAATAATATCTGCCCCCACCCTTTGTTTGAGCCAATGCTTCCATTTTTAAATAGCTGCAGATTTTTGATGTTCTGAGAGTTGTCATCAATAACTGAAAAAGAAATGAGATCTACTCTGATTAATCAGTCCTAGTTTTTGCTAAGGAGATGCTGCTAATGGAAACAAAAGAGAACAAAGGAATAGGAGGAAATCTACTCTGGCAAATAACATAGAAAAGAATCAATAGATCTAGGATATTCACTTTAAAGTCTTTATCTTACTTTATACTCTGGCAAATAATAATAATGATAGCTTTTGCTATGTATCAGGCACTGTCAGCAATTTACAATATTCACTCATTTAATCCTCGTAATAATTTACCACTTTACACATTGAAAAATATTGAAGCACAGAGAGTAAAATAAGTAACTAAAGCCATGAGAGCAATGACAGAGCTGTACTTTGAACTTGACAGGTCAGGTGCCACAGACAGGGCAACGGAACAGTGAGCTTTGGTTACATTTTCTTCTTGTTCCTCTCTCTCCCTCTCTCTCTCTTTTTCTCTATCTCTCTCTTTCTCCTGCTTCCCAATCATCTGCTGAAGGTGTCCAAGCCACCCAAGCAAAACTAAGGCTAATGTTTTATTTCCGTTTGTAAGTAGGACACCTCCCCTGAAGTCATTCAGAGTGTAAGAATATTCAAACCTATTCTGCCCAGATCACAAAATATTTCTGGGCACATGAAACAGAATGGATTTTTTTAAATTTTTTTTTCTCTTTGTACAGAGTTAAGTTTCCAGACAGCTGCTTTATAGCTTTATTGTCCCCTTTTAGCCTGGTTATCTGACAGTGTTAATTAAGACTTTATAGCTATTGACTAAAACAAGTGGCTTATACAAAGACAATGGCCAAATGGGCGTGAAGAGATTCTTTAATGAGCCCCAACTAGGTAGCTTTGGTAGAAGTGTCTACTTGCTATGACAAAATACCATAGGTTCCCTATAATAGCTTGATTTAAAAAAAATCAGTAGGAAAATTCAGTTTTGCATTTAAACTGCTATGGACCTTTCATTCTCCTTTGTCTGGGTTCTTCCTCAGCAAAAAAATAAAAATTAAAAAAAAATCATTTTATCGGCAAATATTTTCAATCAACAAGCCTGATACATTTATATATATACACGCACACAAACACACACACATGTGTGGACATTATTGTGTGCATTGCAATGAATAGGTGATTTAGGATATACATCATTCAGAATATATGTCACTGCTAGCAGTAATGAGGAGGGACTTGGCTTCGTTTTTCTAAATGAGAGATAATACCGTATAATACTATGACCCAAGAGTTATGTTTTTCTTCTACATTTTCGTGGAACAAGTTACTTATTTTAAATACTTGAAATTCTGTTTTGTTGCAGTAACTGTGATAAAACACTAGTGAGGTGACTCATTGTTAAATGATAATAGTCATCACGTGTTTGCCACTCATTAGCATGATTGAAATGGTAAAATGTGGCAATTGCCATGCATGGTCCATTCCCATCATAGTTTTGTCAGGGTTGGTTTTATGAGTGAGCTGTCCTGGTTCTTTGGCTCCTTGCTTGGAAGAATCACAAGCTGGGCCAGTGCAGATGAGTGACATAGACACAAGCAACTCACACAAGCAGCTTTATTACGGGAAACAGAAAGTTTTACTGAGCAAAAGTAAAGTGAGCATAAGTTCCGGAAAGCAGAACGGGTCTGCTTCAAGAGTGGAGGAAGCCCCGAGTTTAAGAAGATTCCCCCTTTTTATGTTGGTTCCCTAATTCTATGGAAATATTCATGATTTCTCTGAGAAAGGGGTGGAGAATCCCTACAAGTGGTATCCTCCCACTTTCTGTCCTTGTATGGCTGGCTCAGAACTGTCATGGCGCTAAAGGATGTGATTTTTATTATGCTAATGTATGTTAATGGAGAAAAGGTTACCTTTGGTCATAGGCTCCTAACTTCTGTGCATGCTCCAGGTTGGGAAAAGTCCCTAACCTCAAATTTCTGCTGTTGTGGTTTCTTTCCTCTATTGCTATTGGTCCTGACTCTCATCCCTTGACCACTTCCCTGCCACCTGCAGACCCTAAGCCCTACCTAATGGTATCTTCTCCCAGCATCAAGAATTGAGGATGTTGGTGAAATCACAGACAGGCAGGAAGATGAATTAACAAATTCAGGTGCCCACCACCTCCATTACCAGAGAACAATGACAAGAGCATCTGGAACGAAAAGGACAACAATCATGGTGATAGCTACTATTTGTTGAATAATTATCCTTTGCAAGGCATTATTAAATTGTTTTACATATATTATCTCATTTACTGCTTCCATGAAGCCTATCAAATCTGTACTATTATTAATACCATTCCACAGAGAATAAAATAGAGACTTAGAGACATGATGTAAATTGCCCAAGATCACACAACTAGTGAGCAGAAGAGCTAGAATTCAAACCCAGGTAATCTGAATCCAAACTCCATGTGCTTAACAGTTTAACTCTCCTCCAGGATTTCTCAACCTCAGCACTGTTGGCACACATGCTGGGATAATTCTTTGATATCAGGAGCTGCCCTGTGGGACTATAGGATGCTTAGCAGCTTAGCAACATCCCTGGCCTCTGCCCACTAGATTCCAGCAGCTTTTCTCCTCTGCTTCCCTCCTCCAGTTGTGGCAGCCAAAATGTCTCCAGATGTTGCCCACTCTCCTCCTGGGGACAAAATTGCTCACCTGCTTCAGTGGAAAACTATTCTAACCTTTCTTTATACTGATTATATAACCTCATGTCATTAAATAATCTTTAGAAATATAATTGTAATGGCTGTAATATATTTTATTGAATACTAAATTAAGGCTATACCTAAAATAATACTTTCGATTATTTTATAAGGAAAAATTTATGTTTGATAACTTAAAACAATCAAGTTCTTTGAAATCTACCCTTTTGTTGTAAAAGGTAAGCCTAGTCAATAAAATAATAAGCAGAGGGTGATTTATATTGCAAAGATCATTAATTTAATTTTTTAAAATATTTCACCATTTTTCACCTGGCATATTTCATAAGATAAAATGAAGGAGATTTATGTCAGTAACAAATTTCTTTAATAGTGAAAGAGTTTATTTGGTTACTGTATACAGATGTAGCCTAAGTTAACAATCAAATAAAACATAATTGCATGCATATATTTCCGAAAATGAAAATAAATTCATTATCCAAATGTTTAAAAAATCATAATTATCAGAATTTTATTATTTTCCTAAAATGTCTAATAAATCAAAATTTACTAAAGCTTTGGTTTTGTTTTTGTTCCTTTTAAGATATATACTTATATATATATATTAAAAGAATATATTTTGCTATTTCTTCCTACATCATTGACTAAATATTTAAGTGCCTACTGCTACATTACCTACTTCAGGAAAGATAGAAAAATTATGGTCTGCATTCCTGAGGAAATTATTTTAGAAACAAGTCATACATACACAAAAGCCCTAAGAATAAGAAAAGACAGTGTAAAGCAACTAGTAAAGTATTTTATATAATTCATATTGAAGTAAAACACATACGCACACATACACACACACACACTCCAAAGTTAAGGAAGATAATAAAATTCATTTAATAGGCATGTTCCATATAAACGATTTGTCACAAATTTTGCATTTTAAAGGGCTACATGAAAAATCACAGTATGCACAAACTAGAAGCAAAATGTATCAGAGAAAAATATCCTAGAGATATTTATTTTGTCAAACTTTTACAATTTTTCCAAATCTTTTTTAAAGTTTGGGAAAAAATCTGGTACATTTTTGGTTAAAAACAAACACATTCTATCCATGTGAATTTTGACTATTCTATTGTTCTTTCTTACCAAAAAAAACATAATTTCTTACAATTCCATAAAGTTTTAAATTAATGGTGTTTGGTTTACATTTACCAAGAAGTGGTTTTCACATCACCACAAAAATTAAATTAAAAATACATCTGTTTAAATAAATCCAAAAAAGAACAGTGAATTTTGTTGGGTTTATCGACAATGATATGTATTTAAGTGATCATGCATTTTTAACCTTTTTCTCAGGTGCAATTTGGAAGTAACCTGCCTTTTAATACCCTACATTGGACATCATTGCTGCAATCCAAGTGAGTAGCGTCATGACAAAATTATCTAATACACACATGTTGCTTAGGGCTGCAATGTTACCATAGTTACCAGCAGATCAAACATCTCAGGAAAACAGAGCCACTAACTCTTTCAACGTGCAAAAATTCAGCACTCTTGACAGATTATGAGTCTTCATTTTCCTTCATTTTGGGGCTTTTCGGATTGATCTTGTGTTGTTACTTCATCTTTCTCTTTTACATCTGAAAAAAAAATTTCCATTCCTATGTAGAATATATTAAAATATGTTTTATATTATATTCGAACAAACCAGTTCACTTTTCCTTTATCCACCCTCGTCATTTTCTATTTGACTGGGACACATTTTGCCTTCAATCCAGATACAGAAACTATACAAAGAAAGGAGATAAGAGTAGGCTTGGAAATCTATATTCTCCTAATCAACCTTCTTTCCTATTCTACAGGGTGATTAAGTACCAGTTAGTCTTTTAAGGTATATTACAAACTTCATCAATAAATTGAAACACAAATAGTGTGATTTGCCCAAAGTCACAAAGCTAGTAAGTGACAGAGTCACAACTTGGACCTGGCCAGTTGGTTCTATGGTCCATGCCCTTAACTGTCTCTCTATGCTGGATCACACTCTCTCCAGCTTCTTCACCCTTTCTACTCACTTTGATCTTAGGAGATGACTTTACTTTCTACTGCACAGGACAAAAAAATGCAAGCCATCAGATAAAAGCATCCTCAACTTCCTGCCATTAAATGTCTGAAACCCCCTGTGATCTGTGCTTATTTTTTCTGTATTCCCTCCTACTACAATCAGCACTGGCTATGTAATTTGTCGGCACCCAGAGCAAAATGAAAATGAAATATGCTTCTTGAAAATTTATGAAAAATTTCAAGACGATTAACAGTAGAGCATTTAACCAAGTGTGAGTCTCTTCTGAGCTCGGGGCCCTGTGCAACCGCCCTGGTTGCACACATTTGGAGCTGGCCCTGGTACTGCTCCTCCTATCCAGGTCTAACGCCGTCATGGTACCAGATCCTATCCCTTTCTGCTTCATCAGGAGACTGACTCTAATGATCTTGTCCCCTTCTCTATTTCTCCTGGCTTTTCCATTTCCTAGAGTCACTACCATCTTCAAACTAACAAGTATCCTCTTTCAACTGCAATTCCTCCACCACACTGTCCTCTCTTTTATCCTTTGAAAGGCACTGTCTTTTGCTGTCTCCATTTTAAAATAAAACTATTTAAGTCTCTACTCTTCCTCCCAAATTGCTTGTACCAGTCACCAATAGCATCTTAGAAGATAAATCTGTTGGACTCTATTCAGTTCTTCAACTTTCATTCATCAAATAGTTATTAAGCACGTACTACATACAAAGTAGTGAACAAAACATACATCCCAGCTCTCAGGGAACTTCTAATGAGAAATACGGACAATAAACAAAATAAGTAAAACGTGTAGTCTGTGGGAAGTGAAAAATACTAATGAGAAAATAAAAGCATGTGTGGAAAATAGGAATTATCAAGACATCTTGGGAACTGAAGTTTGCAATTTTAGATGGGGTTATCTGGGAATACCTCACTGAGAATGGGGCATTTGAGTGAAGACCCCAGACAGAAAAGGAGTGTTCTGTATGGACAGAAGGGAGAGGAGCATTCTGAGCAGACAGAATGGCAAGGTGTAAGGCAGCAATGTGTAGGAAGGAACTGCAAGTGGGACAATGTGGAGAACAAAAGGACAGAAAATGGATTCAGAGAGGTCCCCCAAAACTAGATCTTGCATGTGAAAAGTGGCAGATTTATGGACCAATTTCTAAAGAACAGCTGACAGTATTTGCTGATGGGTGGGATAGAGAATGTGAGAGAAAGAAGGGAGGCCAGAAGATTCCAATATTTTTGGCTTTACTAACTGGAAGTATGAAATTGCCCCTCACTGAGATGGGGAAGCAAGGCAGGAAGAGCAGGTTTCAGGGAGAATATCTGGAGTTCACTTTTGTACCCATTAAATTTGTGATTCCAGTTAGATATCCAAGCTGAGATGCCAACTCAGCAGTTGGGCATGTGAGTGTGAAGTTCAGGGGAGCTCCAGGCATGAGATAAAAATCTGTGAGTTATCAAAAAGATGATCATTAACCCAATGACATTGGATGACTCACAAGTGAAGGGGTGTTGATAGAGAAGATGCCCAAAGCCTGAATTCTGATACCCTCCCATCTGTTGAGAGATAGGGGAGATGAGGAAAGAGAAGCCCAAGGAGGAGCACCCAGCAAGGCAGGAAGAAAACCAGGAGAGTGGAGTGTCCCGAAAACCAAGGGAAGAAAAATGCTGCAGGAATAAAGTGACAATCAATCCTGACAAACTTGCCAAGAGATCATGTAAAATGAAGACTAAGAATGGACCATTGATTTTGGCAGAGACAATGTCATTTGTGATCTTGAAATAGCAGTGGAGTGGAGTGGAGTCAAAATCTTACCTAGGGTTAGAGAAAGAATAGGACAAAGAGGAGGTGGAGGCACAAAAACAGATAACTCTTTCAAGCCATTTTGCTATGAAACAGAAACAAGAAATGGGACAGTAACGGGAGGGAGAATTGGGATCAAGAGAAAGTTTATATCTTAGAAGTCATACTTGGTTGCCTTTTCATTAACATAGCAGGTGTGTAATAAGTGTTATTGAAAGAACTCCCTCAGAAAAACAGGCTTGTTAGGAAATGGTACTCTGAGGCAGTATGAAATACCAAGCATTAAATTATTTTTATGATTTAAGCAGCATTTGCTACCAGTGATTCTACGCAAACTACTCACAAAGCATTACAGCTTTCAGAGAAAAGCTGTTAGTTCTGCCATCTCTAAGCTAGTCTAACAAGGTGATGATATAAAGTCCCCTTAAGTAGTTAGTTCTCTTTCTATGAAATGAAGTAGGAACTCAAGAAAATGGTTAGATGAAGACCAGCAGAATACCATCTGTTGAAGATTTAGTGTCTTGCTCATGATTATCAGCTAAAATATGAAGCATAGTTCCAAACACCTCTTATACAAGAATGTTTAGAAATATATTGAAAGATGATTGGAGATAAAAGAAAACAATAAACTTCTGAAAGAGGATATGGTTGCTGTTAACTTTGTAATTTGATGTTAATGAAAGGAAAACAGCAGTCAAATAACAGTTATTTTCCATACATAATGCACTTTCAGGGATAGTTGTTATTATTGTTATTCTTCTACCTTTTGTACTTGCCAAATACTTTCAAAATAATTGAATATATTGTCAATATAGTTTTTTAACATAATTTCTCTGAGAGTGAAACATCAAACTTTCCTTTCAAATCTGCCCATCACTTCAAATGTGAATAAGCTTTGTTGTACATTTGTTTATCTCATTATCTTTGTCATAATTAAAAACTTTTAAGAAAGTAAGAAAATGTTGCTTCCTAAATTATCTGGATTCTCTTCTCTGGAAGTCTAGCTTGGAAAAAAAAATTATTTTATATATATGTATGTAGTAATCTGTGTTATTTTAAATAAGGATTACATTCAGAACCTAATGATGTATCTTTTAGTAACATACCACTTGAACTGTATACTGAATTCTGCTTTTGATTAATATAGATTTAAAATAAATCAGAATAATCCATTTTTTACATTTTTCTATTTCCATCCTTGTGCTCTCTGCTCAGTTCCTTATATCAATAACTTTTTCCACTCCTTGTTAGAACACATTTTTGAAGTGCCTCATGGAACAATAATTCTATAAGACGTTTCTTCAGAGATGTGAAAGAAGTGAGGGAAAGAAATGCTGTTTATGTCCCATCCTTAGAGAGTTGTAGGCACAATAGCACATTAAAATCTCTGTTACAGAGGCTCTGAAAAGTCCTTGTTTAAAAAAGAAACTTACTGAAAAATTTAAAAAGCCAATTATGCTTAGACCAGCAAATCCAAACATTTCACCACAACACCATTTTTATATGTGACATATAAACATTAAGAAGAATTTCCATAAACATTCATTGGTAAAAGTTACCATAATGGGAAAGATGAAGGCCTCAGAGCCAGAGGTTCTACCATCACCTAATTTTGCGAGCTTGGGCAAATCACTTCACCTGCTTGGGGCTTACTTATGGTAACATCTGTATATCAGAAGGATGGACCTTCTAAAGTTTCTTCTTCTTCTTACATTCTGTGTTTGCATATGCACTAAAAAGATAATCTATTCATATGGCTTGTGTGGTATGGGACGCTTTCATTTGCACTGTTTTCTCCTCTATCATATAAAATACATTTTGAAAATACATACTCAAATTTTTAAAAATGTACATCTCTGAATGTTTTTTCCTCTGGTCAGCCAGAGCTATCTATCCTATTGCTTAGTTGACATGTCCATTTACATGGCTTTTAGGCATCTCAAATGGAATATGGAGGGAACAGGAATATTCATTTCTCTAACTCTCAAAATTGGCCCTGCTTCAGGCTGGCCTTTCTCAGCATATGGCAACACCACCCACCTGGTTGCTCTAGGAGTTATCCTCCAATTCTCTTCCTCATCTCTGATGCATCCAATTCATTAGTGAGTCCTATAGATTCTGCCTATAAAACATGTCCAAAATCCACCTACCTTTCTCCATTTTTACTGCCTATTTAAAGCCATCATCTCTCCCTAGACTACTGCACCAGTCTCCATGGGTAAAAGTTAACAAAATCCTTTCTTCTTCTCTAAGGACAAATTTGACTTGGGGTTAATTTTCTATCTCTGTTACCTTGGAAATCACACGAAGATAGAATGTCAGCCTAGTTACTAAGATTATCGTTAAAAATGACCCAAATAGTAAAATACATCTGTGATGAGAGAAACTACATAGGAACTATAAATACCTTGTAGAAAACCACAGCATTGGGCTTCCCTGCATGCAGTAACTCTTGTAACTGAGCATGTCTCTCCCAGGGAGGCTAGGAAGCCTTGTCCAAGGACTTGCTACAGAGTATTAGCTCATGCAGGACATGAGGCTTCTAATGCATTGCCCACATTGTCATAGACTGTGCTCTTTTGTAACTGAGTCCTTCCTTAGTGAGGTGAGGGGACCACACAGAGACTAGCCTCCAGAACCCCTATGTGAATTGCCGCAAGGGCTCCGGTAGGAGATTAGGTGATGCTGCCCTGCTGGCCCTCTGAGTTTCTTGACTGTACTTCTGAGTAGAATGGTACCAATGTGTTCTTGTGAGGTTGAATGTTTAATTGGACCTAAAAAGATTTCTTAATGGGGGGCTGCATCTCCTAATTCAACCATTTCCATTATTGCTATCCCATAATCCATTCCTCACATAACATTGAACATTTTAAACATCAATGAGATGTCACTCCCTGCTGAAATCCTCCCATTCAAAATAAAAGTCAGCCTCTTTCCCAGGTTTCTAAAACCCCACAAGACTTAGTTGTTGCTAATCTCTCCCACATCATCTTGTACCACTCTCCCTCTCACCCCCTGCCCTCAAGCTGCAGCGGCCAGCTTTTATGTTTCTTAACAACATCCATCTTGGTGCACCCTAAGAACATTTACTGGATGCTCCTTCTGCAGAGAATGCTACTTCCTCTGATCTTCACGTGGCTGGACCATTCAGTCATTATTCAAAACATATAGTTGGCACTCAGATTTCAGTTAGGGTATTCCAGATTTCCTAATCTAAAGTAGCCACCTAGTATCTCTCTACCATAGCACCTTATTTTAATTCCCCAATCAAACATATTACTGTTGACATTTGCTTATATTCTAACTCTCCCATTGGAATATAAGATCCATGCCAGCAGGAGTTGATGTCTGTCTCATTAACCCTACACTGCTAGGTTTTAGAATGGTGCTTAGCACTTACTGGACCCTAAATTGAATGATGTATCTAATAAATAGTAATGGTGGAGGTTAAAAAAAAAAAAGGTGTACTTTGTGAGTTTTATGGTCTTCCATATGTCACCCTCTGTCTCTTCTTGCTGATATGTTATAAGGTAACATTGTCCACCCTATCATGGTTATTGATTTGTAAGGAATAGATTAGGACGGATAAATCTCATGTTAATTTCATGCAAGATGTAAGACATTTGAGATCCTAGATTCCCTTCCATCTAAGCATATTTACCAAGAAAATCCCACAAAAACTAAAAATAAAAGAGGATAGGCCTGAGTGAAAGCTGCAGATCTTCCCCAGAATTTGTATTTTTAAACAGCAAAAATACTAAAACCATAACATCTGAGACAGATCCTAGCTTTCTGTTTTCATTAACAATTGAAAACTATTCATTTAAAAGTCCTTAATAATATCTGTGCTTAGCTACTTATTTATAGCTTTGTTAATAAAACATTATCTATGCCATCTACCTATGGAAGCCTATTTCCTTTTGTGTGTGTTTTTCTTTTTTCTACTTTTTTATTTTTTAAATTGACAAATAAAAATTGTATATATTTATGCTGTACAACATGATGTTTAGATATATGCATACATTGTGGAATGGCTAAATAAAGCAAATTGATATCCATTAATATTTTGTGGTAAGAACACTCAAAATCTACTCTCTTAGCAATCGTCAAGTATACAGTACATTGCTATTGATGATACTTAACCATGTTGCACAGTGGATCTCTTGAATGCATTTCTTTTGCCTAACTAGAATTTTATCTACTTCGACCAGCAACTCCCCAATTCCCCCAACTCCCAGCACTTGATAACCACTATTCTACTCTCTGCTTCTAGGAGCTCGACTTTTTTAGATTCCACATATAAGTGGGATCATACAGTATATATCTTTCTGTGCTTGGCTTACTTCACTTCACATAATGTCCTCCATCCTTTCGTGTATTCTTTAACAGTTGGTGCTATATGCAGTTTTATTTTTAACATCTTACGTTTCTTAATTGATGCCTTTGACTATATTTCAAAATGATTTAAAGAAAAATATAAAACAGAAACAGTATTCTTTCAGATCCTGGTGTCTCTAGTCACTAAAATAAAATGGAGACTACTGACTCTCCCACAGCATATTTGCTCTCTTTTGCTTAAATACATCATGTCAGTAAACATTAAGATTGTGTGTGTGTGTTTAAGGTAGATAAATTTTAATTAGGCTTTTGACTAACAAATAATTATCTTCTTTACCTCACTAGTTTAGAATGGGCCCTTCAATAGCAATATCATATTCTGACAGTCATATTACATTTTCAAACTTAAAAGACCAAAAACATTACATATGTTTTTATTTCTTTTCTTCCCTTTATCTTTTCTTTCTTCTTACGATATTTTATGTGTATAAGTGTACTCTTTTACTCTCATGTGTAGTGTCCCATATGAAAAATGCAGTGGTCTTGGAAAAAGGTGAGATAACCATGGACTGCATGATCTGGCCACAGTCTCTGGCCGACAAAGATGTAAGTATTCCATAGATATAGAACCAGGAACATTTACAATTTTACCCGGTAGTATAGAACCTCCTGAGGCAAAGAACCAAGAGCCCTTTTCTTGGGCTCCCAGGAATGGGCTAGATTTGAGTAGCTTTTGGCTCTCCTTTGCCTCATTGCCACCAAGAATAAATTTCTACATGCATACTAGAGTCCACTTGAGACTCTAAAATGGAGCACAAGGCACAAGTATTTTGCTAATGGCTTGGAACTAAAATTATCTTTAATATCTATGAGTAAAGTTTTCTTTAATTTTGATTCATGTTGTCTTTTTTTTCCTAAATATCTATGAGTGTTTTTAAATGAAGGAACACTTTCAACATTTTATTGAAAGTACTCTTATGTTTATTTTTGAAAGACTAAACTCTGGAAGCTATTTAAACTGTATATAAGCAATGGAGAGAAAGACCCAAGACTTTTCATGGCTTGACAGCTCTACCTTTTTCGTAATGCTACCTTTTCTACTTGGTTGAAGAATGATCCCCTTTTATACAAAAATTCACTTTAAAGATCTCATGGCTAGTTGATAGTAATATTCTTCCTAGATATGAGAAGTAGAAGGGCATTTTACAGTGAAGCAGAAGCTTTCAAAGTGATTTGTCAAGGGATGGCAGGAGGAAAATTATTTTATTTGAGTGCTTATCAATAAATTTTGTAAGCTCATTGAGGAAAGCATCCTACTTGTTCACATTTGCACTCCCAAATATGAGCCTTATACATAACTATACACATTTAATGAATAATAAAACTTCAATTTCCACAAACACATCATGAGACAAAAAGATGAAATTGTCTACTTTCAAAAAGGCTGAAAAATCCACTTACCCTTAAACAAAAGCTGAGAGGTTTAAGAAAACAAGTAAGAAAAAGAGCTCTTTTAACTAATTTAAAAGAGAGACTGTTCCAGAGAAAAGGATTGGTTAAAAAGAGAAAAGTGCTGCCGATTTTAAGAGGATTTTGAGTATTACCTTCCTTCACGGAGAGAGCTTCCAGTTTGAGGGGCAAATCTGAGGTTCCGCCTGTGGCAGCTGAACTCTGGATATCTGGTAAGGCATTCCGGCGGCCTGCCCTTGCTGAAGATGCAAAATTGGTGACCCCAGGCTCCACATCAGTCATTTTTGATGAGTCTGTCCTCATAGCAACATCTACAAATAGAATGTGCACATGAAGACGAAGATGAGCCCGTTCAGAGCTAAATGTTCACCACAGTGGTTGAAAGGCATGGCTAGATCAAAAACACAACAGGCTTAGAAGTCTAATCATTGATCACAACATCCATCAATGTCTACCGTTACCATCCTGGAGCTTCCATTTGCACATTCGCTGAGTAGAGCAGGAAGTCCTCAGTGTGAGCCAGATTGCTAAAAATAACCCCTGAGCCGAATAAGCCACTTGGATGCTTAAGGGTGCAGTAATCCCTTGTCTTTTGTTCTGCTTTTCTATGGATAGATCAGCCAAACTAGGGCTTGGAAGGAAATGAAAACTGACTCGTTTGACCACTCCTGTAGAGACTGTGCCTGCCAGTATTTGCTTGTGGTGCTTGTTCAGGCTGAAACCAAATCACTATAATTTGTAGGGACCAAATAAAACACAGTCTGCTCCTACACTTTAGAGATAAGAAATTCAACTTTATCTCAAAGGCTTTTTCCCCCCAGAGAAAGCTACGTTATTTTGGTCTGTTCTGGTCTCAGATGTAATTTTCGATAGACTCATGTTTATGCTAGAGACTGTAGGACCTATTTTACCCTTTCTTGCCTTCAAGTGGACATGATAATTACTAGTGTTTTGCTAAGCATCCTTTATCTTCCTAGCAATTGTCTCTTTCTAAGAAAG
The DNA here is from genome assembly GCF_000956105.1 of Propithecus coquereli. NCBI lineage: Eukaryota > Metazoa > Chordata > Mammalia > Primates > Indriidae > Propithecus > Propithecus coquereli. The sequence goes on from NW_012144968.1 coordinate 1,502,478, forward strand.
AATTCTCAATCATTTACTGTACAAGGAGGGAGGTAACAGTTATTGCTTATTCTGAAACTCAGCCTCTTTTGTCTGATGTTTTCAAATGAATCTTTCCTAAGAAGTCAACATTGAATAGTATCTCAAAAGCAGCAGAAGCTGTTAAGAATTTACTGAGAAGCTATTAAATGCCAGACTGTCAGCTAGGCATTGAGAGTACAGAAATATGCTATTTTCTCCGTCTTTAGGGGACCAGTACTCTCAAAAGAGAGAAAGAAGGTGTCTATGCCAAGATAGATATCATAACATAGAATGTGCTAATTATCAACCAAGGGAGGGAGATAACCATTTGTGCCGCTGAAGAAGGCAGAAATATGTGAATCCTGGCCCACACAGAGCAAACAAAAGTTTTCACAGTAGTTGGAAGAGAGCCCTTTGCAAATAGTTAACTTCAATTCAGGATATGCTAAAAATAAAATAAAATGGTCACAAAACAGGGTGCATTTGATATTAGAAACACAACATCTTTGGTCCATTGCACCCAAGAAATGTATATTGAGCCTAGGTGGTTCTTAGGAGTCCAGGAATAGTCTGAAATTGCTCAAGAAAGGAGGTATTCTATTAATTCCACATCTATTCTTGTCTTTCCAGAGATCATGGGAAATTTGAGAACAAAGCTAAGTTTTCAGAAACAATTTTGGAATCCATTAGACTTTCAACTGGTATTTGTCAGCTGTCTAGAATTGACAGATAGCTTGAAATAACATAAAGAGCACTGGACTGTTAGTCAAAATGAATTTGCTCCTTACAGACTTGCAAGGCAATGTTGGTCAATCCATTTAATTTCTGTGAGTCACAGTTCCTCCCCTGTATAATAGGAATAACAATTAGCCTGTCTGATTCACAGGATTCTTCTGAAGAACTAGTGAGATAAAGAATAAAGAAACTCTTTGCAACAATGAAGACATATGTTTGATTATTGGCATCATTGTTCACATCTCACTAAGTTTTCTTTATTCTACCACCCTCCTATGTATCCCCTTTAATCCTAACAAGAAGTATCTTCCTATTGGAAGACCTCTTGCATTTTAGACAGAAACCAGCATTGATTCAATACTACGTGCAGATTTTTATGTAATTTAAAACTCCCAATAATCCCACTCTCATTGAAAACTCCCAATAATCCTGTCAGGTAGTGAGGTATTATCTTCATTTTGTAGATGTGGAAACCGGGGCTCAGAGAAGTAAGAAACTCATTTAAAGTTGTACAGCTGCTAAACCAGCACTCAGAGAT
>NW_012144968.1:1511516-1512914 GCF_000956105.1 Propithecus coquereli
CTATACTCCCTCATTTTCATTTATTTCACATTATCCTTCCCACTAAGTGATTCAAATATTGTTGTGTTCTTATTTTATTAAAGTACTGGAGCCTGCTTAAAGGAGTATTTTGGTTCAATTCAAAAGGTATTTAGCACCAACTCTGTGCAAAGCACCACACTAGTTACTGTGGATTTCGCACAATCCCATGCCTCAACTGGCAGTCTCTGAAGGCTGCATGCACGGCAGCTCCAACACATGTGCAGAGGAGGGTGTGGTTAATTCCAAAATAGAAAATGAGGCCAGGCTTCATAGGGAACAAAGCATTTGATGAGTCTCAGAGAATGAGTAAGCAAATTCCAGTGAGAGGCTGCCCTCAGACTATCCATTTTTCATCTTTGCACTTTTCCAAATGCTTTTGGACACAAAGTATTCCTAGATTTCAAAAGGAGCACAAAGACACTCTAAGCACACAAAAGTCTCAGAACTGAATTTGAAAATAACATGATTTTGAAGTTCTTGTGGTCTGCTTGCACTCTTCCCTTCCAAGAGGAACATAACGTGTTTGTGCAGGGAATAGTAAACGCAAGACGTGAGAAGTCAGTTCCCCTTTTAATGAGATAGGTGGTTTTAAAATGTCAAATAACTGTTGATGACCTCAGCAGAAAGGAGAGAAGGGGAAGTTAACTCTGACTAATGTGGTCACAGTAGAAATGGCTTTGCATCCCTCTGGACTGGAACATAGTTGCTTAATACAATCAATAAATCAATGTTGAATTAATAACAGATACTTATCAATTATGAGCTGGCAAACAGTCAGTGAAGGTTCTTTTCATTATTAATATTCATAATAAAGACCAAAGTAAATAAGGAATAAAATAAAGAAATAAGACTGAAAGTTCAATTATTAAATACTAAAATGGATTTTGTTATGTTAACAATAAAACAGCTTTGGAGTCAGGCTGTAGACTAATGGCACATACGATGCCTTGCGGGTGTGGGTAGGCAAAGGAAGAGTAGTAGTTAATGCAAAAACTCTTATAGTACCATCCCTATCGTGAGCATTTGATGGTTCTACTCTTCCGACAGGTCTTCTCAGGAAGGGGTCCATAAATATTAAACTGAACAAAGTTGCCAACCTGAAGTCAGTTACATACAATTTATCAGCCTTCCCTTGTACATAAATGCAATCCTCTGATTCTTTAAATAAATTAGTTCCCATAGTTTGAACAGATTTTCCTTTACTATTTTTATTCTCAACAGGAGGAGAAATTAAGCCTTTTATCCTCTAGACTTAATTTCTTTGCCTATGATTATTATTGAAAGTGATGTGAAGACTGTCTGTAAAGTATCCAGCCACGATTTTTGCAATTTTTCCTATTACATGGTTGGATACTTTCCGGACAGCCCTTTGTATCT
>NW_012144968.1:1512964-1514883 GCF_000956105.1 Propithecus coquereli
AGGTTCTTTTAATTTTCTGAACTTAAAAAGCTAATTATGTTTATGTTTGCTACCCAAGGCAGCTGACTCACTAGCAACTCTTCCTCTTTTTCTTCCACAGAATTAGCAGAGGAATCTGGATGACTTCTGCTTTGTCAACTGCGGCTGCTTACAGGAGATGGAACCCTTTGGATATTTGGAGATTTCACAGATGTCCTTGCATTCCCACAGCTAGGTAATGCAATGTACATTGCTTTGATCTCTACTGAAAATACACAGTTTTCAGGATGCTTAACAAAAGACCATTACACAGTCACATAGACACATACGTGTCAGCATCTTTACAGTCTCTGAAATATTGAAAGTGCAACACCAGCACAACTGAAGAGGACAAAGATGTTCAAGCTAAATAGAGCATTAGAGGCACATAAAAAAACCACTAATCAGCTCCCAGTAGGCTCCAAAAAGCCTTATAAGAAAGGTGGATATTAGTATGTTGTAAGCATAATTATAAACAAATAGAAGTTTTTGCAACCTCCTTCCCTCACAACTGAGATGGTCCATTCTCTAGCTCACACACATTTTTTCTCAAGCTTCATTACTTGAAGCCAACACTGCAAAGGTGTGGATACCTTCTTCTCTCAATCTCCAACCCATATCACTCACTCCATCTCCCTTAGTGAAACCACCACTCATTCTATAAGGAAGACCTCAGATCAACTTCTTACTGGCTACGTTAGTTCTCTGGAGGCATGAGTCAGACTATCTGAAAAACACTTATTATTAATAGAATAACAAACAAAGAAGTAAAAATATGCAGTTAGGAAAGTCAGTGCTTTTCCTGACAGAGACAGAAAGATTGACAGAGAGACAGACAGACAGACAGACAGTGGTTTCCACTGATAACCAATTGCATTACCTATCTCTCTTCAGCTCTCAAGATCTTAATACGTTATGCTAGATTTCTTCAGTTCTTTGCCTACAGCTCATTATTTTGTTTGATTTTCTGTTTTGAAACATAACAAACATCTTCTAAACAAGGTGAAAGAGCTAGAACAATTGCTTCTTTATCTGCCAGCAAGAACAGATTATTTATTCACCCAATCAACATTTATCAAGTTCCTACTAAATTATTAAGTGCAAGGCCCTGTGCTTGGGCCACAAGCTACAAAGAGTAACCCATAGTCTAGTAAGATGAGATACAGTCTGATTTTTTCAGTTATCTTTCTTTTTTTTTAATTTCAGGATATAATGAAGGCACATACATTTTGGTTATATAATTTGCTTTTATACAGTTTGAGCCAAAGTTTTAAGTGTGCCCTTTACCCAGATAGCGTGCATTGTACTCGTTAGATGTGAATTTACCCATCCCCTCCTCCCCTCTCCCACTTGCTTGATTTCCGTTGAGTTTTACTTCCATATGTGCACATAAGTGTTGATCGATTAGTTCCAATTTAGTATTGAGTACATGTGGTGTTTGTTTTCCCATTCTTGCGATACCTCACTTAGAAGAATGATCTCTAGTTCCATCCAGATTGATACTCAGCCCACCATCTTTTATGGCTGAGTAGTACTCCATGGTGTACATATACCACATTTTATTAATCCACTCATGTATTAATAGGCACTACCTTTCTTGACCTCATATCTTATATTTGGAAATAAAGTAAAAGGATCCACCTCTAAAATGTGAATCCTTTAACACATTTACTATTCACCTAAGTATCAAGACCATTTTAAGCTAAACAGAACTTACATGAAATATAGACATGTATAAGAAGTTTTTTTTTTTAATTTAGAGACCTTCCTTTTTGTAAAATTCTTCCACATATGGTATTTCTGTGCCTCCAGTATAAGCCAAAGGGAATTCTACATTTTGTTTATCGAGACACATATTTTTTTATGCTTAGGGTTTTGTTTAATAATTATTAATTCATAGA
>NW_012144968.1:1518093-1519213 GCF_000956105.1 Propithecus coquereli
ACTTTCTACATTTATCAAGAGTAGGATTAATATTATCTATTTTAATTTCTTAGACCCAAACAAACTAATAGCCATAAATATGTCTGGTTAACAACTACACAAATGAAATTTGTTTAGATATCATTCATATTAATTTATAAGCACTATAATCAAGTATCATTATGAACATCAATATCCTGCTAAACTATGGTATCGATGTGGCTCTAGAGACAGCCTCTGATGTTGTGGACTATAAAGACAAAATGAGATTAACTCTGAGACATTTCAAGAAACTTGGTGTTTAAAAAAAAGGCATTAAAAAATTTACAATCTGCTTCCCCTCCGCACATACACATATACCTCAAACTTGGCTACCTTTTTGCAACATCTAAACCATATACGCCACCTGTCACAGAAAACCATATCTCCCTTACACTGCCCTTGGGAGAGTTTCTCCCTAAAGGGGAAATTTTCACGTACTTTCAGAAAGAAACCATGTTTAAGTGTTCTTTTCCATAGTTAAAATGAGATTGACATTCTCGATTTCTTCATGATTCCTGAAAATAACTCTTAATCTGAGTAATATTAAAATGGTAGGAGAAGAAGGGTCACAAAAGATACTATTGAGAGAGCCCTGACCACTCCATTTAAAATTGCATCTCCTCCCATGAGTTCCTGTTTCCTTTTACCTTGTTCTACTTTCCCACTTTCCCCTAACACTTAGCAGTTTCTAACAGATATTCTAATTTACTTTTGATTGCATTAGTTGCTTACTGTCTATCTCCTTCCATTAGAAGGTAAACTCCACAAAGCAGAGGTTTTTGTAGGTTGTTTCACTGATGTATTCATAGCACTAAAAGCTATGCCTAGCACCTGCTTAGATGGTATTTGTGATATCATGAGATATTTATTTGGTCTTCAACCCTGTTTCCTGGCATATAACTCCCCAAATCCCTAGAATCTCCAAAGTGATGTCTTTTTGTATACTAATGACTGACTGATGGCTGGCACCCCCTAGACAAGCTTCAGAATGAGGTCTGGTCACGTGAAAGACCAAGACTTGATTAGAGGGTTAGGACTTTCATCCCCACCCCCCAACCTCCTGGGAGGGAAAAGGGTGGAAGATTAAGTTTATCACCAA
>NW_012144968.1:1521108-1552145 GCF_000956105.1 Propithecus coquereli
GAGGATCGTAGAAGTGAAATAGTTTGGAAACCTACCTAGCAAGTGACAGAAGCAAGACAGCAACCCATTTTATCTGACACTTCATTAATTTCTCCTTCAGTTACACCTCACTAAATATTTGTTAAGCACAGACTCAGTCTTCATTCAACCAGTTATTATTGAGCATCTATTATATCCCCCACTCAGTGTAAGATTCTAGGGAAACAGTAACAAATGAGATTAACATTATGATGGACACAGGGGGACACACAAAGAAGCATAACATGTGGTCCCCGGCGTGAAAGAGTGTGTGAGCTAATTGTACAGATGAAATACTGAATATTAAAGAAAATGCAAAAATAGAAGTAAACATATGCTATATTCTAATAGGTGGTATAAATGAAAATGCTATAGAAATGAAAAAGAGAAATGGTTATTAAATTTTGGGGTGATTAAGGGAAACTTCACAGAAGCTACAGAACATAGATTGAGCCTTAAAATTTGGGAGGGATTCAAACAGGTAGAAAGGAAATGAAAAGATTTCTTACTAAGCCAGATAAATATCTTAAGCTAAATCATGAAGGGGGAAGTGTAAAAAGCAAGATTCAAATAAAAGAAAAGGAAACATCTGGCTCTCATGGAGTGTTATGCTACATGGAGTTGGAAAAATAAATCGAAGCATAGTCATAACTAGAACCCAAGTTGCAAAGAAAATGAATTCCATTAAAAATACATGAATGTATTTCTTCCTGTGAGCACTGGGAACTATGAAAATTTCTAAGTAACAGAAAAGTAAAGATGTGTAAGACGAATTCTCTGAAAATAGAAAGATCAAGGAGAACACTTAGAAGACTATTAGAAGGGGAAGTGTTGTCAGCAAATCTGCCATAATAGGAATAATAAGCTGATTACAAAATTCTGAATGTCTGTATTGGCAGGTGAGTGCTACTTTCAGAATAATACTTATTTTGGGTACCCACTCTGATTTTCCACCTTGATTGGGTCCTATATTTCTTTGTCTGTCTCCAGAACACAGTTCTTTAAAACAGAAGTTCTGAGTTACCACTGAACCCAGGTTGACCTCTGGATGTAGTAATCACCTGCTTCTCCAGATTTGTGATTTCTCATTGATCTAGGATTGTGAAGAATTCTCTTATTTGTTTGCCAATTCAGACATTCTCTTAAAAAGAGTTTTGAAAATATATTATTCTACATTTCAAAGGGCTGTATATTAGGCTTTTTTTTAAGAACATGAAGTCTTCCAGAAAAGTAAGCTCTAGCTTAAGTTTCAATTTCTTCTTATCCAAATAATAGCAATATATCCATTTCATTCAGTCACCAAAGAATAATGCATTATTCTTTAACAGAACTTATTTTAACTCATAGGTCCTCACTTTTCCTTCATGCTAGAAAACAATCTTGTGATTCAAAGGAAAATCATTCACTTTCACATTAAAATTTATTCTCTCTGGAATAAATTTCCAAACAATTCATGATCAGCTACAGGATTCATTCCCCCATATAGTGTAAGATCTAAAATTAAGGCTTAATGTGTATGTGCTGCCATGACATATGATAAAATGAGAAGGACCTTGAGTGGCCTAATCACAAGTTTTCCTCCCCATTTTGCTCCCATAGAAAAGGTACCCTAGTCAAACAAGTCTCTCTATTACAGGGACCAGTCACATTTCCTTATCCCTGAATAGCAGGTTTCAGTTCCCTGTCGGCCCATGGAATTATTCAAACAAGCCAATCATATCCTCTTGTGGAAACCTGGGGGCACCACACCCTCTTGTTACTATTCCCACAGCCCTTGGTTGTTCATGCTATTACGATTACAACCCCCACATAGCCCAAAATGGCCTATGGTGTTCTTCTCCTTGGACTGTGAGTGTATGTGACCAACAAACTGCAATGGATCTCATGTGTCCAGTGTTGGGTGTAGTGTGTCTAGCCATCCCTGAATCCCCAGGGCAGGAATCTTTCCTTCACCAATGGGGTGAATAGGAAGCAATAAAATCCACTCGTGTCATCAACCACATGACATGCCCAAACATTATTGAAGACACCTGGCCAGCTAAAATTAAATGCTCTTGGCTAATTGGTTCTGAGATATGGTGAAGGCTACCTGAGACCAAACCCCTAATTGCTGGGGGCATTGACCTATGACCTGTATTATCTCTGTCAGTCATCGCTATCTCTTTACATTTTATAATGCTCTTGTTCCCAAGAATAAAATTATGAAATATAAACTGCTGTGGTGTGTCATCAGGTTCAGCCTGTGTTTGGCAGCTGGTCTCTAAGGCTCCTGCCTGTAAATGCAGTGAAAAAACAGTGCCTTAACCAGTTAGTACTTCAGTCCTGCTTACTGAAGTTCAGGCTAGAGCTCTCTGGTCACTGTGTCTAGCGTGGTGACTGTCACTGGCTGCTTGAGGCAGCTATATAGAGGTTGCTTGTAATCATGCACCTATGGGATAGGCCTAAGGACAACACTTCGTGAGGTTTGTAGAAAGAAAGGTGACCACCAACCCACAGACAATTAAGTATGGCATCCCAGTTGTCATTGCTGTTCATTCAAGGGTAGTGACCTTGCTGGTTTCCTGTGCTGCTGCTTCCCTTGCTGCTGTCACTTGCACTCTCCTGACCTCCAAGGGCATCGAGATGTACATCCATGATGGCCTGTGGCTCAGGTGCTGATGAAAAAAAAAAGGGTGGGGAGAGGAAGGAGCATTTGGTACTCAACTGATCTCCCAATGGACAATCCAGAGCCAACATACCTGGGTTCAGCACTGCTGCCTACCCACACACTAAAGGGCCAAACTTGCAATCTTGGGCCTGATGGCTCCCATCTGATCCATAGACAAATTACTTCAGTAGATATGGACCTCAGCTTCAGGGAGATTAACTGGCACTCCTCAGAGGTAGAGATAGACATTTACAAGGGGAGCCACCAAGCTCCGAAGTGTTTCCCCATAACCACCTAGAATGTCTGCACCAAAGGTAATTCTCCAGAGACGGAAACTGAAAACTGCAACTTTACTGGCTAGAAACCCAAAATATTCTCAGGGAATTTGTGCAGAGGAAAAAAAAAAGAAAGCCCATATGACAGAAAATGTGGGGCTGTGGCAGAGGATGGTTTTGATCTATCAAGTCTGGGCTATAGGCCTAGAATTCTTCCTCTGCACAACTCTGATGACTATGTCTCTGTTACAACAAATATCCTAAAACTCAGGGTTATAGGGAAACACCTATGGTACCTTTGTGGTACCATATTATCACCATGGCACTGTTAATTCAAACCCAACTTAAGCCCAAGTCTTTAAATCATAAAAATCAACCATTGCTATGAGGGAGACCCCTAACCTTGATGACACTAATTTTAGGCTCACTGGAGGAAGAAACTTGTAATATGATCAGGGTAGAGAGGGCACCCACGACCACTCTACCACCACCAAATATATCCAGTGACCACCACCACCGATAACAAAAATAAACAAAAAAAAAATTAAAAGCTGTTGACTGAAAAGATAAGTGTTCTTAAATTTGGAGAGTAGAGCTTTATTTCTTATATAGGGTTGCAAGCCTGTAGGCTGGGAAGTGTAGCCTCCAGCAGAAACTGAAAGCAGGCACTTCAAAGGAGGAAAGGTGAGACAGAAATGTATGCTGAGCGGGTATACATATTTAACAGGTTACAGGAGGAGCTATGAATATTCACAAAGCAGGGAAGCATGCATGAGTAATAAGCAAACATGTATGTTATATACGTCCCATGTTCACTTTGGGGTGGAGACATGACATTAAATGTATTACAATTAGGCTATATATATCAAAAATTGAAGCAGAGGACACAAGAGCACTCAGTACACAGCCTCTGGAAACCAGCAGAATCAGTTCATGATGGGTGGTCTCTTACCAAGAGAATGTTACTGAAATCAGTCTCTTGTCCAGTAAAAGCTGTGGTTATGGCTTGTGGGAGGGGTAGTGTGGGTCAGTTAGTCAACATCAGGCAGTTGGTGAGCTGTAATTGTTTTAATATTGCTTATCTCAAGGCCAGTGCTTGTTTAGCTGCTAGAGAAAAAGAAAAAACCTTGTGGCAGTTGAATATAGTTTATTCTTTAAGTGTAGGGGTGCATGACTTAACCTTTGCCTGGCATGGCCTTAGGTCTTGTTTATAATTTGGTATCTTATTGCTACAAAGAGTCTGTTCCATCAGTCTTATGATCTCAACTTTAGCAAAGGAAAGGAAAAAAAATCTGGATATAGGGATAGGAAACCAGCAAAAAATAACTTAAACAAAGGTCCAAAAGTTGATCCAACTAAAAATCCAAAATGTATTAGAATTTTTTTTTCTTTTTCTTTTATTTCAGCATATTATGGGGGTACAGATGTTTAGGTTATGTATGTTGCCCTTGGTCCCCCCCCGCAAAGTCCGTGTTTCAACTATGTCCATCCTTCGGGTGGTGCGCATTGCACTCCTTGTGTATACAAATACCCGTCCCCTCCTCCCTCCTCCCCTCTCCCCCCGCAAAATGTATTAGAATTTATACAGCAAAGATAAAAGGGCACTAATTGGCTTTTGTGCCTCTACAGCATAGGTTCCAAATTAACTTTAATATCTGCTGAAATGCACCAATCGGTAAACTTCATGTCTTTAACCCATAGTGTGACTCAAATTACCATTATGCCTAGGGATCCTACTAAAATTAAACATAGTATCACCCATAATCTTAAGGGAGTGACTGAATATAAAATAGAGGACAAAGATATATGCTTCCCCTTAACCATCAGAACTATTGTCTTGTCTAAATTCCCCATAGTCATAGCACTCATTGCACTAAAATACCCCATAGTGGGTATAGACGCTCTGACCCAATGAAAAATAAATGAAAATGAAAGTTAAATTAAGTCTTTGACACTTACAAATTGTCTTGTCAAAATGGGAACTCATGACTCCCCTCCCTCTGTCCCAAGTTAAAATAATTAATATGACTCATTGTAATTTAAAATTGGGCCTTTAAGAATTAAAACTTGTTATATAATAGCTGTTGAGTGAAGGGGTGATTATCCCTACTGCTTCTCCATTTAGTAGCCCAATTGGGACTATACATCCTGTTCTTAAACCTGGAACAAATAAATGGTACCCTACAGTAGCTTGCCGTAACCTTAATGTCATGGTCCCATACCATTAAGGCCCCTATTCCCAACAATCTAATTATTGAAATTGCTAACTCCATCCAATCAGTAACTGAAAATATTTTGCTGTTATAGATTTGGTTAATATGATATGTTCAGTGCCTATTTTAACAGCCTCTTAGTCACAATTTGCTTTTACCTCCAAAGAGACAGTATCCTATGGCTACCCATGGTATACATCAACATCCTTGCCATTAAACATGATCTTTACAGGCAAGATCATAACTACATCCACCTTTATCCAGGAGCAGAGGAACAATATTACATCGATGACATCCTCCTCCAGGGACATTTGTTTGACATATTCATTAAGGGCATGTGAATACAAAGGAGCCCACATAAAGAAAGGATAGATCATTATCTCACACAATAGTACATGGCCTTGTCACCTCTATTAAATTCTTGAAAGTTAGCTGGTAAACCAAAGACTTTACCCTTGATACCATCAAGAAACAGTTATTAATCTTCTCAGTACCCACAAAGTTAATATGAGTACAGTGTCTTTTGATCCCTTTTGGGTTTTGGAGGCAACATATTTGTTTGCAAGTTTTACTTACTCTCACTACTGTTGTTATTTACAAATTGACCCATCTTGAAGGGGAACTCCTCCAACAAAAGGTTATAAAGTCTGTCCAAATTGAAATCAACAGGTACTACAGTTAGTGTCATCAGAGGCTTCAGCAACCTCATCTCATGCCTCCTGAAGTCTCTGGATGACCTATGATGAGCATAAGTTGCCCACGGCCTTCTGATGCAGGAAACTGCCTTTGCTGGACTTGTACTATATGCCAGAGGAGCAATTACTGGCCACATAATGAGCTTTTCTGGAAATAGAGGGTCTCACAGACCTTGAGCCTGTGATTCTCTGTGCCCAGCTACCCAAAATGCCTTCAGTCATTGAAGCAGTGCCCCCATGAGTTTGGCATGGCTCCTGAGACCTCCTTCATGCAGGATGGAGGCAAACCTGGACACATTCCACCTGTAAGAGGGAGCAGCCTCCTCTATCCTCACTGCCTTGCCGGATACCACGGGGCTGGAGGAGGTTATCCATTTCCCAGAGTCCTTGGCTACCTTGGGAGCTCCTTCGGATGAACTGAATGAATAGCAATGAAGTTCACACACGATTGAGCTCAATGGAGAGTTTCTGCTTTTCATCCCTTAACCAGGATGTCCCTGATAAAGAACAGGACCCAAGCGTCTGCATAATTGGCACACTTCAGGCATTGATCTTAGCACTGGATGCCCTGCCAATTGGTCCCACCTGTTCATTTAGAACTTAGAGTAACAAACTCTGTGAATCTCTTGGTTCATAGATACTCAGAATATAAATCAACTTAACAGATTTCTCTGCTTATACTAAGGCCACAATCCAAGGCCTCAGAAGGATATTCATTATCCCTTTTGAAATTCTAGACACTAATGATAGTTGCCAAGGCACACATTTCACCTCTTAGAACACACAATGCTGAGATATTGAAGAAGGCCTTCAACGGAAATTCAGCCTCCCCTATAGGCTTCAGGTAGCCAGCCCCAGGCAGCCAGTTTGAAAGCCTAATAGGCTTTTCAAAGAACTCCAATTAAACTCACAAAGTGGCAAATATCCCCCTTCCCAGGGTGTCACTATTGACACAGACATTGATTAGTCTAAATTCACACCCCTTGGGGAAACCCACTCTCTACATCAATGTCACACAGGTCTCTCAATTGTCTTTGTTGGCCATGCATGGGGACACTCCTGAAATTCATGTTTTTGATGACCACCTCAAAATGTAGCCCTTTTCCTCCTGGTCAGGTGCCTACTTTGCTTCCTAGGAAAGCCCTTCTAATACTTAAAAGTGTCAGTTATCATCAAGATTTAAACTGATATCAAATCATCAAGGGGTCAATTGTGGCATAAGGCCAAAAATGAAGGCTTGACATCTGATAACACAGGTCTCAAATGGCCGAACCGTAAGTTCCCCTCCTTATTCTGCTTCTACAGATAAGGTCTCCTAGCCAAAAAACCCTCCTCTGGAAGGGACCAGGCCCAGTTTCTGCTCGTCCTTGGATAGCAGATTTTAGTGCTCTTCCTGCTTGCAGAATTATTCGAACTAGCCAATCATATCCTTCCACAGGAACCATAGGCACCTCACCCTGTTAATACTACGAAGGCTGCCTCCCACCACACTGTTGTTCACTCTGTTCCCAAGTGCAACTCCTGTGTAGCCCTGCAGGGTGTGCAGGGTTCTCTTCTCCCAGGCTGTCAGTATAAATGACTACTAAACTGCTGTCAGTCTCATCTCTTCAGTGTCAGGTATTGTTTAGCCCTCCCTCACCAACAGGGTGAATAGGAGATGATTAAAACACCCTACCACCAATACCACTTTTCCTTTCTCTCTTGAAAGGGAGTCTAAAGTATAGGGAGAATGAAACACCAAGTTCACATATGTCCTATGTCCATCCTAACCCTCACTGAGCTGCAACTTGTCCTGTTTCATCAGTGTGCACTGGGATCCGCTGCGACCGTCTCAGGTAGAACCATAACCTCAGGCAGAGAGATGTGCAACTGCATCTTCTTTGTTCCTTCCCTGGATATTTAAGGTCCATGGTCTATTTCAACCATTCTTTGCCTTTTTTGAAGTCCATGAAATCATTTCAAAATACCGTATCCCTCTGAGGGCCTGGGACCTCCATGAGGTGCGCTGAGGCCCACCTGCCTAGGCACTTCTCTTCACCATTGTTTCTCTACTTTTTTAGGGCCATACTATATATGAAGCTTCTTTAAGATGCCAAAAATTTCCCTGGGAATTGAGGCATAGTCCTCTCTACGCTTGGATTTGCATTATAATTTCTATTTTTCAACCTTCTTTCTGCTCAATCCAGTGAGTTGGAGGCCTGGGCACATTCACAGAGACAGGAATAATGACTAGGGTTTCATTACATCTTGAATTCTTCTGCCACCATCTAGTCTATGATTCAATTCCATTCCCAGACACATAAAGACAAACTTTTATGTCATCATATACTCTTTCCCACTCCAAGGCTGGTTCTCAGTTCTCCAGTCTCAGCTCAAAAAGACTTTTCTTTCAAAACATCAGGCTGTTGTCAGAAATAACTTTGACTTTCAAGACTATGGCTCATTATTTGCATTTTAAAAAAACATTAGAAATGTAAGTGATCTTTTGTTCTAGATTATATGTATAATTCCTCAGTGAACAGTGTCTATTGAGGAACACTGAAGGAAGTGTAAAGGAGTAAAGAAATCTGAGTTGACAGCTAAACATTTTATCAGCCATACACATGTACAACAGCTATTCTTAATTGGGCCCTTAGAAAGGCAGTTGCTTTGTATGTATCATACATTATACATTGCTTTACATACATTATTTTATTTAATCCTTACCACAAATGACAGAGAGGGAGAGAGAGATCCCCATAATTCAAATGAGACACCTGAAATTGAATCTTTCAGATATTAAGAAACTTGCCCTAAGTTATGATTTTAAGCCCTGTTGTGATTCCGAAACATGGGCTTTTACTTATTTTATTATATTGCCTCTTTTCTAGAATCCTAGACTCTTATCAATTTAAAAGAGATTAGAATAAAATAGAAATGCCTCAAGTTATAAAGCTATAAAGAAGTTGCCTAAAACTCACCTAGTATGGCCAACTACCACATGCAAGAAACACTTCAACAAGAATATTCTCCTTCTTTGAACTACATATTCACCATAGCATTTCAACACACCCAAAATATTGTCTAAGCAATTCATCTGATGTGAAGACTTCAATTCAGTTTAGAGTCTTAAAAATGAAGGTCATATGATTGAAATAATATGCATAATTTTCAATAAAATTTACTTTCGATTCTCCATAACTCTCACTAAGTTATATATATACATACAGTATAATTACATATTATTATATATGTGTGTGTGTGTATATATAACCTGTGAACACACACATTCAGATGCCTTAAAATTCTTTCCCAGATTGAAATGGAAGCACTCTTATTGCTGGTGGCATAATCTTTTTTAGCAGTGTTAGTTTTACCTTCCAACCTGTCTTCCATGTCACAATTGGAAAAATTCATTAATAATAGTCAGAGATCAACATGAACTTTTGTTTAATGATCCTAATATTTTTGGTTTAATTTTAGACTTTTTTGGGATGCACTTTATCTTTATAGTTGTTTGTGAAAATATGAGAATAAGGTTGCATTTTATGGAAAGACATTTTCTGGTCACATAGGAGAGAAGGTCCCAAAGAATTCAGCAAGGGAAACCCACTACTGTATTAGATATCCTGGGGTAATTGGAAGTTAGTTGATTGCTCTCTGTCTGCCAGTCTTTAGTCATTTTTATACAGTAAGACAAATCAATATGCATCTTACATGAAATTCAGGACTTTCCCCTTGAAATCTATAGTTAAGATTTGATGACCTTCTCTGAGCCACTATGTCCACCTTGACCTGAATATCCTTTCAGCTCAGAAGCTGCTAAAGTTAGGCACTTTGCTACATCCATCTGTTCTAACAGTGACCTCTTTTGAAATTTTTTTTTATGAGCTTTGGATATTTTCTTTTTATCACTTTGCCAACATAATCATGTTACATCCTGACACCAGGCAGTGTAAATTAATTCCTCGTCTTTCTTATGTGCCACTCCACAAAGAACCATATTTTTCACTTTAACACAGATTAAATTTTGTGAAGGTGAAGACAACAAGATGAGGTCTCTGGGAAAATTTCATCTCACCTGTACCAGCCTGGAGACTGACGGAGTAAATTCAAAGCAAATTAGCTCTCCCTAAGATTTTCTTATAAATCTTAATGGGTGAGACAAGGAGAAATACAAAAGGAGAAGGAGAGCAAGGTTGGATAAAAAGCCTATTTACTGAAAATTAATCTTATACAGCCAATTGAACAAGACAGCGTTTCCTTGTGAATAGGATTTTACTGTTCATAAGACTCAGCTGGGAAGTCTGTTAACAATACATATTCCTGGTGCTTCCCTAGAGCTTTTGATTCAGTAAATCTGACACCACATGCTTTACAAACACCATGGATGACTGTGCTCACACAAGTTTGAGAATAATTGCAGTAAAGGTTAAGTCACATTTTTCTCTACCTTTCTTCAATATTACACTGGGGAGAAAATAAAACCCATAAATTCATAGATTATATTGCTTCAGGATCTAACCGAACGTATCACCCAAATGAATGGACTATTTACTGGAGGCTTTAGCAAAGTGTAGCAATGCATACACACAGCCTTGGAGACCTACTCATCCAATTTGAGACCTTATTAAAAAATTCCTTTTAGTAAATTAAAAATTAATTTAAATCACAAATTAACTTTCTCAATACCTGCTCTGTCAGGATACATGCTCATGGCCTTGGCTAGATCAGTTATCCCCCAGACCCTTCCACGTCTCACTCTGATAACCAACCCTGAAGTTCATCACTAAATAAGTTTAATATGACGTTCATTAAACATTCTATGTGGATAATTTGTTTCCAGATGATCATAACAAAGGTATGGACAAATAGATTCTAAGTGTGAACAGTGGATTGTAGGTGTTCAGTGAGTGCTTCCCCAAAGACCGTCACATCTACCTGACACTCTGCAATCCACATCATCTAAAGATCCTTCTTGTGGGGATAAGAAGTTTATGTTATCAAGCTTGATAAAAGAGTTCTGTTGACATTTTAAGCATTGTCACATTTATACCCTAGGCCAGGGGTGGGGAACCTTTCCATGTTGGAAGCCTGCATTAAATTAGCTATAATCAAATAAGGTCTCATTCAAGAAACTTCATTAGATATCCTTAAAAATGTACATTATTTTGTAAAAGTCTAACTACTATGTACTTAATAATTTCAAAAAATGGAAATTATTTGTTAATTTTAAAGTTAACCAACCTTTTAACGATTTTGTTTTGTTGGAAAGCATTTGAATATTTGGTTGCAGCATAGAGGTCCACAGTTTCAGTTGATCCTCTAGATGGGTCAGTTATTTGTGACCTAAAGGGTGTTCTTGATTTGGGTTAGGCCAGAGAATGTAGTTTCATAGCAATAAGTCATTGAAAAGCAAGAAAACATTTTGGGGGCAGGTTGCCAAATGTGTGGGTATTCTACTGCATTTTTCCATATTTCAATTGGATCTTTCTTAGCATGAATGACTTTAAAATGTCATCTACTGAGATAGAGCTCAATCAATTCCATCTGTAGTTCTTTAGGTGACTTGGTAATATCAACTAAATGAGGCTGAAATGCTAATTTGAATGTGATGTCATGATTCTCAAAGTCAGTGAAACTTTCATTGTATTCTCCAATTAATAGGTCTATAACAGCTGCCTATTCTCCAAATGATTCATATGTATCATCCTGCTCATCAGGGACCTTTGCTAACTAGGGAAAATGTTCATATGAAATTTCCTTTTGAAGAAGTGTTTTGAAAAAAGATAGCTTTTTCTGAAATACTTGGATTTTTTGCCACATATCATATAGACCTGGTTTTACCTTGAAAAGAATAATAAACCATTTTGATTTGACATGATATCACACAGAAATGCCACATTCCTACAGAAATAATCTTTCATAATTTACATTGCTGCTTCTTTTCTTCATAAAATTTAACTATCTGTTCTCACAGAGATAAACTTTTGGCTAATACCTGTCCCTGCAATAGCCAACTCACTTTAGAATGATATGGTAAATCCACACTAAATAACACATCCTTCAACATTAGCATGTTACAAAACTGACAATGCTCTGTTGCATTTGCAGGAATATAGTTAATGATACTTATAACTTGTTGCAAAGTGTCACTTAAAATAGTAGCTTTAGCACAGAGATTTTCCCGATGCAAGATATAATGGAAAGAAATGAGAGCATCTGGGTCTGTTAATACATTTTTTTATCTGTGCAATAAACCCTTCATGTTTTCTGTTAATACATTTTTTTATCTGTGCAATAAACCCTTCATGTTTTCCTGTCATGGAAGGTGTACCATCTGTACATATACTCACTCAATTTACCAAATTCAGTTCAACTTCATGACATTTATCTTGAAAGTTGTTGAAGATAACTATTGCCCATGTTCTGTTTGCAAGAGTGTCCAAAATGAGTTACTCTTTGTAGAAAAGAAAATCAGTTATGACCCAAATGAAGTACAAAACCTGCGGGAGTCGGTACTATCAGTTGATTCATCCAAAATGTTTGAATAATATATATTTTCCTTTTGAAGTATTGCATGCCTATTAAGTTGAAGGCTAATTAATTCATGCTGCTGATTAATTATAGTTCTCCTTGAAAGAGGCAGTTATTTATACTTTGAAACGTTATCAGAGCCTGAGCATCCTACAGCTTTGACAATGCATTCTTTCCAATTTCTACATTACTGAATTCTTCCCTTTTCTCTCCACTATATAAGCTACTTCATAAGTTGCTTCAGTGGCATTATTCCAGGTCTTTGCTTTTGCTTTAAATCTTTTAATTTCTGCAATACAACTTTTCACCCCTTTCCCTTTAATTTAAAATATTTGTGGTCCTTCTAAGTGTTATAATGCAGATGAGTATTGAATTTCTTTAATGATGATATTGCAGTATCACAAAGCAAGAAAATCATCTTATGTTCTTTAGCAGAAACAAGATAATACCATAATTCCCAATCCTCATTAAAAAATCTGTTTTCTTCCTTCAGTGTTCTCTTGGTCTTCTTTGACATCATGTGCTATTAAGCAGACACAGTTAAAAAATACTGTCAAGTTGTGCAATTTTCACAAATTCCACTGCAAACAGAAATGCAGTGCACCATTGTCAAAAGTTGATAACAGACTGGCATAGTCAACCCCATAAACTCTCACCAACCAGCCTCATGTGGTAGTGGTGCCGGTCAGGTGGGAGAAGTTAGAACTAAATCATGAGCATAGCAGCTGTCAATTTAGCACTTATGGTTCACTAATGTTCTAACTGTGCCAATCAATCTGGGAGGATTATTTTGTTGAAACTTATTTTATTCTTTGGTATCTTAAATATGTTCATTTTAAAAGTAAAATAAAGATATAAAAGATGAACAAAAATGTATTAATAAAAATAAGAGGATTTGTTCTGTAAAATTCGAATTCAGTCAAAAGGATGCATTTCAGGACCCAGAAGGCCACATGTGGCCTTAAGAGGGCAGGTTCCCCACCCCTGCCCTAGGCAGCATGTCTAAACCAGAAAGGCCTTTCAAGTCATCCTGCCACTTTCTTTATTTCACATCAGATTTTCCATTCTTATCCTTTGACATTTTATTAAGGACGCTGAAGAATTCTAGTATGGAAAATGCCCCCAAATCGATCATAATTAAAATAACTGAAGAAAATACTAAAAAGTTGACCCAGTTTTTAATAATCTGAAAAACAAGTGTAATTACAGATAATTCTTAAATATCCTCACTAGCAGTGGGAAGTGGGGAGGAAAGGAAGCATGGACACACTGAAAATAGCAGAAAGAATTGCTCACCGATGCTTGTGTGCCCTGAAAGGTTAGTCAGAACATGCTGGATGCTATCAACTAAGATTTCTCTGGGTCTTTCAATGACATGTACAAAATGGACTAAGAAAATGGCAACATTGAAGAACATCACATTTAATTCAACTAATATTTAGGGGGCATCGCTTGTAGATGTTCACTTTCTAAATAAAAAAGAAATTATCGGAAGCAATCTTTAGAAATGTGGCCAAAATAAAACAGCTGTTTGTAATAGGATAATTACTGAGAATAAATATTTGAAGGCAGTGAAGTAAGGGAGGCCCATGTGATCATTTTAGAACACATGTTAGAGCACAATTTCATGACAATACATCCAACTTCTGGTCAATTGTGATTATTACCTTTTATCAGACTCTCTCAGACCAGCTGCTTTGCATCCTTCATCGTTTTGCTTCGTCAATCTTCTCTTCCTCCCTCCCTAGCCCCTGCCCCTGACATAGATCCTCCAATATCTTCTCCTATTCAACCTATCCAAACCAGCTCTTGATCAGATGCAGTGGCCCACGCCTGTAATCCTAGCACTCTGGGAGGCTGAGGCAAGAGGATCACTTGAGCTCGGGAGTTTGAGATCAGCCTGAGCAAGAGTGAGACCTCATCTCTGCTAAAAATAGTAAAAATTAGCCAGGTGTGGTGCCCCACGCCTGTAGTCCCAGCTACTCAGGAGGCTGAGGCAAGAGGATCACCAGAGCCCAGGAGTTTGAGGTTGCCGTGAGCTAGGCTGATGCCATGGCACTCTAGCCCAGGCAACAGAGTGAGACTCTGTCTCAAAAAACAAACAAACAAACAAAAAAAACCAGCTCTTGCAAAATATTTAATTAATTCATTCACAGGGCTATGCTCTATGTGGTTCCCTATAAGGGAAACCCCTGGCAAAGTCTTAGATCAAAGAACCAAATCATCAATGGCGGCATTTCCACAAATTAACTAATGGAAAAGGAGTGCTATTTTGGGAAAGAGGGAAAAAAGACCTTCCTGAATTATCAACACTTTATCTTCAGCCTATTTTTAAGGCCAGTGAAGGTAGAAGAGTCAAATTTATGTTTCCATCACCATCAATTGCATAATATTGGGCAGATTCCTTAACCTCTTTGAGCCTCAGTTTCCCTATTCCCTGTCACATAATGTTCCCTCAATAACTAAACTATTTCCTTATTGTCATTTGCATTGTAGGAAGGAGAACCTAGATATTTTAGTTTTATTTCTAGTAATTAAATAGCTACTGCCTGTCATCTCACCGACACCTCTTACATACAAACCTGCTTAAATCAAACCCATCTAAACTTCCTAACCATTCATCAAAAATAGCAGGGAACTAAAGAGGAAAGTAGTGATTAAAACATATTCTATTCACTTTTAAGCATTTAAAAGCCAACTTGTTTCACTTTTAAGACTTACGGACTAGGTATATTCATCAATAACCTCAAAAGTTGGAATTTTCCAAGCTACATGGGTAAGATTTCTGAAAATATGTTTTACTTGCCGTAAAAAGTAAGAGCTTAGAGACAAATCTAAGCAGTATGTATATGATAACTCTTGCTTCATTTGAATAAGGAGTGTTCTGATCCAAGTTACTCTTGCGTCAGCAGGCGATCGTCCCCAGGTCTTTCAATCTCAGAGGCACTGACTCTTTTAAGTTCCAAGCTACATACTCCGCCTAGAGGACTGAGGTTTCAGAAATCTTTGCAGCCTTGTGTTCTGGGGTGGGCTGGACTCTAACAATAATCATACATCACAGAGCACAGAGAGAAGAAAGTTCTAACATTTTCAGAAGCCCCTATTGCAGATGTGGAAATAATAAAAAAATACAAATATTCATGGGTTTTTGTTTTGTTTTTTACATACTTGCATGTAAATGCAAATCCTCCTTCCCTAGAAAATCCTCTGTGGAGCATGGAGAGAAAGCAGTAGTGCTTGCCTTCCGTAAACTTGAATGGTCTTTGTAATTTAAAGTATCATTAATTGCCAAGTTCAAAATTCAAAACCTATTTCCCAGTAAATTCTAAATCAGAAGGCTTTATGTATAACATGAAACATCACGTTTCTTTGATGTACTTTTAATCTAAAATAAACTAGCCCAGTCACAGCAGAAATTTTCATTGAGTATTTTTTTTTTCTATAGGCATGTGTTCAACTGAGGCCAAGTAGAATGGGCATTTTGCTGCCATTTTTATGCATGATGTAAACTCATTTGAACCTAAGATGCTTGTCTTTCTTTTAAGTCTTTCTAAAATTTGCCCCCAGAATTATCTAGGAAACATGGTCTTATCTCTATTTTTAAAATATGCAGTAGTAATTATAGTCTTTCTAAAACTACAACTTTTTGGTATTACCTGCACTTTGGCACAATCTCCCTCTTTAATTTAGTTCAGTGGTGACTCCCATTTCTTAAATTAAGGATAATAACAGAAACATATGATCCAGCTCCTGATTCTATTACTATCTATGACTGGGGGAAAGTGACCAACTTTTCATGACATATTTTCAATGACCTGTGAATTTCAACAGCTGGAAGAAAATTGTGTTTTCTACATTTAAAATATTTATAAAAATGTTTAAACAGACTAATTTTTAACTTGTAGATATTTGAGAATTTTGGAGCTAGAAAGAACTTTAGTCATCAGTTCATTAATAAACAAACAAGAAACAAAAACAAAAAAACCAACTCTGATGTCAAAGATGAGGAAAAGAGACCAGATTGCCGGTATAATTAATCATCTGGTTAGTTTCAAAATCCAGTCTAAACATCATGTCACTGGACATCTGGGCCAGATTTATCTCATAACAGTGGTTTCTAATTTTTTTAAGAATAAAGACACTTTTTAATATCAGATCACTTGCGGACATGGTGGGTATAATCTTTAAACATTTCTTTAATTACCCCCTTCTTCCATTTAGTATTATAGAATGTTCAAGCTACAAAAAATTTCTTTAGTGTTTACATAATCTATTGGTCTCAGTTGACTTTTAGATATTGAAAGGCTAGATAACTATGATTGTCTATATTCAGTAGACAATGCCGGGGGACCTCAACAATGTATCTGGAGAACAGAATGAAGAAATTTCTCATGCTAGACTCCATCCCACAGTCCAATCAGTTGTTCGGTCCAAGTTCTGGGAGCCAGTTTTAAACACTTAGAGCCCACCACCACTTGAAGGCTGTGGACACATTAGTGGTATCCTTCCCTTGACCATACCTAAGCCTCATTTATTACGCTGTGTGTGAGTCACATGGTAGGAAAACATTCTTGAGGGAAAAAATAAATTCACTCCTGAAAATTCTAAATCATTTTCTGTGGGGCTGGGATGGAAAAGCCTGACTTAATTAGCAAGTGCAATAAAGACATGACATTAAAAAACAAATTATGACGTATTTCCATCCTTCATTGGTACACTGAATGGTGATATATTGGTTTTTTATAGTTGCCATTTCCAAGTTTTAATTGCTTTGGTTTAATTGGCTTAATCTAAAAAATGTCAATTAGGTAATTACCCCTATGCTGTTCGAATTAGCTTCATTTATCGAGCAAAAGAAAATTGACTTCAGAAAGGGAAAAGCAATTACAATATAATACCAGGGGAAATATTATATCATTTGAGTATTAAAAACAATATTGTATATGACTGAAACTCAGTTTACTTTACAAGTAAAAGAAATGTTCTTTTTAAAAAAATTTCTAAACAATAATTTACCAAGCAAATTATCAAATGTAAATTAGCTAATCCAAAGTCATTTTCATACATTTATGAATTTATTAATTAACTCAGAAAATAAATACGGTGTGCCAATTATATGAGTACCCTAACAGCTTTATAATTGTTTTTATGGAATCTAATGGGCGAGAAAAACATTATTAAAAAAATCAAGACAAATCTTTATATGATTACAAACTGTGGTAAGTCTTAGATGAAAAATTATAAGGTGTTATGTGAATGTATCAGGATCTCGCTCATTGTCAGTAGGAGCTGAGGTATGAAGGAAGAAAAGTAGAGAGCTGGTATGGAGGTAGAAAAAGAGTATTTCATGCAGAAGAGCTCAACAGATTCCAGGAGTTAAAGGAAGAACAGTGTGACCACAGCACAGGGTGAGAACCACTCATGATAAAGTGGGTGGGTTAGTAAGGGCCGCATCATTCAAACATGTTAAGAATTTGGTCTGTTCTAATAGTCACAGGAAGTCATTGAAGGATTTTAAGCAATAGAATGACAATCAGAATCAAATTTTAAAAAGGTCACTTTGTCTGTAGCAAATGGAATAGATTGAAAAAGAGGAAAAGTTGATTCAAGTGATGAGTTTGGAGACAGTTGCAGCATTCCAAGTGAGACATGGTGGCAACTTAGAAGGTAGAGTTTATGTGTTCTATTTAACAGTCCGTAAAGTCTCAAATTATTTGTGTTCTACAATTGACCTACTTTCACAGAATTATATGTGTCAGAGCTAAAAGGAAAGCAGAGTGATATAATAGAAGGTACAGGTGCTTTGGGATGCAATACACCTGGTTTAGAGCTCTGGTCTGAACTTTAGGATCCACTGTTTCTTAACTAAGGGCCCGTATGCAAGGCACTTAGCTCTCTGAGCCTTGGCTTCCACATCTTTGGAGTTCACATAATGATACCTCCCACAGTTGAGAAGATCAAGTGTGACAATGTGTGTGATAGTCTCATCATCTGGAGTGCCATTCAATACTGAAGAGTGCCATTTAATACCGAAGAGCCCCACGACAGGTCAGCCGGTCTTGTCTCCTTGGCTTAGAGATCTTCATCTTCCTTTTGAAGCTTGTTACTCCTCCTGAATTTTCTTTCTCAGTGAATAGCACTGTAATAATCCACCCAGCTGCATAGGTCAGAAACCCATCCTTCTCCCTCACTCTCCATGACCAACAAGTCACATAAACTCTGGTCTCTAAATAGATTTTCAATCTATTGGAGAGGATGCCCCACCCCCCATTCTCTTTCACTACCCAGGTTAAGATCACCAGACTCTTCGGCTTAAATTATCCTCCTCACCAACTGTACTGCCTCAGTTTTGTTGCCCTGTCATCCATTCTTGACACTAGTCAAACAAATTTCACCATCTCAGCTCTTCTGTCACCCCCCTTACTCCAGGAAAAACTCACCTAACTTCTTAACATGACTTACAACAGCCTTCATAACCTACACTCTGCTTCCTTCCCACACTCATCTCTTGCTTCTCCTCCCCTCCCCTCTGGTCCAGCAGTTGAAAGAAACTGCTCTCCATTCAAGACATGTAAAGCCCAGACATGCTCCCTTTCACCTCCACGGGATGTATGCAGCTCCTCCTGGCTGGAGTCCTCTCCTTCCGGCCACTCGAAGTCAAGGTCTTGGCTCAGATAGCATTTTGTCTGGGATGCACTGTTCCTCCATTTGACAGTTTCCCAAGGATGTATAGGACTGTCTATAACATGGATTTCATTATTTGAATGAATTGAAGGAGTGAGTCAAATGACGCCTCGAGATCTGACTGGAGTACCTAGGGTCACACAGGTTGGAGGTGTTGATGTGAGGAGAAGACTCAGGCCTTCCTGCCATGTGTTGCTGTGCCCCTCTCCCCTCTGTGATGCTGATACCTGCCTTATTAATTTCCACTGGATTTGTTCTCTTCATTAAGCCTTGGGAACATTCTTTTCACATGGTTTCAAAGTGTTACACATTTATACTGTGGTTTATGGTTTTTTACACCTAAAACAGACCAGTTTCATCTCCTCTCGAAAGGCTTCTTTGACTCCCCTGGAAAGTGGAAGCTGTGGTCCTGTGCTTGTGGCACTCAGAAATGTTCCCATAACACTTTTATACCAGTCTCCTTCCTCATGATGTTGTGAATTCTTCTGAAACTAGGACCATACTGAATCCCCTTTTCATCTCTAGTACCTAGGACTGTCCTTGGGACAGGGTAGTACTTAATATTTCTTGGACTTAATGGCATTCCAGAGCTGAAAAGTGTCCAAATAAGGGCAATTAAAGAAATGCCAAGAAAAAAAGGATGCGAGCATAAGAAGACTGACTAAAATGATGATGGCTCTGCCACTTTGAGACAGGGAGTTTAAGGAAAGGCCTGGCTCTGGCCAACGTAAAGAATCCAGAAGGCAATGGAGAAGATGGTGCCACTGCGGGAACAGGCGTCCTCTCCAGGTGAGTACTGGCAGTCCCCAGTGACCTTTCTGCCTCCTGCTATTCAAGACTGAAACTGGAGTAAGGGAGGAAGACACTCTTACTTTCAGATGCCCGGACAGTTAGGTCAGAAAGCTGACTCAAAGAACACTTTCTGTGCCTGCTTGGGAAGCCCAAAATCGGTGCTAGAGAAGCTGGTTTCACTGGTGTTACAGGTTCCTGAAATGGCAGTCAGTCAATTGTGATGGAAATGGCACTGAGTTTGGGGCAGAACCCAATTGCTAGCCCTGGTCTTGTCCTGGGGCCTTAAGCAAATCTCTGAGCCTACTTTCTTCCTCTGTGAAATAAAAGGTTTAGACTAGATGGTCTGGGTCAGTTCATTCTGGTTCAGGAAATCTGCAATTTATGGGCTCGATACATGGATTTACTTAAAGGTGCCACATAAGCAAGGGTGAGAAGACTGTCAGTCTCATTACTGCATACAGTGCAGACATCCAAATTCACCCCTTTTACTCCTGTAGCTTGAACTGGACTAGCTGAAGCACACATTCATAATTGGCCTCTCATCCACATATGGTAAGCACAGCCAAAAGCTTCATCAATAAAAAGCTAGAGACACAGTGAGGCTGTAAAGCAGTAGCTTGCAGATGTCAAAATCAGTGAGGCAATTTTTTGAAAACAAAAGTTCCAAAGCTTTGCTCCAGATCTGCTGCCAAATCATAATCTCCAAGGTAGGGCCCTAGGAATATATATATATATGTTTTTACAAAGTTCCCCTTTGATTTTGATAATCTACTAATTTTTTAAAGGAAAATTCGTGTTTCTCAAAGGGTAGCCTGTGAATTACTTTCATGTGAGTTATCTAAGATGCTTGTTAAAACTAGCTGGGAGTGTGGCCAAAAATCTACAGGTTAACCATTCTTTCATTGATATTATAAATGCCAACTTCATCCATAAAATAGATTATATATGTTGACAAATGAAATCTTTACATGGATAAAAAACCTCAAGGTTTACAAAACAATATAGTAAGGATAAGAACTCGTAACTGCAGTATAGGATTATTTCATTACCATTGCTTATATTGTGTCATCATTTCCTTTAATCCCCATAACAAGTCTGTGATATAAGCGTTGTTATCCTTGTTTTACTGACAAACTGAAGAATTAGATAGTTCAGGTGACTTGCCTCAAATCACAAGATTAACAAATGTATGCTTTGGAACTGAAAACTAATGCCACATAGCTAGTAAACAGCCTATATTGCTAGAGAATGTGTAATTGAGCTTTTAGTACACCTTTTAATTAAACAATTTGCTGAGATTTTATCTGATGAAGCAAGTTAGAAATATGTCTCAGTTCCTGTTGGTTGGTTTTATTAGCTACTATATAAATGTTAATGTCATTATAATAACCATAGTTTAACCAAGATAAAATGACTATTAGCTACTGAGCAGCAATGTTTCAGGGATTTCCTGGAATCATAAAATGATCTAAGGTAGTCATCATTTCTAGTCAACAACCTTTAAACAAATATTTACCATTGAGAAGCCAGAATTATGCTGTCCCAGGTCTTACGCAGCTCATGAGAAGCACACTCAGATCCAGACATTAGTTACATGACTGCTTCACTGATCTGTCTTTACACCATGGGCCCTCGACTCTGTGTTATTAAATTCAACATGTTGATTATTTGCTTTAGTGCTATAATAGAACTTCATTAGACTTGAAGTTTTCTTTCAGGGAAGAATAAAATAGAAAATGCTATCACTACAGATACATTTTTAGGGCAAAGTTGTTTTTGGTTTTTTTTTTGCCTGTCACTGATTTCTCTAAATTCATCTAATAAAACATCTGTTTGTGAAAACGTATGCTTGTCTTGAATTCTTGGTAAATTGAAATAGGAAAGGTCTCTCAGATTCCCCATTACTGAGTAGACCTGTTTTGGGTATAGCACAATAGTAAGCATTTCATAAAGAACTGAATGGACCTTGGCTATTTTGAGACCTAGATTTGACTTTTAAAAAACTTCACTGAAAGTGTTCATGGAAAAGTCATATAACTTTTAACAGAATACAAATTATTTCCTCTCCTGTGTTCATGGTCTACTATTTTCCCCCTCCTTCTCATTGATGTTATAAACTTTCTAAAATATGTGGACACACTGATATTTTCAAAAAGGGGAAAAAGATAATGAAAATGGCATCAAGGCTGGGTGCAGTGGCTCACACCTATAATCCCAGCACTCTGGGAGGCCGAGGCAGGAGGATTGCTTGAGCTCAGAAGTTCGAGACCAGCCTGAGCAAGAGCGAGATCCCCATCTCTACTAAAAATAGAAAAAATTAGCTGGGCATTGTGGTATACACCTGTAGTTCCAGCTACTCAGGAGGCTGAGGCAGGAGGATTGCTTGAGCCCAGGAGTTTGAGGTTGCTGTGAGCTAGGCTGACGTCACGGCACTCTACTCAGGTTAACAGAGTGAGACTCTGTCACAAAAAAGAAAGAAAAAAAATGACATCAAGAAAAAGAAATTGCCAAAGAATAAACCAAATATTCTCTAGCTATAGATAGACTTGATGAAGGTTTTTGTTTGAGGTTTTGGTTTCTTTGTTTTGTTGTTTGAGGAGTTGCAGATTTTTGTGTGTGTTTTACTCTCATACAAATTCTGCACGCCACCTCAGACTGTGTAGCTATATCCTGTCAAGTGTTTTACAGTAGGAACCATTTCTTCCACAAAATCAATATCTAATTTCCTAAATAAAGAAGAAAAGGATACTTACAAATTTCTGATTAAAATACGCTGTTATTTCTGACACAGGTTCAGGAAGAAACTCTGAAAAACTTTCTTTCCTGCAAATTAAAAAAAAAAAGACAAACTATGAAGAACCAGCAAAGGAGACAATTCAGTTAATTAACCAAATTTTAATCATTTTGGCTTTAAAAAAAACTAAATTAAAACTAATAAACACCATGACTTGCTGGACTTTCTTAGGAAAAGTAGAACCTCTAATTCAACAACAATAAAAAATCTATTAAAAGTTAAAAGGGCTTCATTTCAAATAACAGGTGTCAGTACCTGTGATTATCAGCTACAAAATCCTGTAGATAATTGCCGCATTGGTGCTATTAGAGATCAATATCAAGTTGAGAAAATCGTCATGTAAAAACAACCAATCATTACGGCAAGCATTTGTAGCCACAGACAAATAACAGTAAGAAAATACTTGGCATGATTACACCTTTGGGACATTGCAGAAACACATGACACTTTCAGAACATTACTGCAGAGAATATTTTGCACCTTTCATAAGTGTTCTGAGGCATTGTACCAATATTCCCAGTACCCACATGAAGACTATATGGAAGGAATCTGACCATCTTGCTTCCTAGAATTCAAAATAAACTATGTACATATAATTCCTGTTCACAGAGTAGACTCTGTATTTCAGGGCTTATCACCTGACACAAGAAAGGAGAAAAATAATGGAAGTATAAACTATTAGAATTCTCATTATCCACTCATAGCAATAAGGCACTTTGCAAATTCCCTCTACCACACTCGCACTGCCCTAGTCAGTCTGCCCTTCCTGGACTATGGCAACAACA
Source organism: Propithecus coquereli (assembly GCF_000956105.1). Classification (NCBI taxonomy): domain Eukaryota; kingdom Metazoa; phylum Chordata; class Mammalia; order Primates; family Indriidae; genus Propithecus; species Propithecus coquereli. Next base: position 1,544,528 of record NW_012144968.1, read on the forward strand.
ACCGACATGATTTTCTTGTATGCATTCTTACTTCCTGCAAATCCATTCTTTACACAGATGTCATGTGGAATTATTCCAGAGAAAATCTGCTCATGATTATTCTATGATTAATCCTTCTCAGCTTTCCCATCACCTACAGGATCAAGTCCAAATCCCTTCACGTGGTACATGGAGCCCTCCAAGAACCAGCCCCACGCTGCCTCCTTCCTTTTCACCCATGTTCCCCTGTAACAATCTTAAAGCTCTGCAGTCACACCCTGCCCATGGAGCCCCTGTGCCTTGTTTATTTCACCCCTGTGGCTGAGGGTCTCTGCCCTCCTTCCCCTCCCTATTGCCTAACTAACATCTCTTCATCCATTCTGGGTCAACTTGGGCATTCCTCTCTCAGAAACCTTTTATGCTTCCCTCAGGCTAGATAGGTTCCCTCCTCTGGGCTTTAAAACACTTTGGTATATTTCTCTGATTGCACTTATCACATGCATTATACACTTCTGATTAGTGTCTGCCTTCCTACCTCAAACAAGTTTTTTTAAGCCTTTTGAGGTCACGGACTGTGACTCATTTGCCTTGTCCCTACTACTGTGTTTCACAGATGGTAGGAGGAATGCAATAAATATCTGTTGAATGTCAAGGTGCACGAGGTGCTTTTCAGACTTAGAGCTACCTGAGTGCATATTTTATCACCTTGGAAGAATTTAAAAATCAAAAGCAGACATATCTTAACCTCGTTTCCATACCCAGCTTCTCATATGGTTTTTGCTGTTCTCTTTAATTGAGTCCTATATGTGCAGACCAAATATAAGGAACTGAGAAGAGGAAGAGAAAAATATGGGAAGTGGTAATAAAATAAAAATTTATAAACTTCAAAATTTATATAATGCAAATATGCACCCCTAAAAAACAAGATTAAGAAAACAAAGATTTGTAGCCCTAATTTTTTCAATCATTTGCACATAGCTCTTAACAAAGATCTAGTAGAAACTACAAATAGGAATTCAGTTTAAAGTCCATTAGATAAAACTGAACATTGCTATTTGCATCTGTAAAATACATGTTTTAAAAATCCCTATAATTTTGTCCTTTTCATGATTAAATTTTAGTTTAATTTTATTTTATGAAAATCGACTTATCTCTGCCTATTGCAATAGAACCAACAAATAAAAAGATAAAAAAATAGGAGTGAGATAGTTCTTTTTCCCTCTCCACTTCTTTGCAGTTTGTGTTTCATTCAAATATACTTATGCAATGGACTTGGAAAATAGTATTCCAACTACATTTTTGATTATTCATATACGTCAAAATTTAGATGCTTAACATGAATACACTAAAGGCTAAGAGACTGAGAGAATCTCTACTCATCCTTTAAGTTACCAATTATCAAATATTTCATGAACAAAAGTAAAGTAATTCTTGAAAAAATTTCAAGAACAGTGGTATGCCCCTAACAATGTCAAATAAAAATTTTGTGTGTACACATCTCCCATACATATTTATTTCCATAAATTAAAAGTATTACTATACTAATAGATTAATATAACTTATCTGTTAACTTATAATTGTTATATGTGTTAAATACATTAACAGAAATTAAAAATAAAATAAAAATAAATATAACTAGATGTTTTAATAATATATTCTTTCTGAACTTCAATATAGGATGCACAACTTGCAAGATGTTGCTATCACATGAAGTCTAATTCTCTCTGCATTGTCTCTCCTGGAACTACAATTAAATCCAGAGAAAACATGATGATATTTATGGCAGCTAAGAGATATCAAAAGCAAAAAAGCCAGTAGCCTTTCCAAGATATATTGCACCTCTTGCCAGGGGAGTGTGGATCAAGGCGTGAGTGAATCAGCACAAATGCATCACACTGGAAACAAATACACACTTAGAATTTTGAGTTAGCAGAGATCTTGAATATCATTGAGTTCAGTAATTTTCAAAGTTTTTTTTGGTTATGAAATATTTTCTTTGCAAATGAACACCTTAGCAGAAGACCATTATATAAGATGGATACAAGCTGAACTGCTCCAGGTACCTCAGACTTCAATGTTTGAAGCTCTATCTACTCTCCTCCCTAGCCTGCCCCACTTCTTTCCCCTTCGGGGGTATACAGCAGTTTGAAAACTACATGGCCACACTGACATTTTAGAGATGAGGCTACCAGTCTGGAGATGTAATGAGAAAAGCCATTTCAAGATAGAATTTAATAAAGTAGCTAAAAGTATTAATCCTGGGCACTTGTCCAACTTCCCTTTTGGTGCCCCTGCCTTGTTTTCGGGGACTGGTTTCTTTGTATATCCCAAGGTGATCTCAGTTGTAAAGGTAAATACTTAAACCACGAGCAGTTAGAATTTAAAGCAAGTTTTTTCTTCTAAGGTTTGGCAAAATAATAAATACTTATTTTCTCCTCCAAATACATATTTTCTAACTTAAAAGTTGTAATTACTCAAGCAGCCAGCCAGGGCAATATGCAAATAATATGCATAAAGAAGAAGAATCCACTGAGCCTCAAACGCAAAATTTCAAGGGGTGCTCAAAAGCTCAGAAATCAAGATAAATAATATTTTAATGCAATATGTTTTAAAAATCAAAATTTTTACAAGAAAACGATGATGAACAAAATATCAAAATTTAATATGGATTTAATCCCGAATTTGTGTAACTCAGCCTCACGTATCTCATCTGGTCCAGCAACTTCTCTGAAAAATAAGTGCAAATACAAAAATTATGTCAGATTAATAATATTATGTAAATTTCTGCTTCATAATAACCTAGGATTGTAGAAGGAGAAGGAAATGTAGTTTGAAGGACAAAGTCCCGTCAAAGATGTGTTCTGCTATAAAGACCTTTACACTTTAGTCTGTAGGCCTGGGGATTAGGTTAAGTTGCATGGGAACAAATAAGCAACTAGACAACTATAATACTTAGTCTGTGCTTGCATTTGAACTATTTTACAATGTCAGCGAGCTACTAAATCTAGTTATAGCTGCTTCAATAAGTATTCTTCTCCATTTTTGTTTTGTTTTTAAAAGCAAGTCATATTTCTAAAATTTATAAAAACCTGAAAGTTGAAATGTGTCAGGTGAACATAATGTGACTCTGTAAAGCAAATTAACCACTTCAACTGTAAGACCTAGTTTTAAAAGGCTGTTCTTAAGAAGACATATTGAACTTCTCAAGCATTATAATGGCGAAAACAACCATCAAAGTGATGAAATATGGTGATATTAGAGAGAATGTGCATTTATGAGAATATTTTCTATCCACAGAGCCCAAATGAACTAACTTAGGAGGACAAATGACACTGTGTCTGACATATAGGAGGTGCTCAATACATATTTACTGAATGAATAAATTTATGAAAGAATGGAAATTGAGAAAAGGCTGAAAACAGAGTAGGATCAGATTATAAAGGGCTTTGAATGAGACTTTATGCTGTGGGCCATTGAGCAAAGGTTTAACAAGTTTTAAACAAACAAAAAACAAAGTGATTATTTAAAAGAAAGAATGGGTGGCTTGACAGCAAGCAAACAGAAAATTCAGCTAACAGTCTGTAGAAGTAATCTTGGCAATGGACAATAGGAACCCACAGAAGGGTAATGATAGTAAAACTGGAGTAAGGAAAGTGGCAAATACTGCTGGTTGGCTGCCAATAGCTCCTCTCCTCTTTCGCTATAGAAATACAAAGTCCAACTAGGTACATAGCTAAAGACATTACCAAACCCTGTACGCTACTAGGTATAGTCGTGCAAGTAAATTTTGTCATTACCCATGAGCTATAAGCAGAAGTGATGTAGTACACTTCCAAGTTACAGCCTGAAAGAGAGGGGATTATGGTCTCTCTCTCTTCTTTTCCCCTTTCTGAAAACTGGACTGTATCTGTGGTAGTGAGTCATTTGCCATGAGGCGGACAAAGACAATTCTTTGAGGATGACAAAACAATATGGAAGGAGGCACTAAACCAGCCCTATACCACCTACCTAAACTTCACATAAGACAGAGTTAAACTTACATTGTATTTCATCCATTGTTTTTGAGGAGACTTTGTTATAACTGCCAAACTAATGTCCTAACAAATATATATGGATATAAACAACATTTCAAAATGGAAAAATCCATGGAACATGGTGATAGGCTACACTGAATGAAGGAAAATGATGAGAAGAAACAATTCCAAGGTTCTATTTCCAGAGAATTAGGACAATGGTGGAACTGCCAACAAAATAACAGGTGAGAGAGAGATTAGTAGAGTCATATGGCTGCTGCAAAAGAGCCCACAGGATATGCTCAGTAAGCAACTATAAGAATGGGTCTGGAACTACACAAAAAGAGAAAATGGAAAATAGAAATTTCAGCAATTTTTTTAATAGTATATACAGTAGAAAATGTGAGAATTAATAGAATCTCAGACCAAGAGAGATCAGGAAGTGCCAAAAACTGAACGATGGTGTGTTCTCACAGAAGGCAGGAGGAAGCAGCAGTAATCAGCAAAGGGGGAAAGAATGTTATTATCTTACATAGGAGAGAGGTAATGATTAAAAACATAGAATAATAGAATTAACCTTGATTCAAGCTGAAAAACAAATTTAAAGGGAATTTGATATATTTCAAATGTCTTAAATCCATTTAAAGCTTTCATGAAAAATTAAAGGAATAATTTCTTGAAATAGAAAAGCATTAATCAGGGTTCTGAACAAGGCACATCTCAATCATGTTTTAGTCTTAATTTAAATTTCCAGAATTCCAAGGGAGAAAAGGACATACAACAGGCACATATATCTTTCTCTGCTTTTTTTTTTAAATTCATATACTGAAGGGAGAAATGAGGTGAGAGGAATAAAGAAGAAGGAAGTAGAATTGCTTTACTACTCATTCATTCTAGAAGGCTGATGTTTATAAGTAGAAATGATAAACTGAAACAAAAGTCTCCTCTTCAATTTTTATTAAGTTTCTTTCAAAGATATGGTGAGTCTAAATTTCACATTTAAGCTTTGAAGTAAATAAAGATAATACAAAAAGTTGACAACATGGAAGCTGATTGTTACATATAAGAAGAGAGAGTTTGAGAATCTGTACCACTTGTGAGATACACTGCAATTACTGGAAGGTCACCAGCATTCCAGAACATTCAGGCAACAATGTACCAGGCTCTCCAACAGTCCTTCTTCCTCACCTGACCTGGGCCATCCAACCAGGAGGGCAATTTTTAGAGATGAGTGAAACCAAAAATTTCTGTTTTTCATTACACTATTTATTTCAAATTGATGAAACCCACCATATTAGCTTTGTCTGGAAGATTATTTTCTCTCTAGCTTTAGCCTGCAGAAAGTACATGATGGCTGCTTAAGGGATATCAGGGAAGATTCTAGGATTCTTTACCACTCCATTTTCTTTGAAGTCAATCATACTAATTAACTTTGCATGAGAAACTGATATTCCCCTCTTTACATTTGAAGAGAAATCTGTTGGTAATCTCCTCCTTTTCACATAGTGATTGCATTATCTACAGTCTTTCCACTTGTTTGGAAGATAGTTTTCACTGTTGTTTTTAGTATTATATTTGAGTTTTATAATCATTTTTCTTTTAAATTCTTACTCTTTCTTTTAAATCCACATTTTGGGATTCTACACACCCTCATTTTCTTTGCATAGTGACTAGATTTATTACTTTTCATTCCTCCAAGTGGATCAGGGTGGAAAGGCCTGCCATAAAATGACTTTTCCTTTGTAAATGGTTGCAGGACACCTGAAAAAAGGTTGCTCTACACCAACAAATTAGCTTAGGGAATAAAAAGAAAAAAACTTTTTTCTTATTTTGAGTCAATATAAGGGAAGGGCGTGTGTATGTTAGGAGTGGGAGGAAGGCAGGAGATGAGGGACGCGTTTCATAACATTCAGCACTCGACATGCAAAATTGCCATTACTTCACTCCCATCTGTCTGCATATCTCCTCAGGTGTGGCCTATGTGGTTCTAGAATTCCTGGCATTTAAATATAACCTGAAAGCCACACAGATCAACCAGGAAAGCCCTTCTCTCCATCCTCTTACCATGTGCCACATAAAAACCACAGCACCAAGGCAGCAGATTCACATTTATTGTAATCTACTTACTGCTTCTTAATGTTTGCTTGCAAAACTTCAATAAGGGAAGTAACTTTTAAATTTTTCCACCACTATTAAGCTTCTTAGTCTATATTACTTTCTTACTTATATCATAATCCTTGAACACCAAGAAATCATCTCATAAGCCTCATGTATGTTCCATTATGACATACGACATTTTAATAGGTATATCTGGGGCTAAAGAGGAATCTGTTAGGTATCAACCACAGTTAACAAAATAATTTTAATGTTAATTGTAAAATAAATTGAAATAAAATGTTAGGTCTAACCCCAATATTGTTATGTCCACAGTAGTAGATTTACATCTGGCATCTACAAACATTTATGCTCACAAAAGAAAGTGCATGAAAACTATGTTATATGTAAAAGTGAATATACCAACACATTGGGGAAGGAAGCGAACAATTGCTGAGCACCCATGACTTTCCAGATGCTTTAAACATTCTCTCACTGAATCCTTAAAAAAAATCCTCAGAAAGAAATATTAATGCCATTGGATGCCCAGGGGATCCTACGGCTATAATAGAGCCAGTGTCAAGTAGATTCAAAGTATGAATCCAGGTCTGCCTAACACAAAGCCACACTGAGTTACCAATAGTAGAAGTGGCTAAGTCAGCTCATAGAAGCGGCAAAGAGTGAATATGTGGGAAAGTAAAGTTGATGAATTCTACTTTAGAGGTCACTTTAGATATGTCCCATATTTTTTCAAAGTGGTTCTTAAAAGACACCCTATTAGCGTCACATTTTTAACACCAGATGCCCCACCCCTACCTTGATAAGATCAGTGACCTGTTCAAAGCTTGATCTGTTTAAAAAAGAGCATAACAATGAGCCCATGAAGGCAGCTCAGGATAACCAATAAATGTGATATCTTGCACATCCACCAGGAAGTGACTCCATAGACTCCTAGAGAAACAGAGGTGGGAGGCGAGTGAGGAGTACAAAAAAACCAGAATATATCTCCAATTTAAAAAATTGTTTTTGATATATATAACCAAATATAACAATTTGGTGCCCTTTTCAATAAGTAAAGATGCTCTTATTAAATGAACATGATTTTGGTTAGCTAAATAACCTCTTCCAAAGCATTAAACCCTTTGGACTTTAGTTTCTTCATCTGCTTATGTAGCATGTTGGTGTTTTAAGGGCTTTTGCAAGGTTCACCTTCTGCTGAGAGCCCTGGGCAAAGGAGTTAGACGGTCATAAACGTTTGGTTATGAAAGGCTAACACTGGAAAAGACCCTAACATTAAAAACAGTATAATGCTGTGGGGTGTCTATTCACTCTAATGATAGTTTCCTTAGCAGTGCAGAAGCTTTTTAATTTGATTAGATCCCACTTATTTATTTTTGTTGCTGCGGCAATTGATTTGGGGTTCTTCTTCAAGAATTCTTTGCCTAGGCCGATGTCTGAAAGGGTCTTCCCAACATCTTCATTTAGAATTCTTAAGGTTTCATGCCTTAGGTTTAAGTCTGTTATCCATCTTG
>NW_012144968.1:1553987-1579816 GCF_000956105.1 Propithecus coquereli
GAGTGCAATGCGCACCACCCGAAGGATGGACATATTTGAAACTCGGACTTGGGGGGGGGACCAAGGGCATTATATATCTGTACCCCCATTATATCTGTACCCCCATAATATGCTGAAATAAAAGAAAAAAACAAACAAAACAGTATAATGCTATGCTGAGGAGCTTTGGAGCCAGACTGACTCTAGAACATAATAGCTATCTGACTTGGACAACTTCAAGCCAAATTTCCCTATCTATTACATGAAAAGAAAACTTCACCTCACAGGATGTTATGACTAAATAAGATAATGTATGACAAATACTTAATATAATACCTAATACATAGTAAGTGCATAATAAACAGAAGTCACTATTATGACTGTGTTTTATACCAAAGGAAAAACTGTACTTTAGAAGGTCAAATGACTAGCACGGGGTAACAGGTCATTTCTTTATTGTGGGGGGAGTATAAAGCTCAGCTTCATCTAAAAGCAAATTGCCTCTAAATAAACAATTACCAACATAGGATCAGAAATGGTTTGTGAAAATTTCAAATGCATTTTAACTATTTTTTTTCATTAATAAAATTGACCTTCTAACCAACTTTCTTCCTTTCCCTGATGTCTGTGTTCCCTTTCAAAACTAACTCTGTGTACAAACTCCTGTGTGATTTTACCTTGTTATTTCTTCGGCTGAAGGTCTCCTTCTTGAGTCTATTTTGTCCTTATATTTTGTCATTGCTATTTTATTCTCCTATATAGTCTAGGAAAAGCACAGGTAGAAGAGAAATGCACTAGAGGAATCTTACATAGAGAAACATATCTTTGCTAACTATTTAACATGCTGCAGATTTAGATGCTTGTACCTAAATAAGATGAAGATTAGTATCATTAGAGTCAGATTTTAGAATAACTTTAAGAAAATAATCTAAAATAACATTTTGCAATAAATCCATTTTTAAAGGCCTTGAGAAGAGTGACTCTTGATCACTATCTGTTTGTAAGAACAATATTTGAAAAGTACACTGGCCAAATTAAGATTTCATATTGAGCTCATCAATAAAGAGACTTAGGTTGAAATGCTCATTTCTGGTTTTCCTACTTATCTTTACTAAGTGATACAGCCTAGCCTTGTTTCTTTTTGTATCATTGTTGTCATTTTGATGATTTTTCAACCCAGGTATATGGGTCAACAACAACAAAGAAAGCTTAACCTTCTAATTCATGATATTCCTAGAACTGGAGAGGCATTTGTAGGAGGCACTGTGTTAGGCTGTACAGACTATGTACTTCATGACTGCCACTCACTATAGTTCAAAGAACACTCATAGCTAAATGTAAAAACTGTTGATGTCATTAAAATCCAAATTTAGAATTTAAAAATGTCTTAATATACTTTTTATAAAGGTTTATTTTTCCCTGGAGTAGTGTTTACGAGGCACACTGAATTCTAAACATTACATTAGATATATTTGTTTTTTAGAAGGTAAATTATTTATTTAGATATGCTTCACTTTAAGACATTCAATTGCATAAAATTTGAAGGCAAGAAGAGTATAAACAAGATAAAAAAGAAACAAAAGAAAGCTCAACAAAAATATGTTTAATGTCAAAATTATCTCCTTTTTCTAATTTGAGAATGATTACAAATCTCATACTTACACCACTGACATTCACAACTGGCTGAATTTACACTTCCTGAAACAGTACCTTGTTCATGTCAGGATTTATCTGGCCCAGATAAATGGCAGCTGCAGTGGTGATTCACTAAGACCAATTCTTGATGCAGCAGCTGCTGCTGAGAGCTGTGCTTCAAATATCAATCATTCTCTGATTGCTGCAGCTAGTTCAATCACATCATCAGCACAGTCTGTTGATTTTGTCAGTTGGTGATATTTTCATTGCATTGCAGTATTACTGTTGTCATATTATACTGCACTAGTTGAAATAACATCATCTTGTGGACCTTCAAATATCAGCATATCTACATCATCATGAAAATCCATCCTTTTTTGAAGGAGGTGATGAAAAGAACACACATTTTAAATGCTAAAAGGCTAACTGATTTTCAGCAGAATGATTCCACCCACTTCCATGTTTCTCTGAGGGGTTGGTCTTAGTCACGCCCCAGAAGTAACACAAATACCAGAGTTGCTGTTATGGGTTGAATTGTGTCTCCCAAAAAAGGTACATTAAAGTCTTAACACTCAATACCTGTGGACGTGAACTTATTTGGAAATAGGGTCTGGGCAGATGTAACCAAGTTAAGTTAATATGAGATCACAATAGAACAGGGTAGAATCCTTAATTCTTTATGACTAGTGTCCTTATAAAAAGAGAGATGACAATGTAAAGACACTGGCACAAAGAGAAAATGTGCTGTGAAGAGAAGGGCGGGAGGCATCTACCAGCCAAGGAATACCTGGTACTGCTGAAGCTCGAAGAGACAAGAGTATGCTCTCCTCTAGGCTTCAGAGGGTGCACGGCCCTGCCAGCACTTTGACTTCAGACCTCTGGTCTCTAGAACTGTAACAAATAAATTTCTCTTGTTTTAAGCCACCAGGTTGGTGGTAGTTTGTTGTGGCAGCTCTTTTGAAGTATCCATTTGGGGATGGTGGTAGGCTATCAGCAGCTCCTAGAGGGCCTAGGTATAAACTGTGTTGATTCAGGGAACCATAGATATTTAACAGACTCTTCATTCAAGCTACATTTTATGATTAGAGACTTCTCTCAAATTAGGGCATCCCTAAGTGTATAGTTAGTTCCTAGGATAAGTAAAACCAGGATCAGACTATTTGATCTTAAAGAATACATAAAAATGGCTTGAGATGAACGAAGTATTCTATAACAGCTTGTGTTTCTAGTGCTTCCAGGTGTCATCTCATGACCTATCGGTTTCAACAGATACCAAGCCACCACAGTTAGTTAAGCCTTGAAGTTCCAACTCACTCAAGAAAACAAAGAGATTTATTAGAATCACTACAGTACTATTTCCATGAAGTTTTTTAAAGCAAAGGAAATGCAGAAGAAATGATACAATCAGGATAAGGGAAACAACAGGAATAGGATTAAGTAATTGAGCCATTAAACTAAACTTCCATAATTCTTTGCTCCAGCTTTTCTCTTGTAAGGCAGCAAAACAAGAGCAGCTAGAATCAGAAACCCTTGAGTCATGCTAGCTGCATGTCTCTATGTCTTTGGGCAAGTAATATATCCTCTCTAAACTTTAGTTTACTCATTGATAAAATGAGACTAGTAATTCTACCAACCTCAGAAAGCATTCAGTAATTATTAGTAATGTTATTACTAATCTCAATGTTAGCTTAAGTTGCCACTTCACTCACGGAGAGATGTTCTTCCATGCCTCGGCTTTCTGTTTTAAAATCAGAAAGAAATAAAGCCAACTGTAAAATGGATCAACTCAAAGAAATAACCATAATGCCATAAAAATTACAATTCCACAACCTCATTTGGAATATATGAACTTGGACATATTACTGCAAAGAATAAAACCTTTGTAAACTTTGTTGCCAAGAATTTCTTTAAAATGTTCTAATTTCTTTCTCCTGTTTGGTAAATAAAAGATACTGGACAGGGCAGTATCTTTTGGATCATTGAGCTTCTTGTAGTTTTTGATAGTCATTAGTATGACTATCAAATATTAGGATGATCTTCTTATGTTATATTTTAATAAATATATCAGAATAGCGTTTTATAATGTTCAAAGTATGCTCATAATGCCAAATCTATCCCCTTATAATGCCATCCTATTCTTTTGCTTCATTTTGCTCCATCTTCCATATATGGAGTTTCAAATATCTAAAAAACTAACCATCATGCCCTAAGTCTTTTCTTCTAGAGCTAAATAAATATCAACTATACATAATTTGATATTTTTGAAAACTCTCCAAAACTATTCTAAAGCAGTTACAAATGACCAATAAGCATATGAAATGATACATAGTATCGTTAGCTATTAGGGAATACAAATTAAAACTACAATGAAATACCACTTCACACCCTCTATGATGACTATAATAAAAAAGACAATGACAAATGTTGACAAGATGTGGAGAAACTGAAAGCCTCATTCATTGCTGGCCAGAATGAAAAATGGTGCTGTCTCTTTAGAAAATAGTTTGGCAGTTCCTCAAATTGTTAAACATGGAGTTACCATATGATCCAGCTGTTCCACTCCTAGGTATACAGTCAAGGGAAATAAAAGCATATGTCCACAAAAACTTGCACAGGAATGTTCATAGCAATGCTATTCATAATAGCCAAAAAGTGGAAACAACACAAATGTCAATTGATGAATGCATAAACAAAATGTAGTGTATCCTTATAATGTAATATTATTTGGCAATATAAAGAAATGAGATATTGATACATGCTACAACACGGATGGACCTTGAAAACATTATACAAAATGAAAGAAAACACATGTTGTATGATTTTCTTTACATGAAATGTCCAAGATATGCAAGTTTACAGAGATAACAGAGATTTGTGGCAGACTCAGGCTGGCAGGGAAGTGGTTTGGGGAGAATGGGGACTCACAGCCAGTAGTCAAAGGGTTTCTCTCTGAAGTGATGGAAATGATCTAAAATTGATTGTGCTGACAGTGTTTGAATACACTAGAAATCATCAAATTGTATACTTTAAATGGGTAACTTTTTTGGTATGCAAATTATATGTCAATAAAGATTTTATTTTAATAGATAAATAAATTTACTGCAAAATATCCTCAGAGGATGTTAATATTCAGCATGAATCTCTGATGGGGGATTATAGTGTGCACTATGGCAATCATGTTTATCTCTTGAGCCATTTATTATTATAGCATTTTGAGAAACATATTGATTGCAGATCCCAACTTGAACTTATTTTCTCTTTTTTCTAAACATGGAATATAGAGTTAGGATGCCAGTGTGTTACATTTAACATATCTTGTACATGTTCTACCTTTTGATAATTCTTCTAAAATAGTAAGAAATGTCTAAGTATGAATATTCAGTCTACATATATAAGTGACTTGTTTAAAGAAAGGTTTATTAAATGTGTGAGTTTTTAGGTGAATGGTAATATTGACTGAAGAAATATGAAAGTCGTTGGGATTTTCTCTTCTATTTACAACCCAATTCCAAATCTGTTTTCTGAAAGAAACCAGACATTTCAATACGAGAACATGCTTCCTTTTGGTCTCTTGGGATTAATGATAGACACAATCATTTTAGCCTAATCTTTCAGGCTATAGAATGGCACCAGGAGAGGACTGTCTCCTCTTATTCTGATCAAGAATTTATGCTTAATGAAATAGGAACTTTTTGGTGTAATTATGTGCTTCTTTAATCCCAAAATATTCAAGCTGTCTCATACTTTCCAATGATTACAATTCTAAACACATAGTAAGCTCTGTTGACCCTGCGGTCCAAGCAAGGAGAACATGACTGCATTTATGGTTTGGTTGGTAAGAGAACAAGTGATCCCAGGGTTACAGGTTGTTCAAGTTGGAAGGGACTTTAGAGAAGACTATATTTAACTCTTTAATCTCAATCCTCTAATTCCAGAGTTGAGGTCTCTGAGTTGCCAAGATGAAGAGTAAAAGAATTAGAACCCAGGTTTCCTGAGATCCAGCCCAGTGTTCCTTCCACCATATCATATTGTCTTTCAAGGCATAAGGCAACATGAGCATCTTTGTTCTTGACCATATTGTGCACAACAGTGAAAATTCAGGTGAGTGTGATAAAACCACCATGTTTTGTGGAGGCTTTTCTTATGCATGTCAGAACCCTCCAGGCTTTGCTGTGTTCAAAAAACACCTACAAATGACTCAATGCTTAGCCTTCTTATTCATCCAGAAATTTGACATTTCCAACTCAATTGTAAAGGAAAACTAAAGTAGATAATTAATTTTCATGTGCTTTCAGAATATTTTAATATCAGGCTGCACATGATAAAAGTTTCCATTTTTTCTTTTTCTTTTGTGCAGCTCTTTCTATTGTTGACTGTCATTTTCTGTATCTTTTCACATAAAAAGTTGTCACTTTTTTAAAATTTGTGTTCTCTAAACGTAGCATGAGCAGAAATCTCTCAGCTAATAGATTTTCAAATTACTCTCTTTTGCTTTTACAGATTCACCTCTTGCTACTTCATTAAATCAGTTCTAATCATACATATAGGCAACTTTACCCAAAAAAGTTTGAGATTGAGAGTTTACTAAATAAGAATTTTAAGCGCTAGTTAAAAATATTTCTCCTTTCAAACAGTGAAACTCTCGCCATGAGCCTTAAGGATGACAGAGAATTATGTTATCTTTTACTAAGTTAAGTTTACTCAGTGCTTGTGTAGAAAAAAAGTCAAGTATCTACAGATAAATCATATAAGAAGAGCAAAATGATCTTACAGAATGATTTCACATGAATAGATTCATCATTCACAATGTCCTTAAAAACACAATTAAATTTTATATCATCTCTGAGGGAAAGAGTCAGCATGATAAGGGCTGAATATTTCAGATGCCAACAACTTTGAAAATGTCTTTTTTTTTTTTTTAAATATGGAGTCTCACTATGTTCCCCAGGCTGAACTCAAACTCCTGGGCTCAAGTGATCCTCCCACCTCAGCATGTGGAATGGCTGAGACTATAGGCACATGCCACTATGCCGGGCTGAAAAATTCTTTCTAAAGAATATTACATATACACACTAACTCTGTATCTAGACATTTCAAAATACATTCAAGTGTATTCTAAGTGTGTATAAAGCCCCATTAATTTTTTTAAGTCAATAGAGTAAATAAAATCCTAATAAGAGGTAGAAATCTTTAAACTTTGTCAAGAAAACAAATTATTTTAAAGTGTTTAGAAGCATTTATGCCCATGTAAAAATAATATGCAAATAAAAACATCTTTATTCGTTTAAAAAGTCCATATGTCTTCTATTTGGTAAAGTCCAGTTTTCATTCCTTATGAAAAAGTTGCTTTGATTAATGATGTTAAATAATTCAAGCTTATTGTTTAACATTTTGGTAAAATGGAAGTTCCATTAGGCCATGATTCTGTTTTGTTCAACACTATATCCCCAGTATCTAGAAGAATGTCTGGCAGATGGTAAGTAGGTACTCAATAAAAATTTGTCAAATGAATGCTTTGTAAATGAATAAATATCATTGTCAGTATAAATATCAAACATTACAAAGTGCTTCGAATGTGCCAGGAACTACATTAAAATCTCGATGTACTTTATGCTTTCCATCCTCAAGCATTCCTATTAGATAACAGTCATTGGCATCTCCATTTTATACATGAGTACTGAGCTTAGACAGGTTGAGTAAAATACCCAAGGTTGCCCATTTAGAAAGCTGAGGGATTTAAATCCAGTTCTCCCTAATTTCACAGCCTGAGCTTAATCCCTATTCTACAGAACAGCAATAGCAATAAAAATACCTAGTGATGATATAAGTAATAATAATAATAATATTATTGAGCAATTCTCGCATGCTATACATGGTTTTAAATCTTCATATATGTTAATTCATCTAATCCTCACAACAACCTTATCAATCAGATACTATTATAACCAATAGTCCTCCTACCATTCTCACGATAGGTATGATCATCCTCATTTCATTGATGAGAAAACTGAGGCTGGGAGAGGTTGCCCAGACCATACACTGGTAAGTGTCAGGGTCAAGATTCAAAGTCAAGTCTTGAGTCCAGTCCAAACACTAACCAAGCATTATTTGTACTTTTCACTTTCTGGGGATGAAGCTTTTATGAGAGTTTTAGCAAACTAGAATTGATACATCCCTGAAACTGCCCTCAAGCAGCACCCTCTTGTGAGCGAGCCCTGCCACTGTGATTTCAGTGGCACATCAAAGCAATAAAGACAGAAGGGGCACACAACACAGAGACTCTTTTCAATAGAGCACCCAGAGTAGTTCCTGGACAGAAACAGGAACAGTTCCTGGACAGAAATCTGTTAATTGTTACTTGATGTACCTTTACTCCACCTCCACCTTTTTATGGACTGTAAACTCTTCTTGACTTGAGTAATTTTAGTGCCATACGTTTGGGATGCTATATTTTTCATGTTTTATAACATCTAAAGTTGTCCAAATCTAGTCATAGAAATATCTCATAAATTCTCACAATTTTTCTGAGATAATATAGTCTTTATTTATTTTGTGATGAAATGTAGAGGCAAATACACCATTAGAACAAAGGCTAAGAACGTCCGTATTGAAGTGACCCATAGATGTTTCCTCCAGATCACTGTCATCAGTGACCCCTGGTTCAGATTTAAGATAAGAAAATGTATTAAATGGCAGCCAGTAATGGTCCTGAGGCAGGTCTGCTCTTGCCAAGAACACAAGGCTTTCCTTGTCCTTAACGCAGAAAGACCTCTGCCCAGAGAGGGTCCCTACTCATAAGGAAAAGTCAAGCTTGAACTTCAACCATATTAAACTTTCACAGTAATGTGTGAACATTACTATCATTACGAGAACAATA
Source organism: Propithecus coquereli (assembly GCF_000956105.1). NCBI lineage: Eukaryota > Metazoa > Chordata > Mammalia > Primates > Indriidae > Propithecus > Propithecus coquereli. The sequence continues at coordinate 1,562,479 of NW_012144968.1, forward strand.
ATTCTAAGCTTGAAAAAAGGAAAAATGAGTTATAAATGAATGAAGGCAACCAGTGAAAAGTTAAATGTCAGACAATTGGATTTATTAGCATCTCAAGGGACACTATTTAAGTTGTAAATCTTAAAACACTCAGCAAACTAAGGCAATACATTTTCCACTCTGCTGCAGAGTAACATGTAGCTGAAACGTATGTCATTACTTTTCTGAATTTGTAAATCAAATCAAATCTGACTCATCATTTAGTAAGGATTATTCAATGTAGTAATTATATAGTAAGTAATTCAGTGCCCATGTGTGCATGGTGTTTTCAAGGCATAATATAAATGGCTTGACTCAAACCACTTCTGCCAATATAAGCTTTATCTAATATTTCCTACTAATTATTCCAGAAGCAGCAAAAAAAAATGACCTACTCCAAAAATATTTTAGATCCCCAGAAGATTAAATGTATGTAATTTTTTAAATTACCAACCTAAGGTTCCAGGCAGTTTTTTTTCTTTGAAATTTGCATGAAAGATTAATAAACTTAATTTTAGTATATATCTTAACATGATTTAAAGAGCTTAATCCAGTGATTCAGGACAATAACAGAGAATTAGAATTTGTGAATGTTTCTTTAAGGTTATCACACACACCACCACATATCTGATATTTCAACAAAGCCTTTATCTTTAGTTATGTCCCTTAATGGCTCAACCAAGAGCTGCTAGATTCCTGTATCTGTGAAGCTAGACTGAGAGAACTTTTATTGGTTTTATGAGTACGTTGAGATGTGGCTGAAATCCAGTGTTTAAGTTGGATTACTCCCTAATCTTTCAAAGATAAAAAACACAACTAAAAAAGAGCAACAAATATCAATAACGTTAGCTGGAAACATCAATGTAAGAAAGATTTCAAGCAACTCGTGCTAAGCTATACTGAAAAACGAACTAGTATTGTAGATAGCCCCCAAATAAGAGATAATCCCAATAGTAGCCATTCACTTATAAATTTCCCTCACTATCAAATTTTACACATTACACTAGAAATGAAAGTCAAATTAGCTCCAAAATACCATCTTAACAACAGTTATTGGCATTGATAAAAATTAATTAACAACACTAACGTAAGTCATGATAATAGGTTGGGTTGCATTTTTTGGGTAGACGATCGATCACCAACGTCTATTGCAAGCTGGCTGAAAAACTACTCTGAAAAAAAAAAAAACATGCAAAATTCCAAGCATTGTGGTGGTGTTTATGAGAGCTCCTAATGAATATGTAGTCAAGAGCAGCAAGTTTAGACTCAAGTTCTGTTGGATAAAGCGGAAAGCTGAGACTAACCAGTTGAAAGCTTTGATCATCGTTCATTTATTTAACAAATATTTAGTGAACAACTAACTGGAAGCTAGCTGTGGTAACAAGGTCTTAAAGACTAAAGAAGTAACTACTTGAGATGATAGATTGTTAATCTGCTTCACTATTGTAACTATTTTACTATCTATATGTATCCCATAACATCATGTTATAAACCTTGAATATACATAATAAAATTTATTTGTAATTAAGCCCATTATCCAAAGTGGAGCACCACAAGAGCAGCAGAACGGGACCCATTTGTACTCACCATCAAATTGGTATTAACTAATCAACACATAAATGCACAACATCTATTGGATGCTGGGGAAGGGGGAGGGTGGTGGGTGGAGGGGGGAAGAGGGAGGAGGGGAGGGGTATGTGCATACACAAGGAGGGCAATGCGCACTATCCGAAGGATGGACATATTTAAAACACGGACTTCGGTGGGGGGGGGACCAAGGGCAACACACCTAACCTAATCATCTGTACCACGGGAAGGGCGGCGGGAGGAGGGGGGAGGAGGGAGGAGGGGACGGGTATTTGTATACACAAGGAGTGCAATGCGCACTACCCGAAGGATGGACATATTTGAAACACGGACTTCGGTGGGGGGGAACCAAGGGCAACACACGTAACCTAAACGTATGTACACCCATAATTTGCTGAAATAAAAAATAAAAAAATAAATAAATAAATAAAATTTATTTGTAAAAAAACTAAAGGAGAATATAGAACATGTATAAGGAATCAAATATATAATTTACAATTATAACTTTCAAAATTATAGGGGGGGAAATAGGTTTTTGAGTAATAAGAACTCAAGGAAGATTTAAATTAGGAGATCGGAGACAGCCTCTTTGAGGAAGTGGATCTGGAGCTGTAAGTGGCAAATATACCAAGTGTGGGCAGAGCAAACATATGGATCACTGGTGATTTTGCCTTCATCGACAAAATGATTTACTTTTATCTGTATGCTAGTTCTGCTTTTACACCCTCAGTATCACATCTATAATTTAGGGATGCCCTCGTTTCTCTTCTGTTCCACTCCCAGGACTCCCACCCACCCATTCAACCTTCTTGCACCTCACTCCTCCCGGCTGGGCTTCTAGCTGACTGGCTGCATGTCTAAAGCTGTAACTTTGTGGTCCTGTTGCACTGCAGAGCCTGGGTCAGTGAGAGCCAGACAGGTGGCATGAATAGGGACAAATCTCAGTACTGATAAATCAGTTTGGCTATAACAAGCTTTTCTTAATGCTATGGGAACAATTTCTTTTCATACCACAATAATTAGGCAAAATTTATTTTTCTCAAATTCAAACTTAAAAACATATTTAAGTAAATAAATTTCATGTAATTTGCCATGAACTTATTCTTTTCAACTGTTTAGGAATAGACTTAAAATCTTAGTGTGCAGTTTACCTAATATAAAAACGATATTTATGTAATTGTTACTATTCTTTAAGAGAGCATTTAAACTTCGATGATAGGTCTACAATATACTTTTATGTAACAAATTTACTATATCTTTTATTTAATGGAGACAAAGAGTACACCGATCATATTCCACTGGTACATACAATAGCTCTGTAATAATTGTTTCTACATATAAACATTTGAAGGTGCTAAGCCTGAAGATTACCTAGAAAGAAAGAAAGAAAGAAAAAACTATCAAGAATATTATGCATCCAGACAAACAAAACTCACAATACCATGAAAAATAAATTACTATCAAGGGGAGAAAAAAAATACTAAAATATAACACTATAGTTATTGAGCTCAAATTTTACAATTTCAAGCATCTTATTTTTAAAGTTTCAAAACCCTATAGCCACACAGAACATAAATGTTTCTTTCCCAGTATTTTATAGAAAGAAGAAAAAGACCTAAAATGACTCCTTTCCTTTTACAGATAGGCTAGCATAATAGTAAATAATTAGAAAGCCTTATGCAGGCTATCTAATTGTTTTACAAAGTTAAGTTACTTTTATTAGCACTATAAATATGAGGGCTATTCTCTCTAGTAATCTACAGTTTTTCCATAATAGCTCACCACCATTAGTAGCTATAAACTTGTATGTTGTTTGTTTACATCTACCTTCTCTACTAGACTGTTGCCTCCATAAAGTAATCTTATTCCATTTGGGCTGCTACAACAGAATAGCATAGATAGGGTAGTTTATAAACGACAAAAAATTTATGACAGTTTTAGAGGCTGAGAAGTCCAAGATGGAGGCACTGGCAGATTCAGTGTCTGGTGAGGGCCTGCTTCCTGGCTTGTAAGTGGCTGTATTCCCGCTGCATCCTCACATGGAGGAAAGGGGAGGGAGCTCTCCAAGGTCCCTTTCAAAGGGGCACTAATCCCATTCATGAGGGCTCTACTCTTATAGCCCAATCACCTACCAAAGGCCCCAGTTCCTAAAATCATCACCTTGGGGATTATGATTTCAACATATGAATTTTGAGGGGACACACATATTTGGTCTATAGCAGTCAGGTACCATTTCCATTTTTTTCCATATCCTCAGGCCCTAGTAGGTCCTCAATAAATTTTATTGGATAAATGAATGTTTATGATGATAAAGAAACTATATGATACATAAGAATTTAAAATCCCTGGATATAAACTGAAGCACAAGAGAAAACACATCAAGGTCTAAAGTATTTAAGCTCCTAAGCATGTTAACAGTATGACCAAAAAGTAAACTGACATGAGCCATGTTTTTTTTCTACAAGAAAAAAAATCCAAAATATTTAGATGTCAATATTTCTCTAATACTAAAATTGTGAAAGAGTATGAAATTAAAAATAAATAGAAAGCTAGTGTAATATATTCTAACAGGTTATGAGTAAATCAGCACAGAAAAATATAACAAGTGATGTCTGGGAATAAGGCTTACATCTGTTTTTAAAGGTTGAGGGTACAATATAAAAATGTAGGTTACATTCTTAAAATCTGCAATCACACAATAATCTTAGTTGGTATTTATGATACTCCTTAGCCTTGGTTCAGAACCCTGAACACTGTACACTTTCAGTAAACCACTATTATTAAAATAAACAATATTCTAGAGGTAGATGGTAACTAGTGTGAGTTTACCCTTAAAATAATAGATATGGAGCCATGGTCGAAGGACTGGAAGAAATAGCAGGAACAACTCTCATTTCTACCCCCAAATGCTATTTATTCACATATTTTTATGTTCAGGAAGTGGAGAGTGACAGCAAGGAAAATATATTTTGTATCTACCCTTTGCCGTGCACTTCACACACAGGTGATCTTATTCTAACAGAATTCTCTGATTTATCTGCATTTTCTTTATGAGAAAACCAAGGTTTAGAAATTTCAACTAATCTCCTAATAAGCATCCAAACCCTGATCTGACTCCAAAGCCTAAATTCTTCACACTGCATCACATGCCACAACAGAATATAAAGACTGGGGCTTGAGGGAAACTAGAAGAGACAACAGAGAGAATTTGGTTGTCCTCAAGCACTGAGATTACCTCAACTAAAATAAAACAGGGGTGGTGTCCTGGCTACCATAAATGGAGATAGGGAAAGGGACCCAGTGACAGAGGGAGCTGCTGATTCTCAGGAAGACCCTCTACCCCAATACTTTTCTTTCAAATAATCCTTTCACATTTCACTAAATAGAATGCAATAAGTTTAATATACAGGATGATAAAGTACATGTTTTGGAATCAAACTTCCCCCAACTTCCACCCCACCAGACTGAATGGTAAAACATCAGAAAAGCTGCTGTAGAGGTTTTCAATAAAAATCTCTTTCCTAGCCATGTATTGCACCTGCCATCCTGTCAGAGCAACTTATGTCTTGCCTCTTGGCACCAGAGCATATGCAAGAAAGGAGAATGGCCCAACACACACCATTATTCCACATAAGCAAGTCCCAGGAGCTTGGCTGAAGGTGCTAGTCACCAGGAAAAAAAACATCACCTTGTTTCGTGATGAATAATGAAATGTTTACTCGGAATGTGCTCCTTTCACTTAGCAGAGATATCACTCTAGTCACATGTCCCCCTGATTTCTTTTTTTTTTTTTTTAAGTACTTTTAAGCACTTTAAACAATATGCTGAGAAAGCTCAGCTATCCAGAGACCAGTATTCTGGAATTTCAAATTCTAGAATTCTTCCTGACTAGTCAAACAAAACTAAATTCCAAACCTGTTAGCAGAATTAGCTCCTCTACAGGTAGCAATAAATGAACACAATGGAAAAGACTCCTGGAACCCAAAGATCATGACTGATCCACTGTGTTATGGATGCTTTTAATAGTATGTTAATTTGTTAATTCAAAGACACTAATAGTACCAGACCATGGATAAGATGACTTTCTGGAGAGTGAGAAAATCTTTTGGGAAAAGGCCACTTCAGTTAACTTTTTTTGAAGGAAAAAATAAATAAGGAGCCATATCATGCTACCAAAAAGCACTCTATAGCTGTAATACTTCATTCTATTTTTAAGAAAAAGAAATGACTAAAAAGCAATCTATTATCTAGAACTTCTTCAAGAAACCAAGATAGAGCCTATGCATATAATTAGCCATAATCTCTGTGGATACATCATATACATCTGCCCATATGTGTGATGACTCTGAGTCATCAAGAACAAAGTTGAACTATTGAATGATTAGTTTTATGTCTCAGCTCAGCTAGGCTACAGTCCCCAGTTATAATCAATGTGGTGTGGTAAATTAATTTTATAGATGTGATTAACACCTATAATCAGTTGATTTAAGTAAGGAGACTATCCTCCATAATCTGGGTGGGTCTGATTCAATCAGTTGAAAAAAACAGATTAGTGGTTTCCCTGAGGAAGAAGAAATTCCACCTATGGACAATATGCAGCTTGAGTTTCTGCCAGAGAGTGTCCAGCCTTCCAACTTCCCTAAGGACTTTGGAATTGCCTGGCCAGCTTCCATAATCACATAAACCAATTCCTTACAAATCTCTCTCTCTACAGACACACACACATACTACACACACTATATAAATTGAACCTAAAATCACATCAGAGCAACTTCTGTTCTGTTTTGTTGGTAGAACCCTGACTGAACAATATGGATTTTTATACTAAGAGTGGTTCTATAGGAACAGAATTTTAAGGATAAGTCATCTGAATTGGTTTGTTTCTGGGGCTTCTGGAATAGATTCTCTAATCTGATTATATTTAAAGGCACTAGTGACTGTTTCTAGTGGTAAAGAGGGCACTGGTAGTCTATGGCATGACGTGGCAATAGAGAAACACACATATCACCATTGCATGCTTATATCAAATATCCAAGGTTCTGGGTGACCATGTATTTGATACCTTAGAACATTTTGCTCAAACTAAAGAATATGATGAGGTTGGCTGGTAGCTGCTAACTGTGCTCTGGAAAGAGAAAGAAAAAGATAACTTAAGGGCTAGAAATTCCTGTCTAAGCATTGCATAAATAACCTGAAGACTCCTATGTCTGCACCCAAACAAACCCTTATCTACTGTAGCCATGGAGCTAAGAATTTAGACCCAGACTTTCATCCTGTGAGTTGCTGAATTACAACACAAAATGAATTGCCAATCTCACAGAATTTCTTCTGTTAAAGTGGGAGTGTTGATTGAGAAGGAATGGGATCTTGAAAACTGGAATGGAGACAAATGGGAAACCCCACTGAAGCTTGGGACATCAAATTCCAAAATTCTGATGAGTCTTCTTTGTCAGTAGAAGAGTCTTTCTGCTCCTGTCTGAGGTTAACTCTCCTTTGCCTGAAGAACTTGTAATGGCTTCCCCTGAGGTAGCTTCCTTGTAAGACACTGCTGATTCTCCTCAGGGCCTACCCCTGGTGCTTCTTTGCTTCTACATTTATAACTAGACTTGAGTTCCAGCAGGCCCCAAAGGTTGAGATACAAAGTGTGGTCCATGAGGAGGTGTGCTACACACCAAAAGAAATACACGATTTCATAAATCTGGGGAATATGGCAATGGATATTAAGCATGTTGGATAATTGTGGAAGGAACATAAAGTTGAATCAGGATGAGCTTACTGATATTAGCCCACTATGCAGAGATTCTCCATTCAATATTTTAGCTCAAGGGGTTAGGAAAGTCTCTAACATTTTGGTTGGTTAGTGGAAACATGGACTAAAAGGTGGCCTACATGAAATGAAATCAAATACCAGAACTAATTGCCTTGGTATATTGGAGAAGAAGGTCTTCACAGGCTTGGGGAGATTGAAATGTTAGGATGGATCTGTCATGTAAGACCTGCTCACCTACCCCAGGAGGGAGGGTTCGGAGGACATACCTTTTTCATCATGACTGTGAGAGATGAGCCCCAGCATCCTTGAAGAGCTCTGTGGTCACTCTTCTCTATAGGTCAGAAATTACAGTGGGAATTGCTGCCACTAAACTGGGATTGCTAAATGCAATAGGGATAATTGGATCCCACAGTGGCAGGGCCAATGTGACAGTGGTGAATCACCAAAGACAGACAGAAAAGTCAAAGCAGTAATCAGAATAGTCTGACTTGTAGAGACCTATGGCATTGACTAGGTTGATCATGGTGTTCCTAGAAAAGAAATAGATAGGCAATCTGCTAAATTCTTAGTTAATCTGTATAAACATAAGAGTTCTAGGACTAGTGAATTATGAACTTAATTTGTATAAATGTAAGAGTTCTAAAACTAGTAAGCTATTATAGCAGGAATAGCCAAGTGGAAATGACCAGAAATGTCTCTACTTAGAAAAAATAGTAAACTGAAAGAAAAACTGCATTTCTAGAGGGATTGCAGAGATTAGCACCACCATCAAGAACTAGAAGGATGCAGGGGTAATGATTCCCATTACATCCCCATGTAACTCGCCTATTTGGCCCATGTAAAGCCTTCCACCTCAGTGAAATTCCTAGGGGTCTAGTGGTGTGGGACATGTTGACATATCCCTTCTAAGGCAAAAAATAAGTTGTTGCATTTGGCTCTTTCTACAGCAAAGATGGAGCACAATGCCTAGTGGGCTTCTTTGGATTTTGAAGGAACATGTTCTTTATTTGAGTGTGCTACTCTGGCCCATTTACTGAGTAACTCAAAAAGCTGCTAGTTTTGAGTGGGTCCCTGAATAAGAGAAGACTCTGAAATAAGTGCAGGCTGCCATGCAAGCCACTCCGTCTTTTGGGATATGTGATTCATCAGATCTGATTCATCATCTCTTACCAGTGGCAGACAGAGATGCTGGTTGGAGCCTTTGGCAGGCCCCTGAAGGTGAATCACAAAGAAAACTCTGAGGGTTTTGGAACAAAGCTCTGCCACTTTCTGCAGACAACTACTCTCCTTTTGAGAAACAGTTTTTGGCTTGCTGCTAGGCCTTAGTAGAAACTGAATGCCTAACCATGGGCTACTAAGTTATCATGAGACCTGAACTACCCAACATGAATTGGGTGTTATCTGACCTTCCAAGCCTTTTAAAGCCGGGCATGAACAAAAGCACTCCCATATCAAATGGAAGTGGTATATTCAAGATTGGGCTCAAGTAGGCCCTGAAGGCCACAGTAATTTACATAAGGAAGAAGCCCAAATGCCTATGGTCCCCACTCCTGCAGTACTACCTTCTCTCTACTGGCCTGCACCTAGGGGCCCATGTGAAGTTCCCTACACCAATTGACTGAGAAAAAGGGACTAGAGCCTGGTTTACAGATGGTTTTGCAAGATATATAGGCACCACCTGAAAGTAGACTACTAACTCTTGCACTACAGCCCCTTTCTAGTACATCTCTGAAGGATAGTGGTAAAGAGAAATCCTCCCGGTGGACATAATTTCGAGCAGCGAAACTGGGTGTTCATGTTACCTGGAAGAAGAAATAGCCAGAGGTACAAAATTATACTGACTCATGGGCTGTGATCAACCATTTGACTAGATGGTTGTCAACTTGGAAGGAACATGATTGAAAAATTGGTGACAAGGATGTCTGGGGAAGATGTGGATAGACCTTTATGAAAGAACATAAAGATATTCATATCCTATGTAAATGTTCATCAAAAGATGACCTTGTCCAAGAAGAATTTTAATAATCGAATGGACAGGATGATCCATTCCATGGATACTGTGCCAATTTTCCCTAGCCACTGTTGTCTTTGGCCAATGAGCTTATGAACAGTGGCCATGGTGACATGAATGGAGGTTACATATGTGCTCAGCAACATGGACTTCCCCTCAACAAGGCCAACCTGGTTTCAGCCACTGCTGAGTGCCCAATCTGCCAGCAGCAGAAACCAGCACTGAACCTCCAATATGGCACCATTCCCCTGGGTGATCAACCAAGCTACCTGTACCTGATGATTATATTGGACTACTTCTATATTGGAAGTAGTAGTGCTTTATTATTAATGAAATTAAACACTTACTCTGGATATAAATTTGCTCTCCCCATAACCACACTCCACGAATTTAGGGAATACTTTATCCCCTCATCATGGTATTCCACATAACATTGCATTAGATCAAAGAATTACTTTAAAGTAAATGAAGTACAGAAATTCTCATTCACTGGACTTACCATTTTCTTCATCACCCTGAAGCAGATGGATGGCATAATGGAACAGTGGAATGGCATTTGAACACTCGGTTATAGTGCCATCTAGGTGGTAGTACCTTGCTGGATTCTGACAATATCTGCCAGGAAGCTGTATAATGTTCTAAATCTAAATCAGGATATGCTCGGTATGTGGAGTTCTGTCTCCTACAGCCAGGATGCATGAATCCAGCCATCAAGGGGTAGAAATAGGAGTGATAACACTTACTATTACCCTTAGCCATCCAACATAAAAATTTTGCTTCCCATCTCCAAGACATAATGCTTTGCTGGTCAACAAATCTTAGCTTCAAAGGAAGAGTGCTTCCACTGAGAGACACAAGAAAGATTCCATTGAACTGGGAGTTAAGACTGCCACCAGTCACTTTTGGTTCCCCAGCCTTCTGAATCAACAGGCAAAGAAGGAAGTTACTGTATTGGTTGGGGTGATTAATCCTGATTATCAAGAGGGAAATTAGGCTGTACTACACAATGGAGGTAAGGAAGAGTATGTCTGAAATACAGGAGATCCCTTGGGGCATCTCATATTACTACCACATTCTGTGAAGAAAATCAATGGAAAACCACAATAATTCAATGGACCAACCAGACTCTCTGGGAATGAAGGTATGGGTCACCTCACTAGGCAACAAACCATGGCCAGCTGAGGTGTCTGTTTGAAAACAAAGAGCATATGGAATGGGTAGCAGAGGAGGGAAGTTATAAATACCAGCATGACCCCATGACCAGTTCTAGAAACAAAGACAAGTTATGAGTATTCCACGTTTTATTATAAATATATGTGCCTGTGATGTGTATATAAAATTTTGCTTTTTTTCCTATTTTAAGCCATTATCATCTAACATAAGATATATTAATTAAAAAAAAAAACTTTTTTGAGATAGGCTCTCTCTATGCTGATGAGGCTGGTCTTGAACTCCTGGGCTCAAGCAATCCTTTTGCCTCAGACTCCTGAGTAGCTGGGATTACAGATGCATGCCACCATACTCCAAGATATATTACTAATAGCTAACTTTACATCACAGTATTTAAGTTACAGGATGTCAAGAATGGTGAACATCACCTGATGCCATTGTATCCTCTTCTGGGGAAAGGGTTAGCATGTTTTGGGTTGCAAAATATGCTTCAGGATAGCTGTATCATATTAGGTAGAAGAATGGCTTTATTATTGTTTTTATTTTGAGATTAAGTATGGTTTAAGGAAGTATGTCTGGGCACAAAGTTGACAAAGTGTAGACTGTGATATAGTGGTCAGATTCACATGTCAACTTGACTAGGATATAGTCCCAGTTCATTAGTCAAACACTGATCAAGGTTGTGCTGTGGAGGAATTTCATAGATACATAATAATTAGTATCTACAAACAATTAATTTTAAGTGAAGAAGATTATCCTTCAATAACTGGGTGCTCCAGATCCAATAATTCAAAAGGCCTTAAAGCAGAACTGAGCTTTTCCTGAGGAAGAAGAAATTCCACCTGTGGACTGAAGCTTGAACTCTCCCCCTGGAGTTTGCAGCCTGCCCTTCTACCAGCCTGTGGATTCCTTAAGCCAATTCCTTGAAATAAGTTTCTTAATATATACCTCCTACTGGTTCTGTTTCTCTTCTGTTTCTCTGGTGGAACCCTGACAATTACGTACAGATTCTGAGGGCATATAAGAGTGGAACATATTAAAATGATTTCCAGTAAAAAAATTTCTGTTAAAAAAAGGAAAGCTTTGTCATACATTGCGATTCACAAGGATGTACCAGAAATAACAATATTTCTTTCTATGAAGAAGGTAGAAATTGAGATATGAAACTAAAACCCAGTATAATAAATAACTTTCCCCCAAGTCACACAGAAGGTCAGAATTTGAAGCTAGAGTTCATGACAGCAAAATTTGCTTTACCTTAACTACTTAAGTTAACTGCTATTTGATGAATAAATGCATAGTTTCTCTAGATAAGATTCACCATTATAAAGAAAGTTTATTACAAAGAAACATGGATTTTCCTCTATTGAAAATAGTACTTGGAAAAACAATAATGAAACTTTGAAACTTCATAGTAACCTAGTGAAAAAAAGTGGACATTAATCTAAGGTTTCATTCAAAATGTAAAGCACAGGAATGCTTGGATTTTGTTTTATTTGAGGGTTTCTTTTTTCTTTGATTACAAATATATCAGTATCCATAGGTCTAAGATCAAACAAAGATGGCTGTTAAAAGCTAAAACTCAGGCAAAAGAGTCAGCGTCCAATTTTGTCCCAGCTTTTGGAGGTGGAGGTTCTGGTCTAATATAGAGCATTCTCAAGTGTTCATAACGTAAGTAGGTTTGATATTCCCCCAAAGAATGACTGCCAAAAACAGGGCCAGTTAACAATGATGTCTCTCTGTAAGGAAATTAATTTCAGCAGCTTCCATACCATTTTCTCTTCTATTATAAGCATGCTTCAGCCAGAAACAAACACCTCCTTTCTAATCCCTTCATTTTATTCTTCCTCTGATGGATGACCTCTTCCTAAGGATAAATCCAAGAAGAGTAGGAAATAATAACACCTCCATATTGTTTGTTTCACTTAACCTAAGTGCATGTGAGCAGTTGCAATTCCCAACTGCAGGGAATTCAGTCTGATCTGAAGGTTACTGCAAGCTTTACAAAAAAAAAAAAAAAAAATTACAAGGCTAATTACCTCAAAGTTGCTTTCTAATCTTCCTCATTAGTAATAAAGTAATTAACACAGTTGAGTTTTCCAGTTTTCAAAGACAGTCACATGAGTCTATACTAAGGAATATCAAAGTCAGTATCTATAAAGACCTGCCTGGCTCCCAGCTCCAGCATCCCTCCAATCCACACAGGCCCCAAACCTAAGGGTGTCACGTATTTCCTTTAACCTGTGGCCCCAAATAACAGAGTCTCTGCTTTAATGTCCTGGGTAGTACAATAAACCCTCCAAAATGGGCCTCTGTGCTAGTTTATCTAGTTTATTCAGGACTGCATTCCAGGCTCCAACCCCAATCCCAGCCCTGGGGCTCCACAATCTGTGATCAGACCTCTCTGTTTATCTGCCTGGATATTACCTGCTTCCAGACTCTGTGTCACCAAGGCCCACCCACCTGCTGGGACACCATCTGCTGCACCTTGCTGGTCCTCATGGACTCCGAACCCCTACCTGTCAGGGCTGCCTCCTGTTGCCATCATCATTCTCTGTTAGATAATGAGCCCACTGGCTTGGTTGGACTTTCTCCCATCAGTGGAGACAAGTTCCAATTTCAATGTCTCCTTTCACCCTAGAAAGCATGGCCCATCTTTAAAAAAATAAACTAATCCTTCCTTCAACCACTAAGCTTTTATTCAGACAATGTTACACTGTTCTTTGTCCTACAAAATATTCCAATTTAACAGGTTTCAAGCATAGTTAAAACAGATTATAGATTGTGTAATAAAGAGTTATGGGTACGTGATAAGCCTAAAAAAGATAGAAGCCTTGTACCAACTTTTACTAAAGGAGCCTGAGAAGCAGTGGAATACTTTTACTGACAATATGACGATATAGAGGTGAAAAGCAATCATCAAATTCTCTTTTCCAAATAGACTGCCATCCAATAGCACATTTATAAAGAAAGAAATTGAAAAATGAAATAAATGACATTAAGCCTTTGAAAGGTAAACAAAATGTCTATAAAACATAGAAACAAGTTCCAAGTCCAGTTATAGGAGTTAGTGCAGTCTACAACTATGATATATGAACATTTTGCTTAGCTTTTAAAACAGTTCTTTAATCATGTAAATGTTCCTTGATTCAAAATAAATGATGGAAAAGGAGTCATCAGTGTTTGCCATATAACCATTAATACTCTGCATAGAAACAATGTTTTCACCAGCATAAGTTTAATAAGTTAAAGATGTATTGAAAAAAAAGGCAAGAAACAGACTTAAAATGATGCAATTTCAAACTGGAAATAATCTTTATAGACATCAAATCCAATGAAGTCAAATCACATTAAAATTTTATTAATTAGTTATATATAGGCAGTATTCTAAGTACTTTACAAATATCAATGGATTTAATCTTAACAAACCTATGAGAGAGGTACTATTATCAATTCCACTTTACAAATAGAAACACTGAGGCACAGAGATTAAGTGATTTGCCTAAAGACACATAGCTAATAAATAGCACAAGTGAGACTCAAACTTGGCAAACAATCTGATCCCCTGGTCTGTGCTATATCTCTGAATGACTTCTGAGACTCCTGCAGCCAGACAGTGGCAAAGCATGGTATAGAAAAGAGATTTGACTTTTGTCCAGTGCTTTTTCCACCACATCTTTTGTGCAGTTCAAATGATCATCTGGTCAGAAAGACTATGAAATCCTATGTAGTGGTCTAATAAATTGCCACAAGCAGAAACAGCAAAAGAAACAGAATATATTGTTGAAATTACAACTTTATGTGATGGACTAAGCTATGATTTGCATTTAAATACCAATAGCAGACTCTAAAAACTAACATACAGAAAAATTTTAAGTGAAATGGCTCATTTTTTGGTGACCCCCCTAGCAGTCAGCTCACAGAGTTAAGCCATATTCCCACACTATATGCAAATAACAATATAACCACAAACCAGATTAAACCAAACAAGAGCTTTCACAAATATACAATGTAGATTGGACTCTGAGAGAAACATTATCCTTTTGGCCATATTACAGCAGCCATACCCACATACACAGAACTGTTATATACTGAAGACTTTGATAATCATCAGCAGCTAACATATTGGCACTGGCTTCCAGCAATTCGAAGATCCATCATCTGAGACAAATAACAATAACCAGCTAATGTGCAGCTTTTGGACCATAATTCCATCTTTTTAAAAGTTATTACCTTGAACTTTTAGGGTTGTGTTTACAAATAACCACACATTTACACTTTCCTACTAATAGAATTTGATTTTTTTATGACTATGGTTAAAATTTCCACTCTATTTACAAGCTAAGATAATAGGTTTACATTAAATTGATCAAAACCATTATGTATTTTCAAGCATCTGTAAATTGATATTTTATAGGCTGAACTTATTTTTAGATAATTCAAATTATCATAATTTTATTAAGAACATAATCAGGTGAAACTTGATACTTAACATACGATCAATCTTTACTTTTGATGTATCATTTAACTCAGATCGAGTATCTTAGCAATTATATTTTTCCTCACAGGAGAGGTAGTCAAAAATACAGATCTTATTTATCTTCTAAATGTATAAAACATCTTGGAGAAACAAAAAGAAATTTGAAGTAAGTAAAATTTAAAAACTATTTGAAAGTCTTTTAATCCTAGTAGCTGCACTAGTTTTGAAATTCAAAATAAAAATGAAATGAAGACTCACTTGTCCATGTACCATAATGATACAATAGCAATGCCACCTTACTATGAAGAAGAACGCCTGAGACTGGGCCTGGTTAAAGAAATTTTCAGGCCTGGGTTGGAACCACAAATCCTGTTTTTCAGGCTGCAGTTTAATAAGTGAGTCAGTTCTCTGTCTCCAGTACAAACTTGGCACACCCAAACCTTGAAGAGATGAACATGTCACATTCATTAACTAGCCAGAAGTCAAGACAACTATAGGGCAAAACTAAGCTGATAGTAACTAGAAAAAAGATGACTTCTGAGCACCAGTGGCACCTGATTTGCCAGACCACATTCCCCTACCTATTGGGACAGATGGCACAGAGTGTTTTATCCAGTGAAAAGAGGCAGTAATTAGACTTACCTTGATAGGAAAAGAGCAATCACGAGGAAAAAACAAGGGATTAAAGCTATACTGTAACCAACCATTTTGACGCTGGGTATTAGGCATTTTCATTTTTCTAATGAAGGGGCTCTAAAAATTCATTGTGTTAGTTGTTTACAGCTTTTTTAAACATAAGAAGTAGCATGATGGACAGAATGATAAACTAGGAAGCTTTCTATCTCTTGCTCCATACAATTGTTAATTTTGAGATTTGGTCTGAGTATTTCAAAAACTGCCATTAACCAGCTATGTAACCCAGTGTTTAAAGAACAACTTTGGATAAAATAAATTTAACAGTTTATTTGACAAAGAATCATTCATGAATCAGGCAGCACTAAAAACTAGAAGAGGTTCAGAGAGCTCTGCTCTAGCAGCCTGAGCAGCTTTTATAGACTGAATGCAGAAGCACAGTAAATAAATTACTTGATTGGCTACAGCTAGGCACTTGCCTTATGTGGGTCTGGTTTGATAGGAGGCCCCGACTGTATACCCAGTCAGCTAGTTGGCTGCCTGTGACTGGCTGAAGTTCAATTCAAAATTAATCAGTTACAAGAAAAGTCTCTAAGTTCAGTTTGGTTTGTTTGTATAAGGGTTCGGAGTACAGAAATAATCCCTGGTAAATGGCCTCCTGTTTATTTTGCTTTATCACCAGAAAGTCACTTCACCTCTCACAGCTTTATTTTCTTCATATGCAGTCTGATCCTCCATTTTGGTTTGCCTGAAAAAGTCCTAGTTTATTCACATTTTCCTGATTTCCCATCTAGTTTAGTTTTTGTTATTTTCAAAAGATGCAATATTGACAACATATAAAGACATAAGATGTTTTCTCCTACCTGTTCCAGCAATTGCATCCTGTTATCCATAAGCCCAATTTAGGAATAAAGAAGGCTACTAGATGTGAGTAGCAAAAAAAGTGTTTTATTTTCCAAGTGAAATACAAATTTCACAAGGTAGAACAGAGCTAGAGCTATATATCCCGACATAGATCTCAAAAACATAATGTAAAAAAGAAGTGTGATGTTATTTTTGTAAATTTGAAAAACACAAACCAAGACTAAATATTGAAATGGTTCCATAAACACATGTGTGAAAATATAAAATGGATTAGAACAATATATACTAATTCATAGATGCTTCTGAGAGGAGCCTTACCTAACTGTAGCATTTTATTTTTTTAAAAAGGAAGACTTTTGAAAAGTTTGGGTTCATGTCCTTTGTTGACTTTTTAATGGGGTTGTTTGATTTTTTCTTTTGATTTTCATAAGTTCTATATAGTTTCTAGTTATCAGCCTTTTATTAGATGTGTAGCATGCAAATATTTTCTCAAAAGAAGACAGACGAATGGCCAAGAAACATGAAAAATTGCTCAACATCTCTAATCATCAGGGAAAGGCAAATCAAAACCACAATGAGATATCACATAATTCCAGTGAGACTGGCTTTTATCACAAAGTCCCAAAATAGCAAATGTTGCTGGAGATGTGGAGAGATAGGAACACTCATACACTGCTGGTGAGACTGCAAATTAGTAGAACCTCTAAAAGTAATATGGAGATACCTTAAAGAACTAAAAGTAGAATTACCATTTGATCCAGCAATCCCACTACTGGGTATCTACCCAAAGGAAAAAGACATTCTT
>NW_012144968.1:1579866-1580598 GCF_000956105.1 Propithecus coquereli
TGCCAAGTTGTCCCCAAAAATCTGTTTGGGGTTTTAATTGAAATTGTATTAACTTTATAAATTAATTTAGAGAAGCTAACATCTGTCCAACATTTATTATTCTCATCCAAGAATGCAATATAAACCTACATCACTGCTAATCTTATTTTGTGTTCCTCAATAAAATATTTTCTTCATCTAAGTCTTGCATATATCTTACATGGTTTATTTATAGATATATGATTGATATTTAATTGATATTATAAATAAGATTTTTCATCGTATTTTCTATGTGTTGCTGTTATGAAAAGATCAATTGATTTATACACATTTATCTTTTGTATGGCCAGTTAACTGAAATCTGTTACTCTAATGGTTCTTTCGCTGATTTCCTTGGTATTTTTAGTTAATATATATATATTTTAAGAACAAAGATGTCACCTTTTTTCTAATAATTATAACCTTTGAGAGGCAGCACAACATAGTATTTACTAAGATTAAAGATTTAAAACCATCTGAATTCTAATTCAGATCTGCCACTTACTAGGTGTGTGACCTTGGCCAAGTTACTTAGCTTCTCTTGGCCTCAGCTTCCTATTTGTAAAATGAGAATGACAATAATATTTATAAAGTATTTAAAATAGTTTCTAGCATATATAATAAAAACTCAGAAAAATTTGTCTTTTAAAAAATGTATTGCATTGGTTAGAATGAAATTTGTTGACAATATAGGCCCTTTAGCATAATACAAAG
>NW_012144968.1:1585224-1588756 GCF_000956105.1 Propithecus coquereli
TGCTTGTAGCTCTGACTTGGGCAGTGCAAAGGCAATATATGTAACCAAAGTGTTTTTACCCCCTTAATATTTTAAAATTAAAAATAAATTTAAAAAGGAGGACTTTAAGCAAATATTACAAAACGAAATGAGTCAATTCTGGGAGGTCGGAGTTGATTTTATTCTTTGTTCTCTGCATTGTTTATATCTTAATATATAAATTATACAAACAAAAACAGAATATGGACTGTGGAAAGAAGGAGAAGGTGGAGCTAATCAAAGATAGGCCTGGAAAAGTGAGCTCAAAGTATTGAAGTAGCTCATTTATTGCGGCTGGTAAGCATAGTCGAAGTGAACCATAGTCCGTTGAGTTAACGCTGTTACAGGCAATCATGAATTGCTTTATTTGTCTCATATTGGCATAATCCAGCTGCAGGTCAACCACCTGAGTTCTTTTGGACTTCTTAATAGCTAATTCAAATTATTTAATGGTTGATTCCAACAACATGACTGAAAAATAGGAATTGATTGTGACACAGATAGAGCAAAACCCTAGCAACTTTCAAACTCATCCACATGGCATGAGCAGGCTGTTTTTGAACAAGTCATAACACGTCTCTTTTGATATAACAAACTGAGGTTGACAATATAGGCCCTTTAGCATAATACAAAGAGGTAGAGAATGAATTAAAAAATCTTTCTGGCAACTAAGAACAGACAAATAATAAGCAAATTCTAACAAAATGGAACAATTGGCCTGGTAGGTTTTCTAATGTTGCATATGTTTACTATTTCTCACTGTAGATTTTTACAAATCCCAGATAGGAAGAGAGGGATGCCCTACATTAGTGAGTATCATTTTTAACCTTCTGGATTGTGTAAGGCAGTCCAAGGGTTTCCCAAGATGAGACTATAGTTCCCTATAATAAGAGTACCATTTATCAAGTGCCCACTGTATCCCAACATTTTGAATTAGTTCCTTTACTCATTATTTTATTCAATTATTACCACAATCCTGTGAAACATATACTATTACTATCCCCATTTCTCTCATGTAGGAACTAAGGCCCAGAGATGAGAGATTTGGCCAAGGTCTAAGAGTTAAGTGACAAGGCTGGTGGGCTTGACTCAAAAGCAGCCTTGTAGTCCCACATTGAATTGTCTTCAGGGGAGCCCTTCCCACGTCAATGATTTTAATATGAGAGGTTGCAACTTTTGTCTTTGGAGATGAGTTAATTACCCACCTCCAACCCCTCACCATCCCACATGTGGATCTCTGTGCCACATTTGTTCCTAGAGGTACCGAGCTTCTAGAACCACCTCAGCTATCAGAGGTAGCTCATTATAATTGCAGATAGCCTATCCTCTGATTAAGCAAAAAAGTTGATTCCCCTGATTCCATTTCACTCAATCTGGTTTTGTCTTCTCAATTACACAGACTTCTTTTTTGACATGATATTCTTTACACAATTGAAGAAAGTCGGCACATCATCCCCAGGACCTCCCCAAAGTAAACTGTTGGCCAGTCTCGGTATCAGGCCAAGCCTCTCTTTTATTACCCATAAAAAGAAGAAAACATTATATACAGTTCCTTGGCTACTTCCAACCTTTTTATGGGAGTGGTCAAAAATCTATGTACTAAGTGTATATATCTATGAACAAATAAAAATACATGTTTAAAAGCTAATGCTTGACAGGGGTATTAGAGCTAGTATCTATAGTGTATTCTTTTTTTAGATTCAGACATTTCCAGGCATGTCTCCTGAGCCAGCAGGATGAATCTGTCAGGGATATAACTTGATGAATACCTAAAAGTCCTTATAGGAAGGACACTGATGATGGCTGTTGGCCAAACTTCAGGACCAAGATCTGCCTGGAAGAAAGTCATTTATTAACAATCCCAGTCTTTGTGTCAGAGAGGGAATAAACTTCAGGGTTGATGGCTAAAGAGAGCTGAAGTAACAAACTTGATCCAAGGACAATGATCAGAAAGGAGGGGAAGGGTGAGTGCAGAAGTTTAGGCAATTTGAGCTTAAAAACAAAAGGGCAATACAGGTGAGGGGAGGAGTGATCCATGCCAGCTGAGAGACTGCTAGCAGAAAGGCACAAAGCAAGGTGAGTGCCCTCAGAAGGAAGAGCAGTGGCCAGGAATCGGTGCATTGACCAGGGACATGGAGAAGGGCTGATGTGAACAGGCAGACTAGGAGGTTCATGGGCCCACTGGTTACTCTTCAGAGTCCAGCAATTACACTAACAGGGCCCCAGATAGAAAACTGCTATTTTGTTAGTGTGAATTGATGGTTCTAGGACAGGCTGGTATAAGCTAGGATATTTTACCTGAATTAAAACTTTAAAAAATATTTTCTAGTTCATTGTCATTATAAATTTTCCTTTCACACTTGCTCTGGGGCTCAAGAATTGAAAGAGCAAAGCTACTCTGGAGGGAGATAAAGAAAACAATCTTTTCTGCAATCACACTCTACAATAAAACAGGAAACATTTTTTTCTCCAAATTTTATCATCATATTTGTCCTCTGCAATTATCCACTGCATTATGGAAGACAGAAAACTGGACTTATTTCATTTTTATCAAAGATAACATGTTATAAAAATTCAGAGATTACTCATGGAGGTTGCAAATAACTTCTTCTGAAATAAAATGCCCTGGTACATGAAAGAATTATAAAACTGTCTAGTTAAAATCCCTTATACTCTTTGACACTATAACCCAAATTTAGTTGACCTTTTTAGGTGGAACAATCCTACATTCCATGGTATCATTTGTTCTTTTCTAGAACTCCATCTTTATTTTTAGATAAGACATATTTTAATCCCAAAAAATTTTCTATGATGTTTTGTGCCTGCAGGGAGTATAATACCAAACTAGTACCATCTCAGGATGGTCTCTGCTTTCTAAGCCTTTAAACAACAGTTACATAGTGTAATGTTAGTCAGAACTTACTGATTTATTAATTCTGTTCCCCCAGAAAATATAAAAAAAAAAATGATTTTCACACACATTATTAGGTTCATGCTGTTTGAGTGAGTCTCTTTTCTGTTTGTATGTACAGAAGTTTTAATTTATCTACAATCAAGTCTACCAATTTTTAATTATGGTTTCTGCTTTTGATATCGTGTTAGACAAGAATATAAAATTATTCACCAATTTTCCTCCAGTTATGTCTCATTATTTTTTCTTCTTTTATCAATCTGATATTTAAATATTTTATGAATAAAAGATCATTTCATGAATAAAAGATCTGACTTTACATTTTTTTCCTAACATTAGTCATATTTTTCTGTTCTGTTCATTGAACAGTCAGTACTTTCTCCATCAACATGAAATGCTGTTTTTATTATCCATTACTTTTATATGCTTTGATTTTTCTTGGAGATTTTTCAAACTGATTTAGCTCCTCTAAATTTCTGTTTTAATAAAAGTGTCATACTATCTTAATAATTGTAACCTTGTAATAGATCTTAATAGTTAGAAATAGCAAAGTTCCTTTGTTATTCTTTTTTTTTTCCAAAAATTTGCTTTTCCCACGCTGTC
>NW_012144968.1:1588806-1589402 GCF_000956105.1 Propithecus coquereli
GAACTCCTGAGCTCAAACAATCCGCCCGCCTCGGCCTCCCAGAGAGCTAGGATTACAGGCGTGAGCCACCGCGCCCGGCCTTGAAAAAAAGATATTCTATAATAAAGACAGCTGCACTCAAATGTTTATAGCAGCATAATTCACAATTGAAAAGATGTGGAAATGACCCAAGTGCCCATCGATACATGAATGGATTAATAAAATGTGGCATCTGTATACCATGGAGTACTTCTCAGCCATAACAAATAGTGGTGAATTAATATCTCTTGTATTATGCTGAATGGAGCTGGAGCCCATTCTTCTAAGTGAAATATCACAAGAATGGAAAAACAAGCACCACATGTATTAACCACTAAATTGGTACTAATTGATCAACATTTATGTACACATGTGAAAATAACAATCTTTGGATGTTGGCCAGGTAGGAGGGGGCTGGAGAATATGGGTAAATTCATACCTAATGGGTGTGGTGCATACTATCTGGGGGATGGACATGCTTGTAGCTCTGACTTGGGCAGTGCAAAGGCAATATATGTAACCAAAGTGTTTTTACCCCCTTAATATTTTAAAATTAAAAATAAATTTAAAAAGGAGGA
>NW_012144968.1:1600624-1607919 GCF_000956105.1 Propithecus coquereli
ATATGAATTTACCCATACCCCCCTCCCCTAACACCTGCTTGATTTCTGTTGAGTTTTACTACCCTATGTGCACATGAATGTTAATCAATTAGTTCCAATTTAATAGTGAGTACATGTTTTCCATTCTTGTGATACTTTGCCTAGAAGAATGGTCTTTAGTTCCATCCATGTTCTTACAAAAGGTATTATTAGTTCACCATTTTTTTTATGGTTGAGTAGTACTCCATGGTATACAAATACTACATTGTATACTCCACTTATGTATTGATGGGCATTTGGGTTGATTCCACATCCTTGCCATTGTCAACTGTGCTGCAATAAACATTTGAGTACAAGTGTCTTTTGATAAAATGACTTTTTTTCCTTTGAGTAAATACACAATAATGGGATCAAATGGTAGATCTACTTCAATTCTTTGAGGTATCTCCATACTACTTTCCATAGAAGTTATATTAGTTTGCAGTCCCACCAACAGTGTATAAGTGTTCCTTTCTCTCAGCATCCATGCCAGCATCTGTTGTTTTGGAACTTTTTGATAAGAGCAATTTTCACTGGAGTTAGGTGATACCTCATTGTGGTTTTGATTAGCATTTCCCTGATGATTAGGGAGGTTGAGCATTTTTCATGTATATTGGCCATTAGTCTATCTTCTTTTGGAAAGCTTCTGTTCATGCCTTTTGCACACTTTTTAATGGGGTTGTTTGATATTTTCTTGATAATTTGCTTGAGTTCTTTGTAGATTCAGGTTATTAGCCCTTTATTAGATTTATAACATGCAAATATTTTCTCCCATTCTGTAGGTTGTCTATTTGCTCTATTGATTGTTTTCTTGGCTGTGCAGAAGCTTTGTAATTTAATCAGGCCCCACTTATTTATTTTTCTTGTTGCTGAGATTGCATTTGGGATTTTCATAAATTCTTTGCCTAGGCTTATATCTGATTGTTACGTCTTCTTGTTGAGTTGTTCCCTTTACCATTATATAATCACCATCTTTGTCTTTCTTTATTTTTGTTGATTTGAAGTCCATGTTATCTGATATGAGAATGGTTATACCAGCTTTCCTTTGGTTTCTGTTTGGATGTAATATTAATTTCCATCCTTTCACCTTGAGTCTGAATGAGTCTTTGTGGCTTAGATGTGTTTCCTGAAGGCAGCAGATACTTGGCTTGCATTTTCTTATCCATTCAGCCAGCCTATGTCTCTTGAGCTGAAATATCAAGACATTCACATTTACTGAAAGAATTGATAAATGGGGTGAATTTCTGTTTATCCTGTTGAGCACAACTTTATTTCTTTGTTTTACCTCTTGAGCCATTGTGGTATCTGGGCTGTGACCTTTACTTTTTGGGTGATTTTACACTGATGGGTATCTATTGTGTTTATTCATGTATAATGCAGCTTCGTGTACTTCCTACAGGGCAGATCTGGACTTCATAAATTCCCTCAGTGTTTGCTTGTCTGAGAAAGTCTTTATTTCTCCCTCATATAAAAAACTTAGTTTTACAGGGTACAAAATTATAGGCTGGCCATTATTTTGTTTGAGAAGACTGAGAATGGGGCCCCAGTCCCTTCTGGCTTATAAGGTCTCAGTTGAGAAGTCCGCAGTTAGTCTGATAGGTTTTCCTTTATAAATTACTGATGCTTTTATCTTGCAGGAGTGACTCTTTCATATTTCCTTTGTCCAGTCTGATGACTATGTGTCATGATGATTGCCTCTTTGCAATTAATCTCCCAGGAGTTCTTTGAGCTTCTTGTACCTGAATATCTAGATTTTTATCCAGGTCAGGGAAATTTTCCTCAATTATTCCCTCAAATAGATTTTCCAACTTCTGTGTATTTTCTTCTTTGCCCTCAGGGATGTCTATGATTCTTATGTTAGGCCTCTTTACATAATCCCATATTTCTTGTAGGCTTTGTTCATTCTCTTATTTGTCAGTTCTTTCTCTTTGACTGACTTGTTTAACTCAAAGGTGTTGTCTTCAAGCTCTAAGATTCTTTCTTCTGCCTGTTCTAGCCTATGCTTAAGACTTCCCACAGTGTTTTGTACTTCCTTGAAAGAATTTTTCATTTCCAGAAGTTCTGTTTGATTTTCTGTTAATAATTTGATTTCTTTAGTTTATATTTCATTCATTTCCTGCATTGTTTTTGTGGTTTCTTTATGTTACGTTTCTATTTTCTCTTGTAATTCATTGAGCTTCCTTACAATCCATATTTGAAATTTTTCATTTGTCATTTCAATCTTTTTGTTTTGTTTGGTATCCATTGGTAAGGATTTATTGTTTTCCTTCTGGGGTGTCCTTTCTCTCTGATTTTTCATGTTTCTGGAGTTCTTTCACTGATTCCTTCTCATCTAGTCTCTCGGTTGAGACCTGGGGTTGCTAGGCCTTGCGGGCCTGTCTCCTGGTCCTTGAAGATTGATCCTTGGGCATGCCAGGGAAAGTTATGCTGGTCCTGTGTTTCTTATGGGGTGTTCCAGCAGGTTTGATGAGCCTTTTGGGTTACTTCTGACTTGCAGTCTTCACTTCTTCCCAACAGTGTGTAGTGATTACATCCCCCAGCTTAATCTCTAAGACAGTAGGTGGTACTTGTGAGTACAAATAAGCCACTCCCTGTTTCCTTGAGTTGGAAGGCCCTATGCTTAGCTATGGGGTTGTTCTCCCTTGTCATTGACTGAAGTTTTTTACACCTTAATGATATCTCTCTATTCCTAAATTACTACATTGTATGTAATTGTATTTTCTTAAAAGAAATATAATTGCATTTTATCAAATGTCACTTGAAATCTATTTGGAAGTAAAATATATAGGAGTTTTATTATTTAGTCTATGGCTATGAAATTATTTTAATAAATTTCCCACTATTGAACCACTTTCACATTCCTAGAATAAAACACCATGTGTTGTATTATTCTATTTTGTTGATTTCTACATTCCTTTAGCTCATATTTCAATGATTTGAGGGATATTTTTGTGCTACTTTTATTAGTGTTTTTTATTTTGGCATTTTCTTGGGGTATTGTGCTTTTTATTAAATAAATCAAAAAATATTTTATCTCTTTAATAGAGTTTGTAAAGGGATAATGTGTTCCTTAAAAGGATATATTTTTAACTGATTATAAATACCTGATGGAAACAACATACTTTACTCACTGAAACAGATAGTATTTTAGCTCCTTCCAAACCTTTCTATCCAAGCTGGTCAAGGACATAGGCTTACACAACACATAGAATTAGGCTCAAATCCTAACTTTACTACTCACTAGCTAAATGTGTGCATTTGGGAAGGTACATGTGTATCACAGGGAATAACCATGCCTTCCTTACCTTCCTTACAGAGTTATCATGAGAATTAAATAAGATTATGTTTATATATCACTGTATACTGAGTGCCCAATATAGACCCAATAAATTATTTTAGTTAGTTTAATTTTCCTTAAATACAAAATTAATTTTTAAAATTCTCCTTATTATTTTTTTTCCTAGCATGGAGATTCTGGTGGTTTACATAAGAAATATAAATATTTCTGAAAATTATTTATATGAAAGTACTTCATAATAAAAGGTATATTTCAATTAAGGCCTATTATTCTTAAATTTATTTCTAGACATATTGACATAAATTTAAAATTTGACATTAAAGTAAAAATGCTCCCATGAGACATGAAAATGAACCCACTGCCAATGTCTACATGAAATCACTTTTTAATAGGAGAGTTGCATACTGATTTTGAGAATCCCAGGCAATGAGCCTAAACCAAATGTAATGTCTTCCACTCTTTCCTGTTCCCTTGGAGCCATGTTCTCATAGGAACCTGAGAGTGGAAGGAATGTTGCAGACTTCCCACGGGCTGTGGCTTACACTTAGTTTTCCTGATCTATCATCTAATCTGCAGTGGGAAAGCAAGGCTCTTACTCTAGGTAGGAGAATGCAGCACTAAAGGAGTAGAGTGCCTTCAAATATAAACTCCACCAAACTGACAGAATTTTTGTGAACTACACATAAGATTGCAACATGAATGCATCCTCAATTTTCAAAGGACATGCCATTTTTGTAGGTGAACATGAGTATACATAGATATCCATCCTTAAAATAGATCAATATCACCAGCAAACAGAAACTCATTTCTCAAAAAAGTATTAATTTGAGGTTTATGTCCACCAATGTCATCAAGAATATTTACTTGTGTGTATTGATTATAAATCTATTACTGTGGTCTTTGAGGAGAGTAGTAATGAGAAAAGTAGTAAATTTATAAGATCTAATAGGTAATAGTATAAATTCTTCCTCTGTTCTAAAGGCTATAAATTTTAAATTTTATTCTGATGGGCTAGCTGCCTCTACTGAGAACAATTTAAATAGGCACAGCTAAGAATGGAAATATCAAACTAAGCTCAGTGTCTACTATGCGCAGATCCCTGGCAGATACGGGATGAAAAGGTGTATCCCAAGGTCTCAGTAATTTGACAGGAACAATAGATTCTGTCAAGCTTTGGTTAAACTATATTGATTTGTTTTCTAAAATGAAGACATCCCACCTTACCTTTTCTTTGCATCTTCTGGCTTTACAGCAACAAAGACATTTTTAGGGACATTCTCAATATGTTGTTCCATATGTTCCAGGATCAATGGAACAAAAAGTATACTTACCTCTATCTTTTCTGCTCCTGTGTGCCTCAATAATTTTATGGGTTCCTCCTTCCCCTAGATTTCTCTTGATGGAGTGTCTTTTCAGTATACCATGTCCCCTGAAGGAAACAAAAGGCAAAAAAAAAGATTTATTAAGATAAATATCTTGTCTCTTACAGAAAGAACAAGTGGTTCCTTGGGCAAAAAACATCTAATTTAGTGACCAAATGCCATACAATTTTTAAACAATGTTCATTGTTACTTTTTCATTCCTCCTCTCAATTTTTTTCCTTTTCTATTTCTCTGATTGATAGCAAGAACAAGACTAATTTTCTTCAGTAAGCAGCTCCCTACTCCCTTATGAATAAGGAGTGTGTTTCTTTTTATTATTTTGTTCACTGCTCAAACGCATCATTGTACTCTAAGCAATCTTTCTTTCATTTTGCTCTTAAACTGTGTAACATGAACAGTCATAGACATTCTTACTAAATAGTAAAATCAACAATATAGCAAGATATATATTTTTCTTCAGAGTTTCAAATTTCCATTAAAAAGAGGTTAACTAGGCGAGTGACAGCCTTTCTCAAGTGTGTGATTTAAAAAGCAACATATCCCTTCCACAGATCATCTTTTAATTCCAATGCCAAGGAACAAGGATGTTGTTTTCCTCAGTCACATGATATAGTGATTGAAATGTTTGGAGAGAAAAATGAACCCCAAAATATCCAATCCACATGTAATGCCTAAGCAGCAAGAGGTTTCATGCTTTTTCCTGCTCATATTCTTTTAGGTATGTATATATTAAAAGACTCATTTTAAAACTGGTCATTAGTTTTAAATAACTAGAAAACAATCTAATTATTTTCATTTCTATATGTAGTTCTGACGGAGGTGGCTAAAACTGATCATAGGGTAAAACAAGCCCCCTTTCACTCAGGCAGTTTATGTATGTGAGTAGACACATGGTAAATGCTTGGATGTTGAAGATGAGAGAGGCAATTTTTTTCATTTTATGGAGATCATCTGTCCCTTTTTCTCCTGTGTGGGGCCACTAATGTCAATATTTCTCTGCTTGTATATGCTGTTTAAATACACTAACATTATTCATAGAAGAGGTCTACTTTTATGTTGTGTATCCAGGGGTCAGTGCTGTCTGCTGTCTTCCCTCCCCTCTTCCTTTCTAATAAACCATCAAATTCTATCTATTCCAGGCTCATAATGTTCCTCAGCTCACTCTTCCTCCCAACTCCATTTGCACAGGCACCATCTACATTAACCCTCTCCAGCCATACCTTCCTCTATCATGCATTCCTACAGAGATTATGACATCTCTCACTAGTCTCCCTGGTCTGAGGCATCCCCCTTCCAATCTATCCTCCATAGACCATTCGCATTAGTACAGTAACTAAACTTCTATTAGTGACTATATAAAACCCAAGAATTATATGTGGTAGGAATATTTCACTGAAACTGTCAAATACAATCCTTTTTTTCCCCCCAAATCAACAGCACTATGTTAGCCACTCTTTTACATTGGTTTTCAAATAATTTGATTAGTCTCTCTCTCCTTTGTTTCTAACATTCTGTCATAGCTTACAAGTGAGCCAGTAAAAGTCCTAAGAGCAGCATAATATTGAGGCAGAAGCACTGAACTTAGTTCTAGATCCAACTTATCCATTTATCAGTTGCTGATTTTGAGGAGTCCTCTCATTTCTTGTAGGTAAATGACAGACCTTTGCTCATAAAGTGGGCATGATAATATTGATCCTGCCTATCTCTCCAGGTTGCTCTGGGATTCAAGGAAGATCACATACAATAAAATACCAAATATGTAGTTACTACTCTCCCTGAAGAATTGCAAAAGTAAAAACTCACTTCTTTTGTTTAACACTAAATTCAGATTAGGACCCTAGAAGGTATCTGTGATCACATTCCCAAGTGTTACAGCTTCCTTTTGGAAATGTGATGTTCTAAAGAGTTTTCAGCTTCAAAAAAAAAAAAAAAAAAAAAAAACGCCAAAGAAATTAGACTCTAATATATTTGGATTTCAAAGACACATTGACTCTAAAAGGGAAAAAAAGGAAAGGGGGTTCAAAACAGAGACAAATCTCAATTGGCTGAACCTGCCATTTAATCCTGCTATGTAATTGAAATAATCACTTATGGCACAAATATTAATGCCACCTCCTTAAAACCCCACTAATAACTCCAGACAGTACTAGAAACATTCCAATAGAAAATATTCCCCTACTCTCTGTCATCAGGTTATAGGCTTTTAATGGAAGAAATGTGAAGTGTGTATAATAGGATGTTTGTTTTGCTTCTAAAGAAGAAATAAAATATATCAACCCAAATAATTAACATATAATTATCACTGTGGCTTCTGCTCAGGAAAGTTTTTACATTAGACTAAAACAACCAAAAATGCTGCCAATCCATCTTTTCCTTCCCTTCAAACTCTGAGTTCTTGTGAGAATTCATTCTATCCTGCTGGTTTCCAGGTAATTTTTATATAGGCTTTTGGATGACCATTGGTTGCAAATATTTTTGGTAATATTATACTAATTATCCTATTCTCTTGACCTCTCTACTGTCTGATA
This sequence comes from Propithecus coquereli, assembly GCF_000956105.1. NCBI lineage: Eukaryota > Metazoa > Chordata > Mammalia > Primates > Indriidae > Propithecus > Propithecus coquereli. Next base: position 1,607,851 of record NW_012144968.1, read on the forward strand.
TCACTGGGTAACTAACCCTCAAATGGGGTACTGAAAATCATAAACTGAAAAGGAAAAAATAATAGTATA
>NW_012144968.1:1609077-1630168 GCF_000956105.1 Propithecus coquereli
GTTCTAATTTCCCCCACCCGACTGGCACCACTACTACATGAGGCTTGTTGGCAAGAGTTTATGAGGGTCCAGATAACTAGATAACACTAGTCTGTTGTCAGCTTTTGACAACGGTGCAACTGTGTTTCCGTTTGAAGTGGAATTTGTGAATAGTTGCACAGCTAGACAGTATTTCTTAATTCTGTCTGCTTAACAGCCCATGATGTGAAAGAAGACCAAGAGAACACTGAAGGAAGGAAGAAAACAGATTTTTTTAATGAAGATTGGGTATTGCAATATTATCTTGTTTCTGTGAAAGATAAGATGATTTGCTTGCTTTGTAATGCAATACTAACATTAAAGAAATTCCATGCTCATCAGCATTATAACACTAGTAAGGACCACAAATATTTTAAATTAAAGGGAGAAGTGCAAAAGGTTGTATTGCAGAAATTAAAAGATGAAAAGCAAAAGCAAAGAAAATTCTTTCGAGCAGCAATAAGATCTGGAAATAATGCCACTGAAGAAAATTATAAAGTAGTTTATATAGTCATGAAAAAAGGGAAGCCATTCGGTGATGTACAAATTCTGAAAGAATGCATTGTCGAAGTTGTAGGATGCTTAGACCCTGATAACATTTCAAAGTACAAACAGCTGCCTCTATCAAGAAGGACCTTAACTGATCAGCAGCATGAATTAGCCTACAACTTAACAGAACAACTTCATGCAATACTTCAAAAGGAAAATATATATTATTCACTTGCTTTGAATGAATCAACTGACACTACTGACTTGGCACAGGTTTTATACTTCGTTCGGGTCATAATAGATTTTCTTTGCTATGAAGAGTTACTTGCCTTGGGACTCTTGCAAACAGAGCACAGGGAAGAAGATATCTTCAACAACTTTCAAGGTAATTTTCATGAAGTTGGACTGAATTTTGTAAACTGAGTGAGTGTGTGTACAGACAGCGCACCTTCCATGACAGGAAAACATAGAGGGTTATTGCACAGATAAAAAAATTATTAACAGATCCAGATGCTCTCCTTTCTTTTCATTGTATTTTGCATCACAAAAATCTCTGTGCTAAAGCTACTATTTTAAGTGACACTTTGCAACAAGTTGTAAGTATCGTTAACTATATTCCTGTAAATGCAGTTTCATAACATGTTAAAGTCGAAGAATTAAGTATTTTGTGTAGATTTGTCATATCATTCTAAAGTGTTGCTATCACAGGCACAGATGTTAGCCAAAATTTTATTTCCGTGAGAACAGAGAATTAAATTTTATGAAAAAAAGAATCTGCAATGTGAGTTATTGGAAGAAGATTTCTATAGGAATGTAGAATTTCTGTGTGATATCATGTCAAATTGAAATGACTTAAATATTTCTTTGCAAGGTAAAACTAAGTCTATACATGATATGTGGCAAAACAAATCCAAGTATTTTGGGAAAAAAAACTATCTTTTTTCAAAAGGAAATTTAGGATGAACATTTTCCCTAGTTAGCAAAGGTCATTGATGAGCAGGATGACATATGCCAATCATTTGAAGAATACACAGCTGTTATGGACCTATTAATTGGAGAATACAAAGAAAGGTTGACTGACTAACGAATCATGATATCACACTCAAATTAGCTTTTCAGCCTCACCTAGTTGATATCACCAAGGCACCTAAAGAACTACAGATGGAATTGATAGAGCTCTCAGTAGATGACATGTTAAAGTCATTGTTTGATGCTAGGAAAGATACAATCGAGATATGGAAAAATGCAGCAGAATACCCACACCTTCAGCAACATGCCTGAAAAATGCTTTCTTACTTTTAAACCACTTACTGCTGTAATCTACATTCTCCTACTTAACCCAAATCAAGATGCCCTTTAAGTCACAATGACTGATACTCATCTAGAGGATCATCTGAAACTACGGACCTCCAGGCTGCAACCAAATATTCAAATGCTTTCCAACAAAAAGCAGACATAAAGAAGTCATTAAAAGGTTAGTTAACTTTACAATTAACAAATAGTTTTCATTTTTTTAAATTATTAAGTACATAGTAGTTAATTTTTACAAAATAATATACATTTTTAAGTATATCTAATTGAAGTTTCTTGAATGAGGCCTTATTTGATTACAACTAAATTAATGCAGCCTTCCAACATGAAAATCTTCCCCACCCCTGTGTTAGTCTTTCATTGTTTTTGATGACCTGGACAGTTTTAAGAACTACCAATCAGGTATTTGGTAGAATGTCTTTCAAATGGGATTTGTCTGATGTTTTTACATGATTAGACTGGAGTTGTAAGATTTTGGGAGGAAGACCACAGAGGCAAAGTGGCATTTTCATCACATCATATCAAGGGTATGCAATATCAACATGACATCACTACTGATGTTGACCTTGCTGAGAAAGTGTTTGTCAAATTTTCTCCACTGGAAAGTTACTGTACCTCTCCTCCTCATCCCTGCTTCTTTCCACTGTATTTTTTGGAAAGAAGTCACTGTGTGTAGCCCACGATTAAGAAAAAAGGGGTTATTTTCCACCTCCCTCAAAGGTTGAGTATCTACATGAATTATTTAGAATTCTGCACAAGAGATTTATCTCCTCTTTCTCATTTATTTATGTATTCAATCATTTATTCATAACGGAATGAACTCATGGGCATTTATTTTATACTTTGGATTATAATCCAATAGTACTTTATTACACCATTCAAATTGTTCCAGATTTGGCCATTGGAAGCTCTTTCAGTTGGCTCTTGTAGTATTTTTCCTATCAATGGAATACATATTGCATTATGTATCATCACTCAATATTTCAGCTTTGACATATACCAGTATATGGCTCTATCTGGGTAATACAGGTAAGAAAAGATTTATTCAGGTGCAATGGAAGAGTGAGAGCATTATGAGGCAGGTGTGACAGACATTGTGACATGCTACTGATGCCCCCCCCCCTTCAGGACTGATCCACTCATTTCCCCAGCTGAATATTGGTGGCTAATGGCTAAGACCTCTTTGAAAAATTGCCCTCAGACAAAAAGAGGTCACGTCTAGTCAGGAATCATTGCAGGGTATAAAGAACTTGCACCAAGCCCCCATTTAGACTAATTCTGAGTGCACATCCCAGCTGCTGAGTTCCCCCATAGAATCGGCTTTCCCTGGATATACGACCAACACTAGGTAGTCTCAAGTAAGTGAGGTAAGGTGGAGACAAGCATAATGTATGCAAGAAACTGTAAGGAAATTGGTTACAGAGAGGAGCAAATTTAAATTGTGAAAAACAGTGTTAGTCAGGTCACAATAGGCTATAGGGAATCCTGAAAGCCAGGCAGAAAGGTTTAATATTCAATTGTTAAGCAGTAAGTCTAACTGGGTGTGCAGTCCAATAAAATATGGTGTATCCATAGGAAGAAATAATATCTAGCCATAAGAAATCAGAAATGTTAGTAGCTAACATTTATCCTAGCTATTAACGTGCAAGGCATACTTTGTATGTATTATGTCATAAACCTTCCCTACAGCTATTAAGATCTCCATTTTACAAATGGAAAAACTAAAGCTCAAAAGTATTCAGTAACTTTCCCAAGACCACATAAGTAGAAATTCCACTGAATGGATTCAAACTTTGCTCTGTATTACTCTTAAATTCTATGCTATTCAAATCGCTAAGAAGTCTTAAAGGATATATAATCATAGGACATGGGAAGTTTTTCATAAAATGTTAAATAAAGAACTGGCTATGCTCTATATACAATATAATTACAATTTTGTTTTTTAAAGTGTATGCTAATCTCATACATAACAAAATATTAATAAATTATCTCTAAGATTATGTATGATTTTAATCACCTTATTCATTTTCTGTATTTTCTATGTTGTGTAAATTAAATCATGCTCTTTTCTAATAAGAAATTAATAATATTTTGTAAAAAGAAGTTTTTTTGATCAGTAAATGACTATCGTGATGAAAGTGTCTTAGGATGTTGGACAACCTTCTGTAAAACTGAAGAAAAATTAATAAAGGCCATTTGGGATAATAAGCCATCCATGTATTGTAATTTGTGACTTAAAGTTGACAAATGAGAAATGTGTCAAAAGAACATATGCCAGACTTGATTATTGATTTGGGTGAAAGAAAAGAAAGAGCAAAATATACTCCAGGAATTATATGAAAACACAGCATTCAGAAAAGTGATAATTGGCAAAAAAAAAAAAAAAAAAAAAAAGGTTGAAAGAGACATGATGAGTTCAAATTAAGACATTCACTTATTTGGTGACCGTGGTTCAACCAAAAAGAATTTTTCCAATAGGCAGAGAGAAAACAGCACTAATAGTAAATACAATTAAGTGATCAAATCCAAGGAAGTAAACGAAAGAGTAACTTATAAAGGAATATATTTGAACTCATGCATTTAAACAAACAAACAAAAGCATAGGAATTAAGTATAGAAAGAGAAGAGCAGACAGCTAGGAATAAAGGCCACAGATGCCAAAATTTGGTGAGATGAATGTTAATCAGAGTTTAGGAAATTTAAATTTCCTAATAGCATGGGTGCTATTAGATAAAGAAAATAAAACCTCAGTGTGGTTTAAATTTTTATTTGAAAGTTATTGTCCCATATTAAAAAGGATTTTTAAGTTTGTTCATTCATTAATTCATTCAATATTTAAAAACCAATAGTTGTGCTTCCTTTACATGAGAACTTATACAAGATGTGATAAGATGTGCTTGTTCGGATCCCTTAGCCACACAGGGCTAGCAACAAATAGCAAAAGAATAGCACAGATAGCACATAAAAACATTCTGCTTCATCTGCCTAGTATGCACATTTCCCTTTGTTCTCCCTATCAGGCTCTGGGCTATTCTTAAAAGGCTGACTCAAATGCTGCTTCTTCTGTGGATCTTTGGAAATTGCTCCAGTTTGGTATTAATCACAATCCCTGCCCTTAAATCACTCTGTTCATAGCTATGTGTTGCTTTGTATTACGGCTGTGTGTGTGACAGTCTTCCCCAGAAGCCTATGAATGTCTTGAACGGCAATGTTTTATTCATATATCTCTAGGATTTAGGGCAATATACTGTAGGTATTCAATAGGTGATCATCGAATGAAAAATTCAGAACTCTTATATAATCATAACTTTAAAACTATAAAACAAAGAATATTTGCAATATGTCTTACACTCACTCTTGCTCTATGTAGTTCCAAAAAGATGAATGTACACAGTTGTGAAAATATGGACAACTCAAGCATATTCATTTATAAGCCTTCACAACAAAATTAGCATTATTTTACTCAAATTCTCTTATATACTTACTCTTAAATTTCCCTTTCAATGACCCTTAAGCTAATCTCTCTTTTATTCTTTCCTACTATATCTGCTTAATTTCTACAACTGTGACAGTAGACAATTGCTACATTTTCGAAAGCTTTCATAGCTATTTCCATAAAATTACAAATAACCTGCTTTATTTTTCATTCATTCATTAGCAAATATTTTTATCTACCATGTGGTAGATACTATGGAGGAAACACAGACCATGTTTTGGATGAAGGAGGGTTACAGCTATACTAGTTGATAAAAAATATACACACAAATGACCAAAATAAAAATTTTATCTAAGTACCAATGTTGATTCTACTGATCCATGAACATGATATGTTTTTCCATTTGTTTGTGTCATCTGTGATTTATGTATTTAATGTTTCATAGTTCTCTTTGTAGAGATCTTTCATCTCCTTGGTTAAATATATTACTAGGTATTTTATTTTCTTCGTAGCTATTGTGAATGGTATTGAGTCTTTGATTTGACTCTTGGCTTGATTGTTATTGGTATATAGAAATGTTACTGATTTGTGTACACTGATTTTATAATCTGACACTTTGCTGAATTTATTTATCAAGTCCAGGACTCAATATAATTTTTCCTCTTATGATGAAATGACTGGATGATGATTATTTTGCTTCATATCTCAAAGCTCTAACAAACATGAATTGTTTTGGAAAACTGACTCAGAAACAGTTCACAACTGTATTCATTATCTCTGGTTTTTATTTTTAACCATCTCCCCTTCCTTCACATCACATGACAAAAGAAAATATACCTTCACATCTCATATTGAAGAGAAACAACTTAAGAGTGGTAAATGCCCACTGACTTTATATTCACATTCATAGAATTTGAATGAATATAAAGAAGCTTGATCAAAAAGATTTCCTGCTGCGGACTATAAGCCCAAAGAATAAAATAAGCAAACCTTGTTACCTAAATGATTTTACAGTTTTCAATTTCTTGCATTCTTTCATTATACCGTTATAACTTAACAACAAGTTTGTTGTGAATTCTAAGTTGCTCTCGTAAAATAATGTAGTACTTACAATATATTGTCATGTTTGAGAGCATGGACTCTGAAGACAGATTTTCTGATCATCAGTCTTTACTGTGCACATTTGGCCAAGTAATTTAACCTTTCTAGGCCGGCCTAGGCTTCCCCACATGTAAAATATCCATAATAATAGTACTTATCACATAGAGTTGTTAGGAGGTGTTAATGACATACTGAATTCATGTCACATAGAACAATGCCCAGCACATATTCTGTTTCATATATTTTAGATTTATTAATACTAATATAGTAAAGATAAATAGAATGTTCCTTCCAATGACATATATGGTAGGAACAGTAAAAAACATCATTCTTAAAAGTTAAGTAGCTTTAAAGCAGGCATCTTAGAAAAAGGCTCAGTTGTTCTATTACTGTTGATATAATATCTCAGAAGTACTCTAATTCAATGATCTTAGACACATTAGTGTGTGTGTATGTATGTGTGTAAAACAAATATCTGTGTGCAAGGCTTGAGAACAATTTTTAAGTTTTTAAATTTTTTTTTTAATAATATAGGTTTCTCAGAAAGTGCAGACCCCAATGCCAACAAAGAGGCTTCTCCTTTGTATCAAGAACAAAGCCCTCTCTACTGATCCTTTCGATCACTATGCAAACAGTCACAGTCCAAGGCCAGAAATGCTGAATAAAAAAGTAGTAGGAGAAGGGGAGATAAGAAAGGTTTATATCACTTCTCTCTAGCTGACCAAGGTTAACTATTTCTCAAATCTGACAGTGCACGTTTCTCTACTCCACACTTCAGCCTTTGATGAACCTGTGTGTTATTCTAAGATACTAGGGGTGTTAAGTCTTGGCCTTTAAAATATGACCTTTAGGAGAAGCCATTGCTCAACATGGGCAACTTTTTGAATCCTAAAGGCAGAACTCAACCTTCTCACAAAGCTGGTTAGTTTCAACATTTCATCCACTCTCCTAAAGGGCAATTTATGTGCCGTGTAAAATATTAAAATAAGACATGGTCCTGGTGAGTTGTTACTTTCTGACCTTTCTATACAGAAAGAAAACTCAAGGCATATCTCAAATATTAGTAGCAAATTCATGCATTGATATTGAATCAAATACTTTTCCATTCAGGCCTGCTCGACCAGAGCAGAAATTGCTTGCTGGTTTTTCTCAAATGTAAATATTTGCGCTGGCTAAATAACGTTAATAGGGAAAGTCACATATTCCATGCAGCACAAAGAAAAATTAATTTCATTGACCCAGAAAACTTACCTTGCCGCTAAGCCTGAAGAGGAAAGAACCTGGAATGAACATATTTGAAATGAGAACTCTGCCAGAGCCACCTTCCCTGCCCCAAGTTCATGTTTAATTAAAAATACATGAAGAATTTCATAAATCATTTGCATGTTCATAGAACATAAATTATCTTCTTTGATTCTAAGGTCAAATACTTACTACTAACAACCCTTGTGTCTCTGAGGGAGGCTTGGCCCCCTGCCAGCCTGTATTGCTTCTCCCATGCAGGTGGGTCCCCCATTACTGTAAAACTCCGTGGGGGCTGATGCACCACCATAGAGCCCGTGGTTGCTGAGCAACCACCCCTTATGACTGATTTGCAGGACTGCTAGGCAACAATGCAGAGTCTGACCCAGCTGCTCCCAGTGCACTCTCAGCTCCCTGTCTCTCAAGAGGGCCAGGTTAACAGGGGACCAGTGGCCCTAAGTGACTAGTTACATAATCTATACGCAGACTTCTCGGAATGCTCTCCAACTGCAGCTCAATAAAATTCAGAGCAGAGCTAGTCCCTATCCTGAAGGATACACTTGAATGTATCCTTCATTTAAACTCTATCTTTGGAGCTGTAGAGAAGCTGACCAGGAAAAACTAAAGCATCAGAACAAAAGTCTTTGGCAAAAAAAATTCCAAGCATTTAAAAAAATAAATTAGAGAAGGCCACTCCTTTTAAGATATGACTTTGAAATCTTTCATAATTTCAAAGAATTTTGCTATTTACATATTTTCTATTGACAAAAAAATGGAGAAAACATAATTAAGAGTTAAATCACATGATTCTTATGGCAAACCTATTCCTAACAAAATTTAACACAAAACTCTATTTAAGTATAGCAATTTCTAGAAAGGGCCTTCAATTCTTATCTGCAGTTACACCCATATTTACTTCTTCAGTCTCAACATCTCCTTAGTTTCACACCCTAACTCAAACTCAATAAATCTTAATTAGTCATATTTTTCCATCCCTACCTGACCTACCTCTTAGAAGGCAACCACCCAGTCAAACAGTGTAAAAATTTACCCACTCGAAAACATGAGTTCGACCCTTCCTCTAATTCCCCTAATGTCCATGACCTCTGTATCTTAGAGGGAGATGCATGTGTTCCGAGGGACACGGGCTTGCACCCAGTATACCACTGTAAAAATAAGACTCCATTACTCCCCTAATTCAAAACCATCAATCAACTCCAAGCTATTTAGCATGATATGCAAAGCACTTCTGAATCTGTTTTCTATCTCCTAGTGCCACATCTCCTGCTGCTGGTGCTTACTGTACTTACTCCATTATGTTGAATTAATGATAGTTCCAGAAACAGATCCCACACTTTAAATCTCTTTCTTCTTTCTAGGACACTTTTTCCTTTGCCTGGCAAACTAGTGGTTATCTTTTAAGATGTACTACTAAGAGCACCTCCTCTGAGAAACCATCCCTGACTTTAGGATTACTTACATCTACCTCTGAGCATGTTTATCCTTGATTCATACTGCTACAGTAGCTTTAGTCACATAGTTTTGCAGTTGTTTACCTACCCAACCTGAACCCCTTGCTCTTCAAAGGCTAAGGCCTTGTTCTGGTCAACCTGGCATCCTCAGCCCTGGCATAGTCCTTGGCATTAAGGAGATGTTTCTACTATAATTTATTAAAATTAGAGAGCAGTACTCCTAGACACAATTGTAAAATGAAAAAGGATCGGGCATCTCTCCATTTTTAATCTCTTCAATCTTCCAAGGGGCCATTAAGCTATATCAGGGATGCATAATAAAGTAATTAACCAAAATTTAAAACAAAAGTCAATCTCCTGACTTCTAAGCTTCTAAGCTAAACTATGATGAATCATTGCAGGGTGAATAAACAGATACCCCCTGCAGTGATATAAACTATCCAGCAATATGGCTAAAGTGATCAGATTGTCTGTGCCCTATTATTATAATCATAATAACATGAAACTCAAGGGAAGAACTACATAGTCAGGTAAACAAATCACCAAAAATTGGTCTGGATCTAGTTTCAGGGAAGATAACTTCCCTTTCAGGTCAGCAACTCTTGAAGCAGTTTATGCAGAAATCTTTGGTGCAACTAAAGTAGGGGAAATAATATAAGACAAAAAAAATTTAGAGCTAAATAAAAAGCAAAAAAAAATTATCCTAATTTTAAAACCTCCTAAACAATAATTCACAAAATAGCATTTACTCAACATCTGTCTCCCTGAAAGCACTAATTGAAAAATTAAATAGGAACATGAGCAAACAGCACACAAAAGCCCATGAATGATGAATGCAGCAGCCAGGTGTGACATTACAAAGTCACTTAACCTCTTACAACCTCGGGAGCTAGATATATCCTCCATTTTCATGCCTTTTCTGAAACTTATTTATTCCATGCATATGCTTATGCAACTATATTGCCAAATATTTTGATATCAGTAGTAATATAATTATGTAAGTTAAACCAAGAAACACAAATTCTGATCAATGGAAATCTGAATTATTAGCTTATCTGTATTGAGAAACTGAGAGAATCCTTGTCATCTATGAACTGGTGGGTTCCGTATACTGCTAAGGCAGTGCTTCTTCAACTAGGTACCCTTGGGAATACTTGGGAATACTCTTGTGAATGCCAAAAAATACTCACAACCATGTGATAAATTTTGTATATCTAGGTGATTTTACTTGACAGTTCATACCTTAAAGTTCTATTTACATATTAAAATAAAACAGACATATTATAAAATAGAATGTAAAATTTATGTAAATTCGAAAGATGAATATAAAATTTTACAGAAACTTTGTGTTTTCTATGGAGCACATTGACTTATGTCTCTAAATTCTGGGACTTCTTTTGTGGAAAAGAGTGAGAAGCCCTTTCCTTTGGAAATCCCTCCTAGATTATGTTAAGGGGGGGTGGGATTTCTTCACTTTCACATATAAGATATATATAGTGCTGGCTGTAGCCCACCACCACCACATCTAAACTAGAAAGCACTACCCACTTAGACATACCATTACTTTTTTATTGTATCTTAACCTTAATCACATCTTTTTTGTTTTGAAGTAAAAATCTTTCTCTCTCCAATATTAGTCCAAAAATCTTTCTTCAGGTAACTCACAGGACTATTCTAAAGCCTGATCTATGTAAGACGATTCTTCAAATAAAAATAATGGTCACAGTGATGGAAGTGTTGGAAGTGTACTGCATGCCAGGAAATGGCTGGTCACTTCACAAGAATTACTCATTACAATAAAACTGCAAGTTAATAGTTCCTACAAATAAAGAAACTAAGACTGCAAAGTGCTAAGTGATCTCTCAAAATAATACAGCTAGTAAGGAGGACACTTGAGCTTTAAATTCAGATCTAATTCCAAAGCTTGTGCTTGTTTCTCTCTCTCTCTTTCTCTCTCTCTCTCTCTGTCTTATACATCATGTTGTGCTACTCTTCCATGCCCTCTTTCCTAAATGTTTAATTCTCCAATCTCTCCATTTCATAGCTGTTCTATCACTTCTGCAATACTCACCATCCTAATCAATGTGTATGTATTTATTTATAGGAGCAAAGTGTCCAGAACAATTTGACCAGGGAAGAACAGAATTAGGCCATCACTTCCTCTGTTCTAGATAAGATACTAATATTTGTACAGCTCAAAAATATACTACTCCTGTTGGATAACCAGTTGATATTACCAATTCATATTGAATCAGCAGTAAACCAAAATTCTTTAGCATTTTACATATTCTGTTAATAACCATTTCATCTGTTTTTAATTGTATGTTACCCTTGTATTTATCATATAGACAACCTGTCAAAATAATTTTTAACTTAAAGAGCACAGTGCGGATTATATTACTCCCTACTTGAAAATGTTCCAGGATGCCCACTTACTACAAATTGAAATTCAAAGCCTTCATCCCAGCACTTAAGACTCTCTCCTACAGCCCCAATCTCTTTTTACCTTTATCTCTGCCCAGTCCCTACATTTCTACACAGCTCTGTCTCTTTCTTTTCTATATTTGTACCTTTGCTCATGCTGTCAAGAATGTTTTACCCATTCATTGACATTCCTTCAAGGACCATCCTAATTACTGTATCTTCTACAAAGTCTTTTGATTAGCCTCAAAGTTTATCTTTCTCTACTTTGAAACACCTCAACACCTTTGATTTCTTTCATGGCATCTGTTACAGTCTGCCTTGAAGGAGAGCTGTATGTATTATATTCCCTCACCACCTCTAAACAGATAAAATTCCAAGCTTCCTATGGAAAAGATAGAGTCTCACTCGTTTCCATATGCACTACATCACAAAAAACAAATAACCTGTATCCAGGAGAATTCCTTTTAATAGGCATTTGTTCATTTGAACTTAGTTAACTATTCATCTCAAAGATGTATGTACTGAGTTCCAGAATTCATTAAAATCTTAGATAAAGGACTTCTACCCACAGACACGAACTTGAAAATAAATGGGCACATGTAGCACTAAAATATGAAATTATGTACTCTATTTAGAATAACACAGGTACTTTTTTCACTGTAATGGGTTCACAATGAAGAACTGAAATCCTATTATTCGCACTGTTGTAATCACGTTGACAAAAAACTGAAATCTTAAGAAATTAAGAGACTTCTCCAGAATCACATGACTAATTAAAAGCTGAGTTGGCTGCACAACAAAGCTTTTTAATTTCTAGTTTGGTGTTTTTTTTCCCCCACTATTATTTCCCAAATCATGTGTTAATATGTTTTCTTAAATATTAGCTGCAAAAATAATTATACAAAGAGAAAGATCCCCTTGTTTCCTATTTATTATTTCTGTTCAAAGTATTATTTGAACAGAGATAATTTAAAATAAAATTCATTAAAGAGAATATATTGAACAGAATTTATTTATACAAAGCTTATTTATTTTGCAACTTCAGCTGAAAAGAATACAGTCAAGAATCAAGATATTAAAAATATTGCTATTCAGTCAAAAATGTAATAAAATCCTATATATTAATAATTTTCACAGTTTTTATACATAAGACAGTCCTACAGGTTTATTCAGAGCCTATTTATCCCTCTTGTTTTTAACCCATTTGTCACCAGTTTGGATGATGGTAGTAAACAATTTGCCTGCCCAACACCCTTCCCCCCTTTGAAAAGTCTTCCCTCTTCTATTCACACTCCATGTGATTCAGTTGTTTCCAAGAATGAAGTTAATATCTGGACTGACAAACAAGAGTTCCAAATGTTTCAGGTTATAGTGATTGGTACAGAATTGTCCCAGCAGGCTTATTATATTTTCCCAGCCAGATCAATTGCTTCAACAATGGGTTTATAATGCAAGTGTGTCCATCCTAGGACTGGTGCCAAAGCTACTGAGTAAGACACATTTTTCCTTAGAATTTATACTTGAGAAATTAGTCCTGGAGTAGCTGACAGCTATTTTGTCACCAATTAGAGCCTGAGAATGAAGACAAGTTGAAGGAGAGAAGAACTGGGTCCTTGTAAAATCATTTAAGTTCTGGATTAAGCTTGACTGAAGGCTGGGTGTTTCATACAAATATGATAAATTCCTCTTTTCTCCTTAATCCAATTCAGCATGGATTTTCTATCATAGATAACTGTAATATTCCTAACTAATACACTTAGTTATCTGAGTTTCTCAACTTGCAATATATTAAAAAGGTCATATTGAAAGAAAGGGAACAGTAAGATCTACCACATACTTCAGATAAAATAGCAGCTTAATGCTTGAAAGTGAAGAAGACAACAGGTGACTTGCAAAAAGAAAATAAAGACTCTCAAAAATTTCAAAAGTGTGCAGTCTTTAAGTCAAGGGCTTACTCTACATAGCGTCCTAGGAAACTCCTTAGTCCCAGGAAAACCAGGATGGTTGGTCATGGTACTTGGAAGTCTAGGGATTCTTGCAGTGATTTACAAAAACAAAAATAGAAGGGGTCATTAGGTTCACGGAGGACTCACGGAGGCTGGTGGGGGTGAGGCTCTGAGGTTTCTGTGGTTGTATGAGAGAGGGTGGAAAGGGACTAGCCAGAAGCACACAGAATTTGTAACTCTTCCATTGACTTGTGCAAATGGAAGCATGGAATCCACGAAGAAACATCTTGCTCTAAGCACTAAGAACATGGATGATGAAAATAGATGGGTCAAAGAATTAGTCATCCCAATAAAGCCAAAGGATAAATGTAGGTGTAAATCCTTGGATTGATGTAGAAAAAAGAACATAAGATGCTATTTCCAAAGAGTTTCTGAACTTGAGATTTAGGGAAGGAAAATTTTCATATGATAGCAAGTCTAGGATGTGGCTACAGAAATGTTTGGATGGGGAGTAAAAGAGAATGAATCTCACTGGAGTTACGAAGGTCAAGGAACTGAGAGGTGTTGGATGTAAATATGAAAGCACTCAGATTTAGGACGGAAGAAGGGTGAGAAAACATGATTGTACACCAGTTGCTGGAGTGTTCTGTGAAGGAGGGGCTTGTTAGACAGTGGACTTTCAGTGCAGATGATAGAAATGAGCAATGGTAGAGGACAGTACAACCAGATGGCTCATAGGAGCAGGGGGTAGTATAAGGGGGTAGAAAAATAATGGTCTAGAGGTGGCACATGGGTGTATGGAGGGCATGTGTCACCACTCTAGACTCTGAGATTCATGAAATACAAAACAATAAACAGTCTCTAATAAAAAGGGATCAAAAGGTCATGTAATGCCCAGGAGAGAGTCAAGTTTCAGGGCTAGGGGAAAAGGTGGAGGTTAATAACATAGGGGAGTTTAGTATGACTGAACAGGTGTTCTAGAGAGCATGATGGAATGATTTTGAAGGAAGAGTAAAAAGGAGGGATTGAGCCAGGGGAGAAGCAGCAAAAAGCATAAAAAAGTTTCAAGACAAAGAGAGACAAGATGAGGAGATGAATGATGAACACAGAGATGTTAAGCATTAGAAAATTAGCTATTTTACAGAGCTAACAAACTGGTAATGTGGGAATTTAGGAAAGCTGGTAGGTTTAATATGGGACTTGGACACTCTTTTCCTTCTGGGGCTCAAGTGGTAGGTGACAGTGTGGATGAAGGTGGCTTAGACAGTCAAAGAGCCTGCAGACATGTGCAGGAATGGCAGCACGAAAGCATGTGGGTGGAAAGTCTGCGGCACTTCCCAAAGGTCAGGACAGGTATGAGGAAGGTGAGCTCCAAGGCAGGTGTTGGAGTGAGGGGCAGAGAATACTATTTCAAATCAATGGGGAAGGAATCAGTTATAGGACACATGGATTTGAGACAAGACTAAGCCATTAAAAAGTAATACTAATAAAGTTAGATGCCTACTTCATTCCCTACTAAAATAACTGCCAAAGGATTAAAATTTTAAATAGAAGCAAAAGACATCAAATTTACTATAAGAAAATGTAGGTAGGTGAATATGTTTACAAGTGGGAAAGGCCTTCTCAAACTTAACAAAGTCAGAAACTATGGAAAATAAATTGATAGCTTTGATAACCATAAAAAATTATGTATTCTACAAAGCAATGTACCTTAAATAATTAATTGCAAAAGGAAACTAATTTAAAAATGGCAACATAAACATATAAAAAGTTAATATACTTATAAATAAAAAGCAAATAGGCAAAGAATATAAAAAGGCAATTCATAAAAATAAATCCAAAATATCCAATAAACATGTTGGCTAACCAAAAATATTCAGCCTCACTACCAAAGAAACAAAAATATGATCTATCTTTCCCACTGATTTCTAAATTTTAAATTTTTGGAACTGTATTAGTATTTAGTAAAAATGTTAGTTTGAATGTAAATTTCATAGGATTTCTGAAAAGAAATTTTGTAAATTATGTCAAAAGTCTTAAAAAATTAATATCCTGTGACCCCAAAATTCTATGTCTAGAAACTTATCTAAAGGAATTAGATAGGTGTATAAAATTATGAGCAGAGTTATCTGTTATGATATTGTTTATAAAACCAAATTTAGTAACATTCTGTGTATTTGCAGAAAATTAGTTAAATATTTTAATAGAGCATATGCAGCCATTAAAAACTATAATTTAATAAAATGTAAAGATATATTGAGTTGATTTATTAAGGGAGAAACAGCATATGTGGTATTTCTTTTTTGTTTTTTAAAAAAGCTACATATATGCAAATAATAATTATGTAGTGATTGCTCCTAGTTGGCTGGCCAACCAAATATAAGTAGACCGTATTTTTTTCTTAATATTGTTTGGAAATTTCTGATTTTCATTGCAATGTATATTATCTTAAAAACACGACTTCAAAATTTTGAAGTTTAAAATGTGGTGATATTTTAAGTGGCAAACATTAGTTGCCCAGAAAATAAAATGTAGAATAACTCATTATTATTTAATGATAATGAGTTGACAAAAGGATGAGATTGAAATTTAAAAAAAAATTGTTTGACTATATTTTCATATCTGTGATTCTTGGTGAACAATTTATAATAGGAAATACATATCGTCCTTGAAAACCTGAATTCCTCATTTAAACATTGCTAATGTAATGTATTTTAATGGTTTGGGTATGTTTTTCTTTTATTTTCCCATTTCTGACTTGAATCAATGATTACCGCAGAGAACAGTGAAACTAGAATGTAGCCTTTCAGCAACCTCGAAAATGTTCTATTTCATACCCTTAAGGTCTGAAATTTTATCTAGCCAAAAACTGTTCCATAGGACACTATACATAATATAGAAAAATGTTATTTCTTTTATTTTTTAATTTGATGTTCCTACTCATTTTTATTCCAGCAATGGTAATTTTAAGAGGAAAAAGGTAGGATGCAAATTGTATATCCTTATTACATTAATGTAAAAATATATCCTTATAAATGTACAAAGACTGGAAGATACTCAATATTGAAACAATTATAATTTATTGTTAGAATTAAAATAAAAAATATTTTAATTTACCTAATAAGGTAAATCTTTAACAATCCTTATATAAAATAATTTGAGATGTACTTAGGTATAACCTAAGTACATTTCATGTAGATCACATTGAGGAAAAATATCTACAAAAAGGAAATAAATCAATTGACAATGAAGACCAATAATAACTATTGATAGATAATATGAAAAGTTTTCAACAAGTTGAAATAAATTAAAACACGTTTTTAAAGACTCAGTAAAAATAAAAATCTATGAGTAAGAAACAGCTTTGTTTCCTTCAGTTTTCCAGTTAAAACTAAAAAGTTTATTGTTCCTTTCACAGCATTCAAACCTACAACCCAAAATACAAACTTCTCAGAGTTGGAACAAACTATGCTGGGTTTTGCTTGAAGCTTAATATTCTTTGGCGAAAGTCCACAAACATCTTAGGGAGCTGACCCAGATCTACACTGTCAGGAAAGCATTCTTCACTTTCCCTGAAAACTTTCTTCCACCTCTCCCTGAGAGAAATCAATAAAAACTGCTCCCTTCCCAACTCCCATTTCCACATGGTCAAATCCATATGGTACAAATGAATGAAATGACCTGGTTTACTTCAGAGATGTAGGACTTCGATCATGTCAGGATACAGTAGATGCACTGCCCAAATCATCACACTGCTTTTTTGCAACAGTCTTTACAAATGATACTGAGGATAAGAGCTGAGCATCATGCTCAGCCAGTGGCTGTTAAGAACGTCCAGTGGGAGTGAGTGAGCTGGGCATTTTATTCAGTTCTAGTTAGTGTGGTAGAAAGTCTGTGGACTTAAGCATCAATCAAACATGGCTTCTAATCTCAGTTCTGCCAGTTTCTACTAAATGACTTTGAATAGACTCTCTTCGCCTGCTCATCTAGAAAATAGAGCTGTGACACCAACTACACAGCTTGAAAAATATATGAAATATGTGAAAATACCTAGTTTGGGGTCTGGCATATTGCTCAATAAATAGTAGTTTTTCTTCTCTTAACATATACAGTTATTTCTATGGAAAGAAAAAATAAATATTCTCCTTTAAAAAAATTTTAAGTTTCTATTACAGATTGAATACATATTGTATGCTTAAGGCCTTCACTTCTGCCCTTAATCCTTCCTATGGAAAGCAGCTCCATGAATTACCTTTTCTGTACCCTCAGCCTCTCTCACACTAATGACTTCTTTATGGCATCTGAAGAAAGAACCAAGGCTCTCCTTTAAACATTAAATAAAAATGGATTTGACCCTGTGTCCTGACCCCTACATACCCACCTCTCTCCTCCATCCTTCACCCATAACCCTGGGGTGAGTACTCAACACTGGCTGATCCCATTTCCTTACTTTCCATTTCCTTGTCACTCAATACAATCAGGCTTTCACTTCCCAATCAAAGCCATTACCCTTACTTTCTACTTGTTACATCACAAGTCCTTTCAATCCTTCTCCTATAATTCCCCCTTGTGACTATACTTGTTGATCACACCACATATTTTTAAGCTTTACATACCCTTGTTGCTATGGCAATGTCCTTTCCAGCTCCTCCTCTTGGGGCTTCCAAGAGAACCCATTTCTCAGGCTTCCATTTTCTCCCACTTTCTTTTTCATTCTATGTGCTTTATATAGGAGGTCTCATAGAAGGTCTCATCCTTATACCATTACCTCATTCATGCCAGTGTCAACTAAATCTTATTATACAACAGCCTCTTGTATATATTCACCTCTGATTTGTTTTTTACTCATATCTTCCTTGATACCTAATATATTTGTTTCCTAGGCTTGCTGTTACAAATTACCACAAACCGAGTGGCTTAAGGCAATAGAAATTTATTTTCACACAGTTCAGGAGGCCAGCAATTCAACCAAGGTGTCAGTAGGGTTGGTTCCTTCTTGTGAACTCTGGGGGAGAAGCTGTTCCATGCCTCTCTCTTAGCTTCTGGTGGCTGCCAGCAAACCTTGGCATCACTTTGCTTGTAGTCACATAATACAATCTCTGCCTACAATGTCACATGTTTGTCTTCCCTCTATGTATCTCTGTCTCTGTGTTGCTTCCATTTGTCTTACAAGGAAACCAGTCATATTGAGTTAAGAGTTCACCTTATTCTAGTATGCCCTCATCCTAATTGCATCTGCAACAATTTTATTTCCAAATAAGGTCACATTCTGAGGTTCTGGGAAGAACATGAATTTTGGGGAGATACTATCCAACCCAGTATACCCATCAAGTATGCCGCCATTGTTTATATTCCCATGTTTATAAATAGTGCCAGCTCTCAATCTCAAGCCAAGAATCTGAGAAGCATTCTTCATTCTCACCTCTCCTAATTTCATAACCCAACTGTCATCAAACCAAATCATTTCCAGGTCCTAATATTTCTAGAACCTGAATACTCTTCTTTATCCCCAATTCTGCTGCCCCGACTCACTCATTAGCATCTCTTGCTTAAACTACAACAGCAGTTTGTCCAATACCCCTCAAATCCAATCTCCGGAGAGTCACAAGAGTGTGTGTGTGTGTGTGTATATATATATAAACACATACAAACAGCTTCATGGCATGTTAAAAAGACATGGAGAGAGTTTGTTTGTTTGTTTGTTTTTCTTACTCTTCACTGCTGTAAAAGTTCTGCTTCTTCACTGCAATGCACAGAATGATGACAGACAGACACCCTTCTTCAGCTTGGAGGAACTGAGAGGCAGAGTGGTTTCCGTGAAAGACCTGGCCTTTATAACTTCTTCTTTTGGCTTGATAGACTTTTTGCAAACCCCCGGAGTGTGACAAAATCCATCATGCCTATAATCTGGCTTTTTATTAGATTTTAAAGGCCTCTTTGGGAAAGGCAGACAAGAGGGAGTTATTTCAGCATTTTGAGCTTTAAAGTTACACTTGGCTCCAGAGGCTCTTTGATAGAAGTATCAATAGTCTCAATTTTTAAAATAAACATAATAAACTAATGTATTAATAATTATATGAGTTGTAAGACATCCTTATTTACACACACACACATACACACACACACACACACAGATTTTAAGAATGATGCTTTATTCTTCTGAGATGTATTAGCCCAACCCACAAAATTTAGTCTAGAAGTAAATCACTTTATGATAAGTAAAATATAAGCATGCTTGGGAGGACTAATTAATTCTTTTCTGTCTTCCATGGTTTTATTCCCAAAGCTACCACGTTGGACTTTGTCTGTTTCTTCCTCTACCCAAAAAATGAAAACTTACAATTAACCATGCTTATCCCCACATCCCCATAGGGATGGGGACTCTCTTTCATCAGCACAGCAGATCTTAAAGCTTAAAAGGAAGTAGTGCCTGAAGGAAGAAGGGAGAGTCCAGGAGGTACAAGAAGGCATCTAGCTCTGTTCATACTGTCTGCAGATGCTTCTGCTTCTCTCCCTCAAACACGTACCAAAACTGTCTTGGCTCCAAACTACATGGTCTTAAAGCATCCCCATTCCCTTGGCCCTCTTTGCAGTCTGAGAAATCCTATTTCTAATTGATACAGGATTCTGGATGACATTGCCTTCTCCCATTCAGGAGTATATACAAATATGAATTGTTTCATTCTTATGTAGATATCTCCAAATTGTCTTCTCCAACCAAGCACCCAACTCTTGGACATTATCACATTTTTAAGACTAGAAGTGACTGGAGGACACGAATTCACTCTGCCCTGTAAAATCCATAACATACTCCTTACTTGGGCAGATGCATAAAACTGCTATTTGCCATTGAGAGCTAGAATAAAAAGTATATCTCACTTGAGTAAAAAGTAGAATACCTGTTTGATTTCTCAAAATGAGTTATACCTCTAATTAAAAGAAAAAATAATAACCACTTTTGGTTTTATGGGTATGTTCAAATGCTTAACCTAGAGTTCTTTTTACTTAACATTAGTAACTGATAATGACTTATAAAAAGGACATAAAGTATATGAAAATGTCTGAAACCAACAGGATTTGGTTGGTTAGAATGTACATTAATGGCATTAATGGGAGAAGTTTTTAAACAGGAAAACAGAGCCCTGGATTTACCCCTAATATGTGATTTTTATATATGTGAATCACTTAATCTTGAGCCTTAGATTCCCACATCTGCTAATAGAATATGTTTAATTATTACTTAAAAGAATTGGATGGCATCATGGTTATAGAACCTTATTTTATCATAGGATTTATACTTTGAAAGCAATTCAGAAAGCAATTTTTTTTTTTTTAGTTTTCTAACTCAGTTAAAATTTTGGATTGAAGGAATGGAAAAATCACTGAATTTACTGTCAAGCCATTCAGGGCTGAGTCTAATCAACTTCTTGAAACATAATTTTCAAACTACATTCCTCCTTATTTTCAATGGACATTAAAGGAAATTTCATCTTGATTAAGCTTGATTCACTCTCATTTAGCATGAAAAAAGTTAAGCAAGAAAAATTTCATTTCTGAGAGATATTGCAATGTTTTTTTCAAAAGTGTTTGCTGTACTTGAGCTCTAAATTCAAAAGAAAGCAGTATTTCCTCTCCAACTCTATTATATACTT
>NW_012144968.1:1631118-1642757 GCF_000956105.1 Propithecus coquereli
GAACTCTATTGAGATAGTGCCAGTAAGGGGCACTGACTAGCGGGCTATACACACTAACAGGAAACAATGTTCTTAAAATGCTGATTTAACCAATCTTGACCCAGAACATTATAATGCTTCCCATAAGCTTTATGGTCATCAGTTCTCATTTTAATAATTCAAATTCTTGGCTTTCTGAATATTAAATCCCAGGAGGAGTTTTTTTTTTTAATGCGTGGCAATGTTAGTAAGAAGGAAGGCATCAAGTGAAGACATAAAGTGGATAGATAGATTTTGAATCTATATGCACACAAAGAGAAATGCAATACTCAGTAATTTTAATCCAGTATCTTTCCAGTATCCAAACCATAAATAAGTGTTCTGGTTTTTGATATTTTTCTTGGTGAACGTTTTAGTGATCATCAGCCTTGAATCTCCCACTTTCCAGGCCTCCACAGACTCCAGCTAATAAACTACCACCTGCTGGGTGTTTGTTTGTTTGTTTTAGTGCTTCCCGTGTGCCCTATGGGAAGTGCTTGCCCATGCCAAGCACTTTCCCAAAGGACCCGAGTTTGGCTGGCCGCGCTCCCTGGGAGGAGCTCTACAAAGACAAGATGGGTCTGACCTGACCTTCTGGGCCTCGCTCAGAAGGGACTGGCCAGCCCGGGCAGCGGGTGAGGCAGGGTCGTCTCTCCCTAGAAGGCACCTTCAGGAGCTTCCCCAAGGGGCTTCAGTAGCAGCAGCAGCAGCAACAGCCAGGACCCAGGCCCACTAGTTCCCTCAGCCCCTGCGACTACCTTGCACTCGGGTCCCTCCACCGCCGTCCGTTGGTGACCTAGGAGCAGGGAAAATCCAATAGCTGCAGGGGACCGTTGGACTCACTCGGTCTACCTACCCCCATATTTTATCAAAAGAAAGGACGGAGCCCAGTGAGGTGGGGTGACTTAGCTAAAGCCACACAGCTCGACGCTGGCAGAGCCGGTTAGAACTCGGCCTCTGCTGACCAGGTGGCGCCTCACGGCTGCCAGGGGCTTAGAAAGCGCCGGCCAAGAAAAACGACAGGGCATTGCTGGCCGGAGAGAAGGGCTGGCAACTTGTGACAGGAGGTCACCAATGCCCACCTTCAGAGCAGAGTGGGCAAAAAGCAGGTAGCCAGGCTGCCCGGGTTACGCCTGTTGACCTGAGCGCCCCCCTTTCACTCTAAAAGTACCCTGGTTTGCATGTTAAATGGTGTGGTCACCCTAGCAAAAGAGGCATCTGCTTTGAATTCCCCAGATACTTGTGCAGACCGGGCGGAAAACGGGAAAGTTGCGCTTACCACATCTTCCTTCCCTCAGTCTCCCCCGACACCCCAAGTCCTTTCTCTGTCCTCGTTCCAGTGATACCCACTTGAGCTCCCCGTCCACCAGGTACGTACCAGCTGCGTCCGGAGCTTCCCGCCGTGCCTGGGCCAGGTCCTCTCGCGTTCGGGCTCGCCCAGCCTGTCTGCGGCCCGGAGCCGCGACGCGGGCTCTCGCTCGCTGCAGCCTCTACCGGGCGCGGGGATGCGGCCGCGTCTGAGCTGCTGGGCTGGGGCGCAGCCAGGCGGAGGCAGCGATTCCGGGGGCGGGGGGAGCGGTCGCCGCGTCCCGCCCCCAGGCGCAGAGCGCGGCTCCCAGGCGGAGTCTTGCTCTAGGTGCAAACCCGGCCCCCAGGAGCTCCCCGGGGCAAGTGCGACAGTGGCTCTTCCCTGCTGGCGTCCTGGGGAGAGCTCTTTTCCCTGCGTGTGCGTTAACACACAACTAATCATCGGTGATCGTCACGAAACTCGTGTCGTCCCTGCCTGCCACTTCCAATTCCCCTGGATGACTGTGAGGTCTGTTAAGAATTTGTTTGATGTGACTGGAGGAATTCCAATTCTCCTCCAGCTCTCAGACGCTGCATCAGGTCTTCCCTCCCGCCGGTTTGTGCGCGCCCAGGGCTTGCGCTCCAGGTGTCACAAGGTTGCTCTTTGATCTAATCTTGGATTTTGAAGAGGGTAGGAATGTACACAGTTTTCTTATCTGCACCCAGAATCTGTGTCTTCGCATTTATTAACAGATTATTTTAGCAGATTGGGAAGCAGCATGATGCAGGGAACTTTTTGTGCGAAGAAAAGCAGAAAACAATGTCTAGCAAGTTTCTCTTTCAGGTTCTTATTAAGGAAAATAAATTCCTGACTATTAAGGTCTCGTTGTGCCCTTTAAAAGCCATTTTTAACTGGATGAGGATGCTGCTGATAAAAATTAAGGAGTTCTCTGCTTCCTGAGAAACTGGTTTGTCACTGAAGATCTGCCATCTCCTCTGGTTTCCTGAAAGTGGTATTATCAGTGGTCAAAGTCGTCTCAACACTAATCTGCTCACTCATACTGTGCCCTGGCTTCCCACCCAAGGCCTATGATGTCTGCTACTTCACTACTGACACTTCCAAATTCCCTCTTTAGGCAAAATCTATGTGAAATATGAAAATATAACCAGATAAATATTTCATTTTAATTAACGCTTTAGAGTCTGCTAATGGTGCTACACTCAGACTTTTTAAATTATTCAAATACACGCTCCCGCAATATAGAAATAATTATCTCTATTTTCAGAGAATAACCTGAGGCTCAGCAAGTTTAGATATTTTGAATAAGGTTAAATAGCTAGGAAGAATCCAAACCAGTTTTGAACTAAGGTCTTTCTGCCTTCAATGTTGATCAGCATTCTTTAAATCTGTTAATATGATTTTTCTAAATGGTGACATAGGTACATTTTGTTGTCTAAGGTCATAGTTATTTATGTGGTTATACAAGCACTAATCGAGGAGATTGAGAGTTATGTATAGTTAGTTAT
Source organism: Propithecus coquereli (assembly GCF_000956105.1). Lineage (NCBI taxonomy): Eukaryota > Metazoa > Chordata > Mammalia > Primates > Indriidae > Propithecus > Propithecus coquereli. The sequence goes on from NW_012144968.1 coordinate 1,633,951, forward strand.
AGATAGTTATATATAAGAGAGTTATATATAGTTAGTCTAGCTTCAAAACTTATCATTTGGTATATTTCTAGGGCCTATAATTATCATTTTATATAATAACATATATTATCTGAGGCAAATTATTCTAATCCCTGTTTAATATAAAGATTCCATAATAGAGAGTCATGCTAAAATGTTTGAACTTATGAGTTCCATTACCATGATTGGGTTTTCATGATTCTACAAATGTACTCCTTATATGCAAAAAATTTGCTTTGTAAACTCTGTATTTTTGATAGATTTGATAAAACTGTTAGCCCTCATTGACATGCTTGTGAACTACATATTTGAAATCATCAGAACCACTGGAACATATGCCCCAAGGGCTATCTCTTCAATACTTAGAATAGTACCTCCATAAAGTAGGGGCTTGATAAGTAGTGTTTAAATGAATAAATAGTAACCTCATTTTCTCATGTAAGACAAAATAATGACTTATGAAAACACTATTTCTAAAACACTTTGTCTATTTAGAGTAGATTGAAGATTTTTGGAGACCTTTCATTTCTATTAGAAAAGTAAGGAGGTGATGTAGAAGGTTTCTGGTCATTGCTGTTAGAAATGGTAGACAGAACCTGACCATAAATCCAAACAAGTGTTTTTGAGTCCAAGAATTGGTGGTAACAGTAGTTCCACACAATCATGTGAATTGCTGTCAAATATATGACTCTAAATGCAAAAAGTTTAACTAATACAACTTTTTGATTGTGCCTAGTAATATTAATATGATGGAAAGACAAGGAGAAAGCTTGGATGCTATTTTTGAGAGGGCTATGAGGTTAACTTAAGACTAGATAGGAAAATAAGTGAAGACAAAATCAGGGAGAAGAAGGAGGAGTCAAGGAACCACAAATTTTCATCAAATGAGAGAGACAGGAAGATAAGAAGTTGTAAAACTGGGAAATAAGATGGTTTTCTTTGAAGTTTTAGAAGTATAATGATGGCATGGTCTATGGAGGAGCTATGGGTAGGGTTGGCTGGTATAGAATGAAGATCAAGAAATTGGGAACTAAGATATTGAAAAAACTATCTACATAGACATTGAAGCCACCAACAGTGATCCCATATGATAAAAAACAAAGACTTAACAAAGACTTCCATGAATGTAGTGGACTGATCCAGAACTGAGTGGATGACTATACACAGTTGGGGCAGGAGGTACATGTCCAGGGAGGAAAATCCTAAGTGAATCAAGGGCTGGTATAAGAAAGAGATAGTTAACAGTTCAGAAGCAGTACTAGGGAGCCACAGGTTGTCAATGCTATCCCTAATGACCCTAGAGTGTGAGACAATGAGCAGTCTACATTGAAGGGACATCTAGGGGAAGCTATTCTCAAAAGAAAGCTGATTTCTACTTAAAGCCAGAAAATAGATTGTGTGAATAGTTTATAAGGGTAGTGGTATTTTTCAGTATTGAATGAGGATTCTGCAAAGTCAGAGTAGTTAGATGTAAGAGGCAGGGCCAGCTTCATGGGCTTGCAACCTATGCAGTCAAACAGAGCTCTACTTTTAAGAAGGTCCTATGCTTTGCTTAATGCTCTGCTGTCCCTGCCTTGAAATACTTAATTTTTAAACAAGGGGACTTACATTGTCATCTTGTATTCAAACCCACAAATTATGTAGCCAATACTGTTTGGAAGAGTGGAGAAATGGGAGCATGGGTGAAGCAAGAATTAGTACGAACCCTTTGAGGATTAAAATTTGGGAGAGACTAAGTGTAGAAGATGGCAATTTCCGGGAGAAGAGGTATGGCTGCAAGATTTCTAGTGAGATCTAGTTTCTACTCTCTTCAGGGCCAGGCTGGCTGACATCTCAGCAGAAGAGGCAGACAGTATTCACCATCAGTCTTCTCCATGTTTCTATACGCTGTGTATTGGATTTTTAGGGCTGCCATAACAAATTGCCACCAACTTAGTGACTTAAACCAGCAAAATTTTATTCATTTACAGTTCTGGAAACCAGAAGTCTAAAATCAAGGGTGTTGGCAGGGCAACCCTCCCTATGAAGTTCACAAGAGAATCCTTATTTGCCTCTTCTAGCTTTTGGTGGCTACAGGCAATCCTTGGTGTTCCTTGGCTTTTAACTGCATAACTCCAATCTCTGCTTCCATATTCACATCTTCCCTGTGTTTCTCCTCTGTATCTATGTTCTCCTCTTCTTATAAGGACAATTGTCATTGAATTTAGGGTCAGTTGATCCCAGATGATCTCATCTGGATATCTGTATCTTAATTACATCTTCAAAGATCCTTTTTCCAAATAAGGTCATATTCACAGGTACCAGGGGTTAGGACACGGACATACCTTTTTAGAGATCACCATTCAGTCCACTATAGCCAGGTCTACTGAGACACAGTAATAGCCAGGCTGTATGACACTGGCAAGACAGCATTTCAGGTCTACTTGACAAACTAAGATAATTATGATAATATGAAGCTCATCAATGTTTCCAAGGCTTTCCAACCATGACATTTAATACATATGAAATTCAGAAGAACAGAACTTCCCAGGAAGGCTAGGCACAGTGTCTCATGCCTAGGATCCCAGCACTTGGGGAGGCTGAGTCAGGAGGATTGGTTGAGCCCAGAAGTTCGAGGCTGCAGAGAGCTATGATAATCCCAGTGCACTCCAGCCTGGGGGACAGAGAGAAACCCTGTCTCTTAAAGGAAAAAAAAACTGCCCAGAGAGACTTTACACCCCTTGGAGTAGGTATTTGTCCTTGCAGACAAAACACGCAAAGGAAAAGAGTCATGTACCTGGGAAAATGCAAAGTGTGGTTACAGGGGATTGAGAAAATAGGATTCTCTACTACTCCTTTTAACCCACTTTCCATTTTAGAGGACATATTTGATTCCCTGGTACTAAAAGAGAGTCTATAGGATGACCATATTTCATCCCTCCCTAAACATTATGATTTAGAAGGGCTGATGCAGTGACCTTGTGCATCTATGATAGAGGCTAAACTAGTTTCCCCAGCCATGCCTTGTAGAGGACAATCTTAAAGATCCTTAGAGAGAGAAAGAAATGCTGAAATCAGTGCTAACTGTGCTACCCCATCCTCCTCCAGATGATAGGCACTCTGAGATATACTAGAGTAGCTGCCAGAGCCAAATGAAGCTCTCCTTTAAAAGCCTAACACTCTATGGTCCTTTCTCCCTTCTGCTCAATGCAGAACTGGAACTATAAACTCCATCAAAGGTTCCATCAATTATTTGCTGAGTGATGACAGTGAGAGGATTCCAAATTGTGGCTGGGGCAGCAGCGTAACTAGGGTGAGGTTTGGAGCAGATTCGAGGGGCATCTGTCTTTGGGAGACCACCAAGGATGTTGCCCTGAGACTGGAGCTGGGTGATAGAGTGTCCTCAGGCAGAAGGGGTAGAGCCTATGCTGCCACTTGGTGACCCTGCTCCTGCTGTGTAGCAGAAAGAATACCACAAACTGACATCCACCAAGAGAAAAGCTGGACAAAGAAAGGGTTAGGGCATGACCGACTTTCAGAAGATCAGAGTCTATAGAGTAAAAGGCAGAGGGAAGGGAAAGAGATTGATTTCCTTTTAGTATTTAAAATAGAAATTTCCAAAGAAAGTATTTCTGTATTATCATTGTACTCATGTGTCTGTTCTGCTCTTGGCGAGTGGGACATTGTTTTGCAGAGAAGCAGGAAATATGAAAAGAACACTGAAAACAGGAAACGTTTGGCTCTAATCCCAAGTGGCAATGCCACCCGTGGCCACGTAATCTTAGTAAAGTCAGTTTTCTCATGACTGAAGGGAAGATGCAGGGTAAAGGATTGTCTTGCTCTAAAACTATTTATGTCTCTGAATTGATTTCTTTAGTAAATCTAAATTGAACCCAACATTTAGATCACTTTACCCATCCACCTGCATCTCATTGTAATTCTTACCATTTCCCAACACAAATCCTATTTTCCCAATAAACTCATCAGCTTGCTATTCTATGTGACTTCCTTATCCCACTGTTTGTGATTGGTGCAGGAGGATGTACTTATTTGTACCACCTTCCACTCTTAAGTGATGTCACTTAATTTCTTCAAACTCCTGTTCACAAATCATGTACTTTTGGGGGTTCATTGATCAATTTTTTCCACTTTTGATCAGTTCATTCAAATATGCACCAAGTTGCTATCCAAACTTTATAGCCTTTCCTTCCTGTGTTTGGGGAGTATGGCCATTTTCAATTAAAAGAAAAATATTATTATGTTAAGTTTTTGACAAGCCCTTAAAACTTTTCACGTGTATTGTCTCCTAATTCTACTGTAAGTTTCTCAGCACTAGGTTCTTATATTCCATAATGGTATTTTTTAACTTCTTCCAGTAAATGAGACAATTCTGAATGTTTTAGGACCAATAAAAAAAATTGCTACCCATCTAACCATCCACTGGTATAGCATTGATAAACTGTTTAGCACAATGTAGGCATTTAATAAACATTTTAGTATGAATATAGAAGTAAACTAATACACACCTTTCTACTCAACCATAATTATATGTATATATGTGTGTGTGTGTGTGTGTGTGCGCGCACACACACACACACACACACACACACACAAATTTACCAACCATTATCCCTCCTCTGGTCGACATGATGACCTTAACCCCTGGCAAAAACATCAAAAAAAAATTAAAGAAGTCAAAAACCTAACAAAGATAACTTTATGTTTCACCAGTATGTTTTAATTTGCCCACATAAGCTTCATTTCTAATAATATATATAAAATAGTTTAAAAATTTTCAATATACTTTTATATGAATTGCTTCTGTGCACAGACTAAAATCTGAGGTAAAAACCCTAAGATTAGATCTAAGATTAGATGTTCATCATAATTAAAAAATGAATTCATGACTTCTAACACAGGAAATCCTGGTGTCTCTAGTGTTTTCTCTTATTAATATTATTAAATATATATTTTATTGGAACTCTAATAAAAGTATTATTTTATGATATTTATTATATTATTCATAGTAGATATTATTTATTATGTAGCTATTATCTATAGTAGATATTATCTATAGTTACTCAGTAAACTATAGATAAATATAATGAATAAGTTGTCGTATAAAATGAGTTGGGTCTTTTTTGATTTAAATAAACTCTAACCAGTCATGCATCATTGTTGGAATTTGGAGTGGTAGAGTCTCCTAAAGAAGAGAAGCTTCTGAGATGTTCCTGGGTCATTGGACTTGAAGCCTAGCTCTTTTAAAAATTTACTTGGAAGCCTAAAATTTAAACTTAACCCTATTGATGCAGATGTTTTTGTTATTAATAGTTTCTTGTTTTTTTATTTTTAATTTCCCTAGAGATATCACAATTTCCTGTGTTAGAAGTTGTGAATTCATTTTTTAATCATTATGAATATCTAATCTTAGATCTAAGGTATAGGAGTTAGAAAAACTGTAAAAATTAACATTAACATTAGCCCATAAATCACAAACAAATACTAACAAAAAATTGTATTCCTTAAAGTATCTTAACAGTTAAAATATGATCATTAATATCAACATTTCTCAGATCTTCTTAGATGAAATGCATCTTATTAATGATTTTCCTTGTTAGTTGAAGCTCTAGACAAAATTTTAAAGAAAGCAAAGCCTGTCCTCTTTCTGCATTGTTTTCATCTTCCATTCCCAACCACTCAAGCTTCTCCCGGGAGCCATAAGTGATTTTAAAACCATACTGACCCTATCAATAGCTTCTTGTGCAACACTCTTTGGGGTCAGCGGTGGGGAAGTGGAGCAGAGTAATTGGCATTGCAGAAAGAACTTTAGGGAGGTAATAATAATAGCTGTGAACAAATAGTTGATTTCTAATGGTTAGAGTTGAAGCACCACTCTGATACCTAGGAGGAGACATCTTCCTTTACAAATCAAACCTTAGCACTACCAATTAATAGATATACACAAGATAAATCTTTTCTCCAACGTTGTATTGATAAAGAAAGGAAGGGAAAAGTTTGGAGGGAAAGAAGAGGGAGAGCCTGCAATCAACCACCTTGAAGATTTATTAATATCAGGCAAGCTCCTTGCTTTCCTGAGAGTCTAAACAATTGACCCTTGAACAACATTGAGGTCAGGAGCACCAACTCTCATGCAATCTGCATATACCTTTAAGTTTTGTGAGGTAGGATTAGAAAGAAGTCATTATTAGTCTAGGGCTTATTTTGCTCCTCTAGTGAGGTGATAACTTTTTGAGTACTCTATCTTATGTCTCTTCAATTATGAGGTGTTCCACTTTGTCTGGAAGGAACAAGAACTATGCCCAACTCTGGATAACCTTTGCTGATTGCTGCCTGTGCTGCTTCAGGTGGTTCTTTCCCAACCTTAAGTAGTTTTCTCATATGCATAAGCTGATATATACCCAACTGAAGACTTGAGAGGGTCTTCTGGAGACTTCAGGAGCTCTTCTGTGTACAACTCTCTCTGTTCAGGGACCTTACTCTGTAACCTCTAGGAGCTCTGGATACCCAGATGACCAGCTCCATCTCTTCAACTTTGGGAGATAACCAGGCTCCATCTGGATTCTCCTTCCCTGCACTATGACCTGGAAACTCTCTTTAGACACTGAGCTTTGGCAATCATTGTCCTCACCTCATTTGTTTCCTCTTTCTCAGGGAACACTATCCTGTGCTCCCTGATGTTCCATATCTAAAAACCATTGTCCTGTATATTTTATCTGCTTTTATAATTATTCCAGGCAAAGGGTAAATCTAGTCTCTATTACTCATCTTGACAAGAGCAAAATTTCATATAGTTTTTTTTTTGCTGTTTTGTTTTTGTTTGTTTTCATATAAATCCTTTCCCACAAAACATTTAGTAATAGTTCAATGCACACAATGGACTCTTGATAAATGTTTTGGACTAAAGGAAATAAATCTCAAAGAAAAAGGAAAATTTACTTGTATTTTATTCAGAGGAAAGCCTATCTGGAGAATTTGGTGGAGGACACAATTTTGAGATAACCAATCTATTCTTGGCTCTGTTCTTGACAACTTCTGTGGCTTTAAATTTTTATGCCTAAATTATTAAATATGTAAAATGATAATGGATATTAAAATTCCTCTCTAAAATTAAGTAAGGTCTTTACATTAGATCTGAATGAAGACAATCTTAACTAGGGTTATATTGAAGTTCTATCTATGTTGCCTCTGAAATACTTTAATAATTGTGAATATTATCTGTTTATGAATTATTCATTATCAATAAGCCATGCTCTGAAACTTATCTGATAAAGTCACCACCAATAGCAACACTGAGGCTACATCTCAAGGGGAGGAACAAATAAAAAGTATTTCTCAGTTCAATGGTGATAGTCTTCTCAGCTTTTACATGAATGACTTACTGTGCCCTTATAAATAATTGCCTCCATTTTCATACAAAACATTTCTACAACATGTATTTATAAAGAGTCTAAACAAATTTATGCTGTAAAAAAAATTAAAAAGCATGTAAACTTGCTACAGCCAACTTTTTTCCTACCCTGACCTTGGTTCATATGAAATCATCTGGAACATCCAAAATAAAGTTCAATAGCATGGATACATTTAAAAATTCTGTATTTACTTCAAAACCCATGTGCATACATCTGTAGACACAGTTGGCCTACACCATGTGTTAGAAGATTTAGTTTCATTCCAGTAAACAAATCCCCTTAGTAAAGGGACAATTTATGTCTGAATATATTAACTTTGTACCACACACCTTAACCATCAATACTGTAGTCTATGAAAGTTCAGGAGACAAAGTGACCTCCAAACACTTGTAGATTTCAAGTCAAAAATATTAACCTTATTTAATCCCAAATATTAGAGTTAAATACATTATTGTTATGTGAGATCCTGGTAGAATTGTTATCATCAGGAAGCTTGTTAGAAATATAAGATCTCTGACCCTATCCCAGACCTATTGAATTATAATCTGCATTTAACAAGATCACCATACAATTTGTGGACACATCAAAGTTTAAGAAACACTGCTGTACTTGCATCCTTAACTCAGTGATTAATCTCTTGAGGTTTTATTCTAGATAAACTGTGCTTCTCTTACCCTAAGAAAGAAAATGGCTTTCATCATTTCACAGTAGTCTTAGTGTTTAAATTAATCTGCTTTCTTTAATGAAAAACACAATTTATAGGCAAAGTTTCAGGTGGGCTAGAGAGATGCTGGGGAAAACCATTCAAGAAAGCAAGAATCTTCCTTTCCTGAAAAATGTGTCCCAGATCTCTTGCTCTGAATTATCAGACACCGTATATGACTACACAATATTAAAAATGCAACTTGTTCATGATTCCTTTAATGATTATAATGTTTCAAAATTTACTGACAATCCATAATTTAAAATAAAACCAGTTTTCATTGTTCTGATGGAAAAGTTGGATATAGTTGTTCAAAATTCCAGTCATAATGATATAAATTTAGATCAAGAAGGAATGCTAAAGGTTATTCAATCCAACCACCTCCTGTTGTATTTAAGGGAAAGCAATTTGCAAAAAATTGTAGAACTCGTTATTTATTCTCTATATAAATGATACCCTGCCAGCTTCCAAAAGGAATTTATTATTTTAAAGACCACATATATAAAATAAGATTATTAAGTTTGATTTTTTAAATGCATAGGGGGAATAAAATAAACATATCAACCAACCCAGCTGTGTTTACTGAGATTGAATATCAAATTTGGTTCTTCACTGAGTGTAAGAAAGGGAAACAAAACAGTCTATATAGTCCATTATCTTTTTTTTTTTTTTTTTTT
>NW_012144968.1:1643118-1649073 GCF_000956105.1 Propithecus coquereli
AATTAGAATCAGACTTTTATCTAAAGGGTTCTATTTCTACAGTAAATGAAAGATGCTTAGATTTGGTTCATTGTCATTCTAACTTAACTACCTATTGAATAAGGTCTAGCATACAAGAAAAATCCCATTCGCAAAATCCCATTGGCTAAATGAATGAAACTCCTAAAAACAAAGATAAAGTTTAATTTAAAAAAAAAACACAACAACAACAACAAAAAACAAAAAGCAAAACAGAATACTAGGTTATTGACTTGGATTTCAACTACCATCAGCTTTGAATAAGTTCAAATCTATGCAGAATTATTATGCAAAGGATGGTAAATAGATGTTTTCCATTTTAGTAAAGAAAAGAAGAAGAAATCAGTCTATTCATGCAAAAAATACTGAAAATCAATAATTTCCAGTAGCCTTTAGTTATTTAGAAAAAAAAGCATGTAGTCATAAAATGTTCATCTAATCTGGCAAAATTTATGTGTATGTGGTGTGGGGGTGGGTATGTGTGTGTGTTTAGACATAATGATTAGATAAAAGAGAACTTTCTAACTATAGAATTATTTAACAAAGAGAATCTGGAGTTTATGGAATTTCCTACTTTAGTGATAACTTTAAGAAATGGATAAACCATAAGCTACTCAGATGTCTGAGATCAGTGGTTTTATTAAAAAAAAATTAAGCTTATGAAAGATACTGCCATGATAGGCATTCCTAAAGGAACCACACACCTGTCGAATAATTTAGCATTGGCAGATTCTCTCCGTGCTTTTATTTATCTCAATCTCTTTTCTCCCAAATCCTCAGTAGAAGTCAGTTATCCTCTCTGAGCCGAGGACAGCCCCATGAGCAGCACACTGGGCATATGTCACCTCCCTGCTGTCACTTTTGTCTCCAGCCTCTCTCTGGCCATGTTCCAACTCTCCCTTTTTTCTTGACTAGGTTAGAGCAAGAAAAATCTCTCATTGTTCTGTCCTTATCTAAGACTTAAAAAACTCACCATGGAGACTAAACTTTCAAATCTTTGGTGTCTATTCAGCAAATTAACTAAAGACTTAAATATTCTACACTTTGTTTTGTAGAACACTGATGAAAGGCTATCATTTTACAGTCTGCCTCTACGTTTACACACTTTCTGCTGGAGGCAGAAAAAAGTAACTCTTCTTTAACTTACTGAGCACTTACTCAGCTAAGTGCTTTTCTTTCATTACCTCATTTATTATTTCCTTAAAACAGTCTGTGAAGTACACACTATTTTTGCCTTTAACAAAAAAGTAAACTGAGGCACAGATAGGTTAAATAAGCTAAGATCTTAAAACAGGTTAAATAAGCTACCTAACATTTTAAAACCTGTAAATGGTGCAACCAGGTTTCAAAACTTAATTATATCTGAGCCCTAAGCCTGTGATCTTAACCTCCGTACTACATAGCTTCCCATAAATAAACCTCACAAAGTTTCACTGTGAATCATATTTGATGTAAAATAGCTATTCATGAAGCTCTTCTTCCTACAAATAAGGCTTCATTTTAAGATGACATGTTTGCTAGCAACAGGCTCAGAGCTCAGAAAAATAAATATTTTAATCAGATACCACCTGTCCTTAGCAATAATTTAGAATTTCGGCATACTTTACTGTTTCCTCCTAAATATATGCTTAAATATCCCCTTTTGTTTCCTGATTCTGATTTTTACCCATTTTTTCTGATTTCTATTGATGTCAAAACACATTACAATTAAGAACAGAAGCAACAAGAGCTAAAATATTTCAGAATAACCAAAGACTGAAAATTCTGAACTTTTTCAGAGAATATGTATAGCAATTATTTGAGAATCACTTATTTGGACCTGGAAAAAATTGGCTTTCTATCATTAACTAAATTGACTCTTTGTTGATAAAAACATGATCACTTTTACTGTCTTCTTTCACTGCTACCCCATAATTCTTTATTATTTCCTTTTTCCTGTAATAATTTAATATTTATAATTTATTTATGTTATTTGCTTTGTAGAACATGAGCCGGCCTAGAATGACAGTCTCCTCTTGCACATCTGCACATGCTCTCCCAGCCCCCAGTGTAAGGTAATGTCAAAATACAGACGTATTAAGTATGTATTGGATAATGTGCTTCAACAAACCTGTTTTTTACATTACATCAATAAATTCATGAATACATTCTATTTTTTTTTTACAAATTTAAGACATAGAGACAAAAGCAAACCACCTTTCACAACCACCTTCCCTATAGCTGATTATTTCTATCACAACTTAATTTATTTCCCACCCTTTGTAAATGCTCTTGCATACACATTACATGGATTCAGAAATGTTATATAACATTGCTTTTTACATGGCTATATGTTTTACACACTGTACATATTCTACAACTTTCATTTTTTATTATACGATACCCTAAAATTCAGCAGTTTTTGCCAAACATAGTCATGACTCATTCTTTTTAACTGCTGCATAGTATTTCATAGAATAAAAATATTAAGATTCATTTAGCTATTCTCTTCTATAGAGACACTTAAATTCTTTCCAGGACATTGTTGTTACAAACATTGCTGTAATAGGCATCCTTTTTTATGAATCCTTATATGCATGTGTTACTCTACGGTATATATTGAGAAGTAGAATTTCTAGGTTTTGGCATACATCTTAGTCAAAAACATATTTCTGTGCCAGGAAGTTTTATTAAGATCATAAAGGCACAGGCACTGAAATAATAACCTCCTCAATCCTGCAGTCAAGAGTTACACAACATCTATCAACTTAGCGGCAGTTGTATTTTTCTGACGGAAAACACTCTGTAAAGGAGTCAAAAGAAACTTAGACGAACCCTTTCTGACTCTAATTAGAAGATGTGCAGCCTCTCCAGACCCCCGTTTCCTCAGCTGCAGTTATTAGGAGATAGTGCTATATGATTTCTCAGAAATTTTCTAGATCTTTAAATTTTCCTTCTGTTATTTATATCTAGTTTCAGTCCATTTTGATGAGAAAAGATACTTGGTATGATTGCAACCTTCTTAATTTTGTTAAGACTTGTTTTGTTACCTAATATGCGACCTATCTTGGACAATGTTATGTTTGCACTTGGGAAGAATGTATATTTAGCTGATGTTTGGCAGAATGTTTTGTATAGGTCTGTTAGGTCCTTTTGGTCTGTAGTATTATTCAAGTTTGCTGTTTCTATGTTGCTTTACTGTCCGTTTTTTTTCTATCCATTATTGAAAATGGAGTATTGAAGTCTCTTGATATTATTGTGTTGTTATCTATTTCTCCCTACACTTCTATTTATGTTTGCTTTAGGTACTCTCAATAATATATTCACAATTCTACAGTGTTCCACTTTCAATCCTCCTCTCATTTAATCCACCCAAAAGTATGCCAAAATTTTGGGTAAAATTAGATCCATTTGGCTACCAGAAAAATATTAGAAAAATAAATAAGACTTTCCCTCATTCTGCTATGACTTCCCAAGTTAGAATCTCCCACACTACAAAAACAGTAAATACTAACTCTCCAGTTCTTCATCCAAGTGAAACTACCAGAAGGGTTATAGCTCAGCATAAAAGAGGAAGCCTGACAAGCCTAACAGTTGGCCTCTCTGCTCTATTCTCACTGGCCTCAGAGGTCCCTAAGGAACTGTTTACCTCTGGAGTCAAGAAAGAATAATTTAAGTTTAAATCTATGAAAATAAATAAACTAATCCAGATTGGGTTATTGTTGATATTAGTATCATCACCATTATGATTAACGGTGTCCATTAGAAGTAGTGTTTGTGCTTAAAAGAAAACCAAAAAGACACACTAGGATGAATACTACAGAATGTATATATGTATGTTGAGTGTAAATGTATATTCTTAAACAGTGGGAAAGGGTGTGGTGCTAACTAAGGTAGCATTCTAAATAGCAGCATAGATCCAATGGAACAACCTAGAAAGCAAATAAGAATGCCTAAGAGGTATTTCAGAAAATCATTTGTAAATAATTGTATTTTGCAAAATGAATTATAGGTCTCACCTTTAATATGTGTCTTATTGGTATATTACCCATGTCATTATTAGAATAAAAATTTTCAATTCTAGGAACAGTTGACTATTGCTATAAACAATGTGTAAGTCATTCCATAGAGGTGCTTTGACATGCCTATCTCATCATTTGCTGTCTGCATAATGTAGAAGATACTACTAATATTTCTATTTTAAGGCTAGCAACAAAATGTTTCTGAAATATATTTTGCAAATAAAATTATTAAATACTCTATTGGTTTGTTCAAAATAATCTTCACTAAAGCTTAGTTTGTTTGATTTCTACAGTGCATTATGCAACAAAATCAAACCATTAACCCATATAATCAAACTATTTGAGAGAAATAGCAAAAAGTAAAAGAAAGAAAACACTTGTGATAGAAGTATTTTTCTGTCATGATTGCTGACTATTCTATATTTTATATCTCTTCATATTACTCACTATTAATACTCAGCAATTTATTATGAAAACAGGGAAACAAAACTCAACTTATATAGCCAGAGACACCAAAATTCAAAAATAATGTGCCCATATTTCTAATGTTTTATTCAGTAACTATCTCCTTAGTGACTACTATGTGTTAGGCATGATTTTAGGTCTTGAGATACATAAGAGAACAAAATAGACAAAAATCCCTAACCTTGTGGAGCCTCTATTCCGGTCTCTACTTAAACATGTTTATATATAATAATATGTTAACCTGTCATCAGTTCCTTTATCACAGGCAGCACAAAGGTGTTGCACTGTCTACCAAACCATCCATAGCCACAAAAAAAGCAGTGACTATCTTAGGAACATAAGATACAAAAGATGGCTGGTTACATATCTGTCTGATAGTGCCCTTCTCCAGGTAATACTTCCCCTAGTTCAACCTCTTTGAAGGACATATTTACAAATATTAGTAAGAGTGGCTTTTGACGGAAAAAACAAACTTTGTATTCAGAGTCTGTTTAATAGTAACACATTCTGGTGTAAACACGTCTTTTGGCCTTTGGAATCATTCAGTCATTGTCATTTGGATAAAAGCCACAAGCCAACAACTGGGTGGGTTGTTAAACAGTAACCACATCTCCTAGTTCTCTTACATTTTCTTATTCACTTGCATTTTTGGTGGAAAATAGGAGAAAAGAAAGAGAAGCCCAGTGGAGTGACTAAATTCCACTTAGTGAAGAATTAACTACTGAATACTGAGCAGACATGTTAAAGCTGCTCAAGGATGGCCTGGATGATTCTAGGACTTTAACTTCTCTCTTTTAGGATGTAACTGTTACCATGTTAATTCCATGAAGATGACAGAGAATAAGCAACTACAGAGTCTTGTCATCTATTACCAAGAGGCACAAATCTTTCTCAAACAACTACTATGTATATTGTACATTGTAACATTCACAGTGGTAAAAGACAATCTTTGCAGGAAGGAAATAAACATTAAAAAAATACAAAATGCCATATCCACACATTTATAGTCACTTCCCATGCTCCATTCAGACTATTCTTGCCTGTGGAGATAGAAAGCTAGAACAAAAACTTCATATTTTTGTAGATGGTATAGAAATAGAGCGATGGTAATATCCTCATAGCTCTATCCTGATAGCTCAATCACCTAATGTTTACTCAGTACTCAGAGACATATGGCACAATTAAAGATGTGTAGTAGCCCCTGCCCACAGGGGAGATTAAAATATAATAAGGAAGAAAAACAGACAAAAATATATACTATAGCAAATGCACATAGGTAAATTACAGAATTAAAAGAACAGAGCACATTAAAAGGATTATGTTTGTATGAGAGAAAATGAATTTATTTTAAACCTTTAATCTTGATCCTTGAAATTTTAAGGATTTGGTAATTGTTTTTCAACCTTTATATGGTAAGTTACTTAAATTGAACAGTCGTGCTATTTCCCATTGCAAATCTATTTCAGTCCTT
>NW_012144968.1:1650678-1651334 GCF_000956105.1 Propithecus coquereli
ATTTGTCTATACACAATGTCTTCTTTTCTTTGCATTATAATCTCTCTAAATGAGAAGCAGCTGGTTGTATTTAACACAAATCATTTATTTGATGTGGCTACTTGTGTGAGAATAATTCAGACTTCCCCAGGCTAAACTGTGAAGAGATTGCCACTTTATTTTCAGTAATACTATTTATTATTGACAACCTGATCTTGATACATGAAGCCTAGAGAAAATATGAAAGGATAACTTTCATTTTGTCGTATAGTACTTTTCATTAGGAACTGACACATCTCAAATTTTAAAATTTGAGTGAATGATCAATCAAATACATCATATTTTTATAAATAGTACTTTGCTTTGTTACTAATTATTGATTAATGAACTATAAAGATGAGTAATACACAGATCTCTACCCTGGAAAATGCTATAAGGTAGTATAGAAAATAAAAATAATTCATATGTTTTTGTAATAAAAGATAAAGGATGTGGCACAAAAATACAAAAATACAGTGAGAATTCAAATAAGGGAAAAGCTCCAAAGAATTTGAAATAACAGAGAAGATCTTCACAGAGAAGTCTGAAGATAGGTTTGGGCATGTTGGATAGAGGGGGAAATGGAGGATATTCCATGCAGAGTGAACACAAATGCAAAGCTGTTAAGATGGAAAAGC
>NW_012144968.1:1652044-1653227 GCF_000956105.1 Propithecus coquereli
CAGTTAATATGTTTTAAATAAATGTATGCCTTCTCTATTTAAAATGAGATGAAATCATTCCATTTTTCCTCAGTGCTGCTGTTTTTCTTTTTTTCATTGACATTTAGGAGCAAATGGGTACTGTTTTTCCAGGATTGATATGGATTTGATTTGATGAACTCACAAACCTGAAATCTTTATCACCCGTGTCCATCAAATATGTTTGAGAAACAGCATAGCAAAATACTATAAACTCCTAAGAAAAAAGCAACATATAAACAAAATAAATCCAAATACAAAGTCCACAGTGAGGGTATTCTCATTTGCTTTTTCTTTGCATTTCTTCAACCTTGCTTCCCTCATCCCAGGAAAAATTATTCCACCATAGATTTACTCACATAAAAGTAATGTAGGTAGGGTTTTAATCTCATTTTACTCCCTAGAATTCCTAATTTGAAATCTGCTTATGACACTGCTTGGCTAAGTGCCCTAATCAAGCCATGAGTCACTCCACCCTTTATGTGCCCCCAGCACTTTTTACATAGCCCCATATATTTTGTTATAGTGTAATCACTGGCTTTCCATCATATTGTGAGACCTTGAAGACAGGGACTATCCAATCTTAATTCTTATGTGTTTCATGTCTGGCACAGTACCTAATACATAAAAAGTGGACCAATGTTTAATGAATAAATATATAAAGAAATGAATGGATGAGAATGTAAGAGATAGACCTAATGGCTATCCAAGGATCCTTCAGAAGCACCATGCTTAAAATGTCATATCTATTTCCTTGATTCTCTCTTCTGATAGTTTTCAATTTGTTTACAAATCTAAAGCCAAACAACTTAGAATTAGTTTAAAAATACATGAGATAATATATGATATGCTTAATAAAATTAAGATGTGCTATCTTAAATGTATCGTTTTTAACAAATCAACATTGTCAGTAATGTTTATGTACTTTAAATTTGCTTTTTTCCATTATATTACCTTTGTAAGCTTTTTTTCTGATTATGAAAGTAATGCTGTTAAAAGACTTGGAAAATATCAAAAAGCATAAAGAAGATTAGATGACAATATGAGGATGGTTTTATATCTGGGATCTCTGTCCTATTCCAAAGGTCTGTATCTCTGTTCTTGTGCCAGTACCATGCTGTTTTGGTTACTATAGCCTTATAGTAAAGATTGAAATCTGGCAGAC
>NW_012144968.1:1661803-1686694 GCF_000956105.1 Propithecus coquereli
ATAGCTATACAGAGCTACAATGCAGCTTAAAAAAATAAAACACTAGCAACACAATCAAAACCTCCTTGGTAACCCTCCCTATAACATTCCTAACTGCAATAATCCCCCTAGAGAGGGATTATACCAGAGAGGAAGATATTGCAGGTCTGATTTTGACTTTATCATTTTCAAGCATGATCTATCCATAAAATTTGTTATATATTTCATATCATTTTGCACTTATAAAATTTTTAGCATATATGGCATTGCTGCTTCATATGTATAAATTGTTTTGTGTATGTAGTTTTACACAGTTCTTTCATTAATACTACCTATTTATGAATTCTCTGAAGGTTGCTTTTCATTTAATAATGTTTTGAGATTTATCTGTATTGACACAAATAACTGGTAACTAATTTTCTATTAATTTACCCACTTTAAAATTAAGTGAATATATCTAATGCTGGTGCTTTATCTAGGGTTGCCCCAGAAGCAGACCCTGTGATAAACCTTCAAGTGTGAGTAGTTTATGTGCACAATACAAGGAACTGTGGCAGAGGAGTGCGGAAGAGAGACAGGGAACAGAAATTAGCCAATCAAGAGTGCATTATGAAGCCAGCTACAACAGTAGATGACCAGAGCTTAATTCTGTAGATTGGTGTAAAATACACATTTCAAAGGGTATTTTATTCACCAACTCCCATCAGTCACCATTTGAGAGCTGCTCCTGATGTATGTTGATTCTCTAATATTTGTGACTTGCAGGACATACTTGGAGAGAAATGCCTTCTGCACCTCAGAAAAAGCCCAAGCCCAAGCACAGAGATACAGGTGCCAGCAATTGGAAGTCACCTGCATACACCAAAATACTATAGTTTGAGAAATATGGACAGGACGATAGCCTTGACCAAATTGGGGTGGGCAACAGGGTAGTGAATACTCCTTTTGCACTAGCTTTAAAGTAGTCCATCTGTGCTATATAGGAGAAAAAGCAGATGCTTAAAATATTACCTGTCATACCTTCAGACTCAGGTTATATATCTACTGAGGCTAGAACTTTAGAGAACTTGGTAGAAAAATGTCCGGATGCTGGAATATCTTAGCCAATTTTCTCAAGCTTCCCTAATTTAAAAGCTAAAAAGAAAACACAACCTTGCTTTATGTCTGTATCTAACAGTCCAGGACAGCTGAGATTCAGATAGCCATGAACTTTAAAAATTGAAAAAGGAAAATTCTACACCCTAAGGAAAAGTTAGTACAAGGAAACCCAAGGAGGCTAACAATAATGTTGTAAATAAGAATAGGATCTAGGAGAAGCCACAATATGATTCACTAGCCCTTCTCAAGAACCTTGAGTGTTAGGAAAAAAAAGAAAAAAAAAAAAAAAGAACCTTGAGTGCTAAACCTAAAGAAGGTGTTAGCTAGGATATTTTAGGTAAAAATGAAACTCCAATTTAATTATCTGAATTAAAAGACAGTGAAAAGAATTTTCCCTGTCATGCTACCTAGAGATATGATAAGGATTAGTTATCATTCCCAATTCCAAATAATTGTTCTGCACCACCATAAACCTTTAAGCTAAGAATTGAAATATGGGTAGATCATTGAGGCTTAATACTAAGAAACAGAAACCACAGACTCCAATTTCTCCTGAGACTATGACTCAATACAATCTCGGGTTCCAGTTACTAGTCTACAACATCAACCAAATGCAAATTAACTGAATGCCTACCAAGGTTTTAAGAAAGTTTTCCTCCCAGAGAAACCCTAAACCTTGCAAGCAAATGCTTAGAAATACTCAATCCCTAAGCATTTCCTACACCATCAAACCCAATAGAAAATGGGTTGCTAATATATGGCAGCTACCAAAAAAAGAGTCCTTCTCAGTGTCAGTATCAAATGTCCAGTAATTTACTGTATGATATAAAATTGTCTAGTAAAATCTTCCATGAAACAGATTGGCTGACCAAGGAGCTCAATATCCTTCCAGGGCAGGAAGAAATTACAATTCCTGATGAGTAGAACCACTGTTTATTAATTTCCTCCCTCTTCCCATTTTCAAATGATAATTTTATTGAATTTTATATTTTATTTGCCCCACTATTATCTATTATGTTTGTTATAGATGGTTAAACAAATATACCACTTAGTCATAGACTGCTCGACCATGAGAAGCTACGTCTGAGACTAACGGACTTAAAGCAAAGATCCTGATCTGGAAGTATATAGAGTTTGTACTCAATTTGGCAGCACATATACTAGAAGTACATAGAGTTAACTGTACAATGCACATTTGTACTTTTTACAGAGGAAGTGAATGTGATATTTTGCTCTGTATACAATAGTTACATTATGTTACATAGGAGCAATATATATATTAAAAGAAATGTGAACATGTATGAAGTAAAAGAAAATGTATGTGTTTTCTGGACCAGCCAAGGGTGATATAATGGAGGTGTATTGATTTTACCCATGAAACATCCTGACTACAAAACTCATCTTTTCTTTATGGACGTCTCTATTTCCAATGCATTAGGTTTAGATGGGCTGCCCTAGTTCTTGGGGTATAGTCTGACCTTATCCTTCACAAGTAGAATCCACAATTACTGCTTAAGAGGTGGGCACATGTCAACCAAATCAACTTAAAGACTTTTGCTAAATGTATTGGGGCAAAAGCATTCTTATTCCACTGGCATCACTAAGCTTGTAGAATATAAGTCTGGAATTGCCAATATTCACCTTTGCTACCACTTACAGAGCTTCTGAGAATGAAACCAGCCAGGAAAGCAGAGCTGAGAGGCATAGAGAGAGATTCTTGATAACCTTGTGTAAGCAACTAAATTCAGCTATGCCCAAAGCCGACAAATACATCCTGCACTTCTCAGTAATTTGAGCCAGAAAATTCATTTTTCTGCTTCAGTAAATTCAAGATACGTTTCTGAAACTTAGAGTCCTAATAAATATAAGTATATTTCTGATCTTACCTTCTATTTCAATAATTCAAACTTTTAATTTCTAGGTGTTTCTATTATTTAATATTTATTAAATTTCTCGGGGAAAAAAAAGCTTGCACAGAAAAACTTTCTAATTCCTTAAAATTCACTTAGTCATCCCTCTTCTGTTTTAATATTATGAATATTTCCAAGAAAATCAAGGGCTTGGAGGGCATGTTTGGTTCCATCATGGAAGTAGAGTTCACTATGAGTGCTACAGAGTAAGAGATATATTGCAGGACTCAGACCTTACCCAATTGTGGGAGGAGTTGGGTAATTGCCAGTCCAGAGGGAGAATAGGATGATCAAAGAAGGAGTAGAATCCTCCTGAAGTGCTGGTGCAAGTCAAAAGTCAAAAAGTGAATGATTGCAGTGATATATGAAAAGAGTAGCACATCTAGCCAGCAAAGTGAGACTAAGGCGGGAGCTCGTGAGAGGTGTATGGGAGGCTACCTACGGCTGCTGTCGATTTACAGCCAAGCATGCGCTGAGAATCTGGACTGCTCTTAACTGCCAAGGACAACAGTTGTGAAGAACTCCTTCTCCTGGTCACTTTGACCACAAAGAGAATAAAGGCTGATGTTTCACACTTGTGCCTTCCAAATCTCACACAAGTTCTCTTTTTATCAATTTTAACTTAGAAGCTTTCAGGCGAGAGGATTCTGGGAAACGTTATTCTCAGTTTAACCAAGTTGACACAGAGCAATCCGAAACAATCCTCTTCTGGTCAACTGGGCATCAATGTACAGCTCTTTTAACTGTATTCCTTATAAGACGAAAGGAAATCCATGCTTTTGCCTAACATGATGCAATGCTCTTGCATAAGTGAAAACATACTATCCCTTTATTATCGTCTTAGGGTGATTTCTTCTTCTGAATCACGCTCCCCTTTTGATATCCTGTAACTAACTACTGAACTGTCAGTTTAACTACTGTGAACACATCTTATTTAGATAGTAGGGGAATGGGAAAAGGAAAGAAGAAATAAGAACGATCAGTTAAATAGACACAAATAAATTTATGTTAAAATAAAGAAAAAATACTTGTAACTACAATTTTCATTTCTGCAACTGGCCATGTGATCATAGCTGGTATTTGTAACTTTCTTCTTCTACCAGCTATTCTTTAGACTCTTGTACTCCCAGAAAGCACCTCAGTAGGCGGTGGTTTCTTTCCTGGTTGGATAATCAAAACCTTAATTTCTGAAGAGTCTGTACCTTTACCAGTCCCAACTCTATTGGTCAGTTTCAGCTTTCTATTAAATTTTATTGAAGGATATGGGAGTACTGTGGCACCTCAAAATACCTTTACCATTCCGAACATGCTCCTCTTTATCCAACGTATAGCAGCAACCCAATTTTTTGCCAATTGATTAGTTGGTGTGAGAAGTCCACAGTGGTCAGGTGTCAGTATCAATAACCAGTTTGGTGAAACTATTACTGAGTCCCTTGTGGAAATATCCCTCCCTTGGGAACTAAGACCTCCAAACCTGCAGAGTCAAAATTTACAGTAATAAGAAGCAAAAATGTTGATAGATAGCCACTTTGTGTCAACCCCTTGCACCTTAGTTATGGAAGAAGAATACCAATATTGGTCTCAGATTCAGATTCAGATAATATACCTAATTCTGGAGAACATTACTCCAGTCCCCAAATGTGTTGCCATCCAGCTGGCACCATAACTGAGTTTTCAAAAGGTCATTCTACTGTTGTATCAGGCCAGCTGCTTTGGGGTGATAAGTAGCATGCTAAGACCAGTGAATTCCATAAACATGAAACATTGTCCCACTGTATTTGTTATAAAAATAAGTTCATCAGTCAGAGACAATGCTGTGTAGAAGTCCATGATGTTGAATAACATCGTTATTCATGTATGCCTTGGATCCAAACTAACCATGGATGATGGTTTTGGCAGAAGCATTGCAAGTAGAGAAGAAAAATCCATATCCAGAGAAAAATCTATTCTAGGCAAAATAAAGCACCAACATTTCCCTAAGGAAAATGGTCCAATATAATTACTCTGAAAGCAGGTGGCTGACAAGATGCCAGGCATATGGTGTCATATTAGCAGTGTCTCAGGTTTTGAATATTGGCTGATTGGACATTCAGCAGTGGCCATGCCCAGATCGGTCCTGGGTTGTTGAGCCCATGCATACCCTCCCTCCTTGTTTCCATGGCCACTTTCTGTGTTCATTTAGCTAGGACAGCAGTGGCTAGGGAAAGTTATTGACTGATGTCCACGGAAGAGTAACTTTTCACAAGATTCTTAAAATCCTCCTTTACTGATATTGCTCTTCAGTGAGCATCCACATAGGTCACAAATATCTTCATACTCTTGTACACAATCAGGTCTATCCACATACCACTTCCTCAGATTGTCCTGTGACCAGTTTTCTGATTGTGTTCCTTCCAAATCCCTGACAATTCATCCAAACATTAAGCAGTGCATATGGATTGAGACAGATCTACGTATTTGGCCAGCTTTTCTTCCAGGCAAAAAATAAACAACCAGGTGCACTGCTCTGAGGACTTCCCTTAGCACTGCCATTTAGGGTTACCTGAGTCGAGTTATAGCCCTGCAACTTCCCACTTCAGAGTGATGCTAGCACATTGTGCAGAATCACCTATAAACCAGACCCCAAATTTTATTCTTTCCTAGTCAATTGGTCATAGGGAGCTCTCCATGAGACCATAGGTACAGGTTGAGATGGAGGATGCAACAAAGCAGAAATATTGACCATGAGCCTCTGTGATACTTGCTCCTGCACTAACTTGTGCTTTCAAGACCTGCTTGAGCCTCATCCGCTAGGTACCACTTTCATGTGATGATGGAGTGCTGTTGTACATATCCAATGTTTTGGCTTGGTGCCAAACACTTGGTTTGTGATAGGTAGCACATGTGGCTTAGTAATTTACTGTACAATGGTCAAACTTTCAGTTACTTGTCTCTTGGCCATCAGCAAGCCTGAAACTGTTTTTAAAAGGAGGAGAGTTTTCTGCAGAGGAGGGGGAGCTCCGCTTCAAAATTGTTAAAGCTTTATGCTAGGATTTATTTGTAGGGACCTGCCAAAGTTCCCATGCAGCATCCCTATCTACTGCTGACACTTCAGGCACCATAACATCTGCTCATTCATGTACCCCAAGTGGTAAAGCAGCTAATATGGCAGCTTGGACCTTATATAGAGCCTGCTATTGCACTGGTCCTACTCAAACTTGGCAGCCTTTAGAGACACTTTGTAAATGGGTCAGCATAATATGTCCAAATGAGATATATGTTGCTTCCAAAAATCCAAAGAGGTCCACGAGGTGTTGCACCTCTTTCTTAGAAGGGGCCAGATACAATAATTTGTCCTTCATCTTAAAAGGGATTCACTGAAATGCCCCAGACCAAGTTCACCAAGGTGGCAAGCCCCTGAACTTTGATGTGGTATTTCTGTATTATACACATCCTTGCATTTCCAAGGTGGTGAATTTTCCTCTTACATGTTGTGATGAGACTAGCCTTTTCAGAAATATCAACACTAATATAGAAGAGCTAAATGATAGTGAACAGGATCTTCAAACCAGCCATCAAGTAATGTTTTGAAAGAAAGCAGAACACTAAGTAATGGAACCAAAGGCTAAAGTCCTAATGGCAATTTGAAAGGAAAAGTAGGCCTGCAGGGTAGGAAATCACTAAATTAGAACAAGAAATTATCCCCCCACATCAAAGAGAGAATGCTACATTCAGGACTAGTTCTGAAGGGCTTTTATCTTCTATTTTTCCCCTTGCTTTTAACACTTTGTATCTCTTCTACTCTTGACTTAAAAGCTGAATTTTATCAATTCTCCTTGCCATAATATATCAAGTTCTAATGCCTCTCTGCCGTCTCCAAGATAAAAAGCAAACCACTCATAGCCTAAAGGCTCCCAACTATTTTCACAGCCTTGGCTGTAACACTTCACCTCATCATGCAACTTGTTCTCAAGTCAAGACGAATTTCTCACCTTTCCTAGAGGAAAATATTGTGTTTTCTCAACTTCCAGCCTTTGCATATCCTGGTCCTTCTGCTGGGAATGAACTTCCTCCTCTTTTTCTCTTGGATTACTCAGTTTATCCTCAAGACTCAACTCAAATATCCTTCCTTCTCTAATTTCCTTGCTTCCCCCAAACAAGTGGATCAGGCCCATCTCTAGGTTACCCCCAGTATGCAGTCCTTATTGTTAGAATGCTCACCACAGAGAGTGTTGTTTTTCTACCTATATGTGTCTATCTCAGTGACTAGAACAAAGGAGGAGCATAATAAACATTTGATCAATAAATAAATGCATAGATTTATTACCTTATGGTTTGTCCAAATGCTTCACTATAGCTCCCTATCTATTTACCTGTAATTTTATATTTATTTATTTAAAACCTTTAAGAGAGAATTTATTTTTCCAAAACAGCCATGCAAGCAATTATCTAAAGTCACTAACAGAATGCTCCTTTGAATTGGTTTTTTTTAAAGATGACTTAGAAAAGTCTGATATTTAGTGTTTAATTAGTTGATATTTTTGGTGGCCCAACCTTTCATGAATCTCTGTATAAGAAAGAGAAAGAATTGACCTGTTAATTAAAATGTTGATCTTCTTTTTATAGTTTACTCTGTTAAAGTTATGTACTTACCCCAGAATAATAGACAGAGCCCTCAATTAAAGTCTTTGTTTTCCAACATACTGGCTGTGTGACCTTTGATAAATAACCTCACGACTGCTAAGTTATCTTTCCACTGTAAAGTGAAGATAACAATTTCTGCCCATCTTAAAGGTTACTGTAAATGTGAGTTTTTAAAGTGAGTACAAGCACTATTCATATGCAAGCATTATGAGTATCATGTGCCTACTGAACATATTGGTTCATTTGGAGAGGCATTCTGTGGACGTCCTCTGTGCCCTACAATTTATTTAACAGTATATCACTATCAACCTGCACAATGTCTGAACAAAATAGAAACTTAATTAACACATATTTAAATATCTACATTTCAAAGCAAATCATTGAAATAATGCCTGGAAAATTCAGGAATCTTTACTTTATAGATGGAATTAATTATTTTTTTCTATCATTATTGTAGGCTAATATGTTACTGTCATAAGAAAGAAACAAGTAGTTTGTAGTCACAGTAATGTAGTCAAGCAGTCCTTGCGTATAGGCTAAATTCCAGCCCAGGTAAATCTTAACTCCATAGTACAGAATAAATAGGCAAATTTAAGGAATCTATGAAGTGCTAAAATTTCTGATTTTTTCTTGAGAACTACAAATTCTCAGTTATACCTGTTGATCTACAAATGCAAATGTCCACCAGAATACTGGAATATACTGACAATCGATTTCCCCTTAATTAGAAGCACCTGTGTCACTTTGCTCTGATCGTGTGAGTTGTGAAGAGCTCCGAGCTCCAGCTGGCCTGACAGCTGCTTTGCAATAGCAGGGTGGTGCAGCCATAATTGTGGTGACAGCAGTGGAGATATGGCTACTCTTCAAGGGAGAATCATCCTACCACTTAACATTTTTTCCTGTCCTGAAACCTCACCTTTATCTTGTTTTATATTCATAATTCCATTCTCTATGGAGAAAACTGTAAATCAGATTCCTTAAAAATTAAGGATGTTCATTCATTTCACAAAGGTTTATTGAGTTCTTAACATGTGACAAAAGGGCAGTATGCGAGATGTGGCAATATATAGGAAGATAAAAGGCTTGCTGCAAACTCAGGGAGACAGACCTGTGAATGGCTTGTGTACAAAGGGGAGCAAAAGGTAAAACTAATTATTAATAATTTCACAGGAGAAAGAGTCAGGAAAGTCTTCTCAGAAATGGTGGCATTTGAGCAAACTTGAGAGATGAGTGCACCAAGCTAATAAATTAAGGGATTTCTAGAGTGAGGGAACTGCATACATTTAAGACCCAGCGTATTTGTCTGCTTTGTAGATCCTGAAAACTACTAGTAATTTAGACTCTTGAAAAAAAAAAATGAGTACTTAGAGATGGGAAGCATAGTACAGGCCAGTCAAGATAGCCGGGGGATAAATGGAGAGTTGGTTGCAACAGAACAACCATGCTATTAACCTTGTGGCGGCAGACAGCCTCTTCTGGGCTTTAAATGACTGTAACAGTCAAGAACGAATCACAATACTGTAATTTGAGCAGCGAGAGTTTAATATAAAGAATTACTAACTATAACAGGGGATTGGATTAACCAAGTATTAGCTAGAAGGAAGTAAAAAGGACTCTGGTGAATACAGAAATAGCAGGTAGATGGAGTAGCTACCACCCCTTAGAATGAGATAGAACTCAAGGATGAACCTAGATCTCCAACATCTCACTCCCCAACTCCCACCCCAAAGGCCAAGATCCAGACCTTACGGGAAAAGGCACAGAAGTGGCTCACTGGATGCAGAGAGGATGACGATGCTGCTCAGTTGGAACTTGCTGGAAATATGACCTCTAGGGTGGCAGGGGTAATATTCCTAGGGAGATGGCTCACTGGAAGCACTTGGTTATATTATATTAAATAAAACTGCCTGATGGGGAGATGCTGGGGAAGCTGCTGGCCACTGAGTTCTGCCACCTGGCATGAACTGTCAGGCCAGGCACTGGAGAAGTTGCCTGCACTGGGAAGAGCCTAGCACTGTAGAATCTGCTCATGATTTAGGAGCCTGACAAAGGGAACATGCTGGACCCAAGAAGGAAAGCCCCTTCATCCTGCAGCATCTTGCCAACATCCCTAGTGACAAAGCTTAACATCATGCCAGCTGCAAAGATAAGTATTTAATTGGCCCAGCTTCATTTTCACAGAACAGGTAAAAAGGGTGAAATTAGAACTGTGAGGCAGCTGTGGAGAGAGCAGAGAACCAACACAATATCAAGAATGAATGAAGGCTCAGGAACTGGCGCCATCTCTAGAACTGGCAGTGAAGGCAGAGGCTGAAAACCAAGGATGGGTGGAAAGTTGTTTTAAGAAGTAGTAAGATCCAAAGAATCCTTCCGTCACTTTCTGCAGCTGGGTGACTGCCCTCCTTCAACACAGAAATACTGGAATTTTATTCTTTGAAGACAAAATTTCTCTTTGGACTGTGAAATTCCAAGCACAGTGTGAATATTTGACAAAAAAGTGAACATAGACGTAATGAATACCGAATGCTGAGACCCCTGAATTCCCTTACAGATTTCAGAAGGCTGGCTCAATGTTAACAACTTTTTAATTCCCCACACTTAAAATGACAAGACAAGGATAAGACATTAGAGGAAGGCTCTAACATGAGCAATAGAGACAAAAACAAAAACTGAAACAAAGACCTTAGAGGGAGAAGAAAGTTCAAATGTTCTCAGAGAAATAAGAGAAAATATTGCATCCATGCAACAAAAACAGGATGCTAGATAAAAAGGGGCATTTGTATAATAAAACAAAAAAAGTAACATGATAAAAAGCATGGTAGCAGAGATTAAAAATTCTATAGTGGTGATTAAAGATAATGTCAAGGAAATCATTCAGGAATTAGAATAAAAAGATATGGGAAATGAGAGGCAGTCCAGGAGGTGCAATATTTGAATCAAGAAGTTTCAAAAACAGAAATCAGATTAAACCAGAGACTCATTGACAAAATAATTCAAAAAAAATTTCCCAGCACTGAAAGACATGAGTTTCCAGATCAAAAGTGCCACTACGTGACAGCAATAAAAACGAAACATAGACCCACGCTCCAACCTATAAGTGAAATTTAAGATAACAAATATAATCTTGAAAAGAAAAAAAAGAAGCTAGTATGCCATGCAAAAAAGAGGACTCAAATTAACTTCAGGCATCTCAACAGCATTACTGATCTCTAAAGAGAATGAAGCAGTACCTTCAAAACTATGAAGAAAAAAATCTGTTCAGCATAGAAATTGATGTCCAGCCTACCAGTGTTATGGTAAAATAAAGACATTTTCATGTATGGAAATCCTCAAATATTGTATTTCCCATGCATACTCTTTCTCAGGAAATATAGGATATGCTCCAATAAAACAAGAGAGTAAAGAAGAAAGAAGAAAAGAGGGGATCAAGGAAACAAGACACCCAAATTAGAAGAAAATCAAGGGAATTCTTATCTTGGCAAGGAAGGAAAGTTCCTGGACAAGTGCTTTAGGGTATCTCTGAAGAGCAGTCTATTCAACTAGAAAAAGAAAGGAGATCTCCAGCTGAACGAACACATAAAAAACAGTTTATAGATTACCTCATAAGAATGTTCTTTGGGAAATTGGTACTGAAAGACTGTTGGAAGGATATGAAAAATTAGCAAAATGAAATCAGTCTAATGAAGAAGCAAGGCTATCATTAATTTCAAGAAAAATAAAAAGGACAAAAGGAAATGTAATTTTAGTAAATTTCTAAAATGCTCAGCCACAAATATTATTTACATAGTCATAATAATTTAAGAAATGAATATAGATGTAAACAAAATCTTTTAATATAACTCTACTGTTGGAAATAAGAAGGGGAAGCAGAGGAGAGGGAAGTTTTAGGGTGGTTTAGTTTTAGGGAAGTTTTAGATCCTCAACCAACATATTAGAAAGTCAATAGAGAACAACTAAGATGGAATAATTGAGATATAAGAGTATGTCCATATCATTTAGAAATATGGTAATATATAAAGAAGAAACCTCTAAAGGAGTCAAAAGTGATTGCCTCTGGGAAAGGAAAATGGAGAAGAGTTTGGCAGAAAATTACTATATTTTGTTACATATCAATTTATTCTATTTTACTTATAAATTATGTGCCTATATTATTTTTTAAAAAATAGAATCAATTTTAAAAGGACAAGAAAATATATTAGTTAAAAATGTTTTTTTTTCATATTCATACCCATTAAACCAGTATGTGTTAAGAACTGACTGTGTCCCAGCTCACTGCTATGCACTGGGCATAAAACTGGAATACGACAGGGTTCCTAATCTCAGGGAGCTCACAACATTAGAGGATGACAGAGGGATGGTGAGAAAAACATGAAACAAATAAATAAGAGGACATTGCCATAAATGCTGGAATATGGTATGAATTGTAGCATAGGAAATGAAATTCTTTAAGAGAAATATAAGAGGAAAATTTTTTTGACAATAAATGTTTTTACAGTTTAAAAGAGGTTGCTCAAGCAGGCTACCATATCATCTCCTCAGTAATAGTAGTAATAGGTACTCTTTTTGTTTCACTGCCTCATATGTATGCTGTCCACATGGGGTCTATTACCTACATCATTGGATTTAATCCTCCTAACTCTAATGAGGCAACTCTTATTAGACTTATTTCACAGATGAACTGAATCATAACAGCTTTAAGAATAGAAGAACTTCACATGAGTGTGAATGGCTGACACATGATTCAGCCTCAAAGAGAGGGAATAAACTAGATTATCTTCTGGGCTGTGATTCAACAGCGTATTTCTTTCTGTGGGTTGTAGTCAAGAAAAGTTGGAAAGTAACTTCTGCAGATTACCAGAACCTCACAATGGTTATGAAATGGACCTGTGTGCTAGAACATGAATATATCTTTGTCATGCAAAACAGTCATTTAAAAATTGGATTGTAACTATTTATTTACACAGATATATATAGTTACCAAGGAAAGTATTTCTTCTTTTCCTTTAAATAAACTTCTTAAAATTTCCATGTGAATGAATTCAAAACACAATCAAAATATGCCTAAATGTTCTCTTCTTTTGTAATTCTCAAAATGCTAATATTATTAATTTTTCTCTTAATATATACTGCATAATGTGATTTAAACTTTAGATACCTAACTCCATTTTCCTGACAATTTAGTCATTGTGTGCTTGCCATATTTGTCTCTTCATAACCTAAAATAAAGGATGGAAACTGAATAATAAAATAAAATGCTTAACTCTA
The DNA here is from genome assembly GCF_000956105.1 of Propithecus coquereli. Lineage (NCBI taxonomy): Eukaryota > Metazoa > Chordata > Mammalia > Primates > Indriidae > Propithecus > Propithecus coquereli. The sequence continues at coordinate 1,674,679 of NW_012144968.1, forward strand.
TTTTGTATTCATTCTACCATCCTATTATTGAAGTACTTTGCATAGTAACTACATGTGATCTCTATAACTATCACAATACTGCATTCTAAATTGAAATGCAATGATAGATGCTATAAATATTTGATGTCCTTTCCCCCTATTATTCTCTATGTATGCTTTCCATTTCGGCATCAAATGACCATTTTGAAAAGAGTAGGATGAGATTTCATAATTGTCAAGAGATTTATTTTGTATAATGCTTTAGAAATGCTTGGGAAATCAAGAGTTCAGCTGTTAGTATAAACCATTGCTTAAATGAGTTGAGTGTTGTCTTTAAGCTACTGTAATTCCCAGGTGTGTTTCATATTAGAGTCATATCAAAAGAAGTCTGTTGAAATTAAATTATCCTTGTTTCTTCTTTTACAAAACATTTCCAAATCTGGGAGGAAAGAGATCCAATAAAATAGTAGCAACAAGGCTCCTGTTCTCAAAAATATGAATGGCAAATAAAATGTTCCACGGGTACACACAGACCTATTTTATGAATTTAGCTTTGCTATTCACTGATCTAAAGCTGACTTGTACACATAAAAAGTAAACAACAAATGATGCAAGGGAGTGGTCATAAGCCCTTCTTCCCCTGCATCTCTGCTCCTAGAACATTTGCTACTTTCTACCATATATTACGTTATGTGTGAAAGTCTCATTTCTCCTACTATAATACAGTTCTTTAAGGAAAAGGTCCCTTTTTATTTTTATTTTCTATAGTACCTAGCTCTGATTTTGCACACACTTAGCAATCAATGAATTTATTATATTAATATTACAGTTTTTAAAATCTCATCCTAGAGTCCAAAGGCATGTATTGGTTTTTTTGAAAATAATATCTGTCCATTCAAGAATATCTGAGAAAGAGTAATGTTAAAAAAAAAATCAAATGAACCCCAGTTTCTTTATGTGAACATATCAGAGGCAGTGTTTTAAAATAATGATCTTCTTTTACCTTTTTACTGTTTGTGACTATTTTTTTTTTTTCCTGGAGACAGGGTAGCCCAAGCTGGAGTACAGTGGAGTGATCTTAACTCACTGAAGTCTCCAACTCCTGGTCTCAAAGGATCCTCCAGCCTCAGCCACCTGAGTAGCTGAGACTACAGGCATGGACCAAGCCCCCAGCTTCCATGTTATTTTTAAATCACAGTAAACAGTTAAGTAGGTACATAATATTTCATTTAGTGTGTATTACAACATTCCTTTGTTTTGAAGTATAAAGTTTCTTGCAAACTGCAAATTATGCCCCTCCCTCCCTGAATTTTTGAAATGCAATGCATCACTTTGAGGACAAAAGCATGCTAAGTGATTGATGATGAGACCACAGCTCAAGGTGTAGGTTTTGGGATATATCGTGTCCAACCAAGAGATACTCATGCTATCCACAGCTTGGAAGTATGAGATCCTGGGGTTCATCAGATATTATTAGCAGTTTGTTTCTCCACTTTTCTACCTCGATCACTCAAAACACTTACCTTCTCAAGAAGAGGAAGAAGTTCACATCTTTAAACAGCTGAAGACCTAATTGGCCCCAGCGCATTTCTAGTTGACACTAAGTCACTCCCTGTTTACACTGTTAGTCATAATGCTTCCATTAAAGCAAAATAATCCTTTAAGCGAAGACATGGCACCATATAAAAAATTCACTCAAAATGGATAAAAGACCTAATTGTAAGAGCTAGAAACATAAAACTCTTAGAAGAAAGCATAGAGGAAAAGCTTCATGACATTGAATTTGTTAATGTTTTCTGGATATGACACCAAAAGCAAAAATAGACAAATGGGACTACATCAAACTTAAAACTTTTGTGCCTCAAAGGACATAATCAAGAGAATGAAAAGATAACCTACAGAAACAAAATATTTATAAATTACTTATCTAATAAGGGATTAATATCTAGAATATATAACAAACTCCTACAATTCAATCACAAAAAATCAATTAAAGTATTACAATATGGGCACAGACTCTAACAAACCTTTCTCCAAAGGTGATATACAAAGGGCCAACAAGCACATAAAAAGATGCTTAACATTGCTAATCTTCAAAGTAATGCAAATCAAAATTGTAATGATATATTACCTCACACCCATTAGAAGGGCTAATTATTAAAAAAAAAAGTAACAAATGTTGAGAAAGATGTGGATAAATTGGAAACCTTGTGCACTGTTGGTGGGAATGTAAATTGGTATAGCCACTATGGAAAACAGTATGGATGTTCCTCAAAAAATTAAAAATATAACTACCATATGATCCAGCAATCCCACTTCTGGGTATTCATCAAAAAAAAAAAAATCTAAAACAGGATATCCAAGAGATATTTGCACACTCATCTTCACAGCAGCACTATTTGCAATAGCTTAGATGTGGAAGCAACCCAAGGGCCCATCAACAGATGAATGGATTGCAAAATGTAGTATATACACACGATGGAAGATTATTTAGCCTTAAAAAGAAAGGAAATTCTGACATATGCCACAGCATGGATAATTCTTGAGGGCATTACGCTAAGTGAAATAGTCCAGTCACAAAAAGACAAATACTATATGATTCAGCCTACATGAAGTATATGAAGTAGACTAATTCACAGAAACAAAGTAAACTGGTAGTTACCAGGAAATGGGGGAAGGAGAAGAAGGGAAGTGGTTTAGTGGATATATAATTTCAGATCTGCAAGATTAAAAAGTTCTAGAAGTTTGTTTCACAAATGTGAATACACTTAACACTACTGAAGTATATACTTAGGACCTGAAATCAGTACGGCAAAAAGACATCTGCATTCAAATGTTTATCGTAGCACTCTTCACAATAGCCAAGGCATGGAATTAACCTAAGTGTCCATCAATGGATGAATGGATAAAGAAAATATAGAATATATACATAACGAAAAACTATTCAGTCATAAAAATGAAATACTGTCATTTGTGACAACATAAATGAACCTGAAGAACATTATGTTAAGCAAAATAAGCCAGGCATGGAAATACAAATACCGTATGATTACAATCATGTGGAATCCAAATAAAGATGATCTCATAGTAGGAGAGAATAAAATTGTGGTTACCAGAGGCTTGGGTGGTTGAGGCTGGGGAGATGTTGGTGAAAGGATAAACAATCACAGTTAGATAGGAAGGACAAAAAACTGTACAGAATAGGCAAACATACAGAAACGGAAACTAAATGAGTGATTGCCTGAGGCCATCGCTCCGACGGGGGTGGGGGGGGTGAAACAGGGAATGATTACTAATGGTTATGGAGTTTATTTATTGAATTAAAATGTTCTAATATTGATTGTGGTGATGGATGCACAGCTCTGTGAACATTGAATTATACATTTTAAAAGGATGAATTGTATAATATGTGAATTATATTTCAATACAACTGTTAAAAATAATAAAAGTATTTAAATCCCCCAAAAGTGATGAAAATGCTAAATTTTGTATTATGTGGGTTTTTAAAAATTGTTTTCCATAATAAAAAACTCACTTATTCTTACCCTGGACTGTAACATGTCTACTTCCAATGTTTTCTTGAAGGTAAAATATGATAGAAAAAGAAGCTTCAGTCATGTGCCTAAGGATAGAGATAAATTTTATTTCAGATTCAAACAAAGAACAGAGAAAATTGTGATCACAGTGCATTAACTTTCTAGCCAAAAATTAGCTGTGAAAGGTACTTTGAAACTGGATATGGAATAATTCATGAGAAAAACCTTTGTTGGGAAAGCTTGTGAAACCCCAGTGCACCACCACTGTTGGCACTTAATGAAGAAATCCCTAAAGATAAATATGTGACAGTAGATATAATAATCACAGGGGTGGTGGATTCTGTGGGCTGTAACTTGTGGAAATAAACATGTTCTGTATTTTGGAAGAAAGATTTTGACAGAAACTTTCTTCATGAACTTGAATCAGGCTGAGGGAAAAAAGCCAGAACATGCTGAGAAAGCAACAAAGGAGGTGATATATTGTCTTGTTTGACTGCTATAAAAAATATCATAAACTTGGTGGCTTATAAAAAAAAAGAGGAACATATTTCTCAGAGTTCTGGAGGCTACATCTGAGATCAAGGCAGATTAGGTGTCTGGTGAGAAACTGCTTCCTCATTGACAGCTGTCTTTTCACTCTAACTTCACATGGCAAAAGGGGAGAGGGATCTTTCTCATGCCACTTTTTATAAGGACACTAATCCCATTCATGAGGGCTCCAACCCCATGACATAATCACCTTCCAAAGGCCTCATCTCCTAACACTATCACCTTGGGGGTGAGGATTCAGTGTGTGAATTTTGGGGAAACAAACTTTGAGACTATATAGCATGCATTTACACAGAAAGTCTGAGAAGAAGAAATAATGACTTTGTACTAAGGAGGGGGTCCGGCAACACCGCAGGAGTATAAGCCAGATGAGAAAACCACATGTGCAAATTATTTCAACTTTACACTGTCTGCAGAGTGGGCCTATGGTGAATGGAGACAATTGATATTCATAAGGCCTCTTCTAAGGAGATGCATGCATGATTTATTATAGTAAATTCCTGTATAAAGTCAGATCTTCAGAAAGAAACAAAAACAACTTGTGTTACTCAGGTTCATTATTCCATAGGCTTGCCAGACTTATAAAGCATCGGTAAACATTTAATGTGCACTTATTATTCTGAGTATCAGGGACATGATGCTTAACAAAAAGACATGACTCTTTTCTTTGAAGAGATTATAGTCTAATTGAATAAAATGATCCGTACATCAACATTTTCAATGTAATATAGCAAGTGCAGTGATAAAGTATGGACAAAGTGCCGAGAAAGGAGACTAAAAGGCACTTGGCCCAGCCTGCACATTTAGAAGATAATTCTTGGATTTGATGACTGACCTCAGTCTCAATGGATGAATATGACATAACTGTGAATATTAAGATGCTTTGGTAATAAAAAACAGCATTGTAGAGGGAATCATTGGAAGGTGGGAAACTACATAATAAATCTAGAAAATGCAAACAGTTCAGTACAAGGGTGGAGGAAGCAGAGATTAGAATGTCCTATTTGGCCATGGTGGGCCACATAAACCACATTAATTCAATGTCATCTGCCTCCATCTAGGGTTGGGATAAGACATGTGTCTTTATCAAATGGCTCTAACAAAAGTGTTTCTGTGGACAATATTTATCATGATGTCGTCTCTTGAATGTGGCTCTTTTATATAAAGATTCAAGAAAACATAAAACAAGAAAAAAGCTTATGTTTCCTCACTCACACAGTTAGGAAAAAGACATCTCTCCTGGTGAAATTTTATTTTTCTTTTTATTAGTCAGTGAGGGTTATCTTTTAACCCATCAGACTTTCTTCTTTTCCTTGGAATAGAAAAAGTTTATTTTTTTTTTCATTTCAGAATATTACGGGGGTACAAATGTTTTGGTTACATGTATTGCTTTTGTACAGTTTGAGTCAATGTTATAAGTGTGCCCATCACCCAGATAGTGTGCACTGTACCCGTTAGGTGTGAATTTACCCAACCTCTCCTCCCCCCCCAACCTCCCCCCACACCTGCTTGATTTCCATTGAGTTTTACTTCCATATGTGCATATAAGTGTTGATCGATTAGTTCCAGTTTAACAGTGAGTACATGTGGTGATTGTTTTTCCATTTTTGTGATACTTCACTTAGAAGGATGGTCTCCAGTTCCATCCAGGTTGTTATAAAAGGTATTAGTTCCCCATTTGCTGTGGCTGAGTAGTATTCCACAGTATACATATGCCACATTTTATTAATCCACTCATGTATTGATGAGCACTTGGGTTGATTCCACATCTTTGCAACTGTGCATTGTGCTGCAATAAACATTCTAGTGCAAATGTCTTTTTTATAAAATGACTTTTTTTCCTTTGGGCAAATGCCCAATTGTAGGATTGCTGGATCAAATAGTAGGTCTACTTTTAGTTCTTTGAGTTATCTCTATGCTGCTTTCCATAGGGGTTGTACTAGTTTGCAGTCTCACCAACAGTGTCTAAGTGTTCCTTTTGGAGTAGAAAAAATGAATACTCAGTTTTTCTTTTATTCATTGCAGCTTGCTTTATTTTAGGGTATATGGCCCAAAACACCTTCTCTCCCCCTACCCTGGCTCTTCCTACCTCATAACTTCTTTTTGTGCTTACACTGCATTCTAGTATTTTCTTCTTTCAGTAGAAGGGAAGTTTCTTAAAGATAGACATTTTTCTATTTCATCTTAGGATGCCCATTGTATAGTACAGCGGTTGGCATATGGTGCTCAGTATATGTTTGAATGATTGATTCTTAAAATATTATTGTATTGAAGTCTAGTTTAACAGTTATTTTAAAAATAAAGTGGATAGCATGTGATATAGAAATAAAATATATTTGTATTAACGAATGTGGGCCTTATATACCTAATCCTTAACACCTCAATTTCTTAATCTAAAAGGGATCATGATAATTGCAGCAATGGGTACATTTATTGAATGCCTGTTACCCGCTAGACACTCCTCCTTTCCCACAGCTGTGATGAAGGTCCTCTCAGCACCTTCTCGTGTGCTCTTCCTCCTGCTTGGAAAGCATGGCCTCCAGCTCTCCTACCGCAGCTCTGTCTCACTCTTCAGTTCTCAGCTCAAATGCTTCCACCCCAAGGAGGTCCAAAGAGGTCCTGACAACCTCCAGCCAAAGCAAGGCCCTGCTCCCTCATTTCACTTCATGAAATGTTCTCTGACACACTTGAACAGTGTTAGTTCCTCTCACTGGTGAACTCTAATAGAACTGTGAATGTACCACCCCCAAAAGACTTAAAGTACTGTATTAAAATTGGAGTATCTGTTTATTTTCTTTTATCCCCTCTAGATTATCTTAAATATTAAACTCTTAAACCAGGGTTGGCAATCTAGGCCCACAGGACAAATCCTGCCCACTGCCTGCTTTTGTACAACTGAACTAAGAATGGCTTTTACATTTTTAATGGTTGAGAAATGAAAATCAAAAGGAGAACATTTCATGGCATGTGCAAATTATATGAAATTCAAATGTCAATGCCCATAAATAAAGTTTTATTTACACACAGATTCATTTCTGTTTTTTTTTTTTTTTTTTTTTTACACAACAACAGAGTTGAATAGTTGTAACAGAGACCGTGGGGCCCACAAAACCTAAAATATTTTCTTTCTGGTCCTTTACAAAGAACATTTGCTGACCTCTCTTTGAGAGGGCAAAGGTGATATTTTATTCTTTTTAAAATGCCTATTGCTTAGTGAACAAGAAGTGCTTAGTGAATATTTAATATTTAAACATTTCTTGGAAGTGTTAGACTTAGGAAAGAAAAGTATTTTTAAAAATCTCTTTAATGGAAGTCAGATAGTAGTTATCTGTGGTGTTGGATAATGCCCAGGAGTGAGCACAACAGAAGCTTCTGGGATACAGGAAATATTCTAACTTGATTTGGATGATGGTTAGAATGTGTTCATTCCAAGAATTGTGCACTTATTTGTGTTTTTCTAAATATATGTTTCAAAAAAGTCTACCAGAAGAACAAAAAATGAAACCTTGAGTGATTAGAATATTTCTAAAGACTCTTTGACCTCTAAAAATTCTGAGATTCTAAGACAGAATCCACTAAATAATGATTCGGATGATCCATACATGGCAAGGGCACATGTACCATTTCCACCCCATGGGTGTGAGTAGGTTACCAGCACACAGTTGGAATCAGGTATCTGTTCAGTCCAGCTCTTAAATGGCACATCTTTTAGATGTCCCTGCAAGACCAGGGAAGAGCCTTATGTGTTCCAATATTTAGCCAAAATCTCTCACTTCTCCACTGTTCCCTGCCTCTTCTCCCTGATTTATTCCTTGGCTGCTCTCATTCTCAATACTTGTTTTAGTATTGTTTTATGTGGTGGAATCTCTTCTGTTTTCTAATACTAATCTATCCTACTTGATTCTAAATTTTTTGTATCCTCTCAGTTTCAGCCAACCTGACTGCCACTACAAGATAGGCCTGAATGGGAGATGATATGGCTGCAAACTAGGACACATGGCAGCTGGACAAGCCCTGGCCTCCCTGCCCATGGAGGGATCTGAGGCCCAGGAAAACTGGATGCAGAGTATAAACATGGAAGCAGGCCAAGCAGAAGTCTGCAGCAGAGCAATCAGAACTGGGAACTCAGGCAAGGTTTATGGGATCTGTCACATACTATAAATATTAAAAAGGAAAAGGAGAACGTCTTCATAACCCAACAAGTCTATCTTAACAGAAAGCACAAGGAGTCTTGGAAGTTGAAGGCAAGAACTCGGGCAAGTGACTGAGCATTAGTGATCAGAGAATCATAAAAGATGAGCATGCAAGAGGTAAAGGAAACTGAAAGCCAAATCTTTGATTCATCTCGGGATCTCCTATGGGTTATATCAAAGCAAAAACAGTTGCTAGAGAGGTGGGACTGAAGCCTGAAGGTGAAGACGAATGGAATTACCTGGATGATGCGTGGACCAAATGAGCAGAAGACAGCTCTACGTTTACACTATGGTCATCCAGGACGCCAGACATAGGTTTGCTACTCAGCCACAAGTAGTTATGTTTTCACTCTTTGAGATTTATACTTTCTATTGTAGGACATTAAATTCTATTATATTAGATTCTATAGGGAATCCAGTAGTTATTATAGCTCCTTTAGTTAACACTGATTTCAAATGCTAGCCAGAAATCATAAAAACTCGTGAAGAAATAGTTTGCTAAAATTTAAATTAATAAAATCTCAAGTGGGAATTTTTGAACAAATAAATGAATGAACTACTGAGACACTCATTTATATGTGGTAACTGCTAATCTGCCTTATCTATTCTTAAAGCAATTCCCCAAGGACCTCTACTAAGAAATACTTTTTTCTTCAAGCTTCTGTGTTGTATTTGAAACTATGAAAAGACCTTGCCTTTACTTTCAAGTACTATTTAATTCCAATTTTCTCTTATTTAGACTAACTTGACCTTCCATGAAGCGGAACTAATAAATTTTTTTATTGAAAATGAGCTCTTTTGTCCTGTGAGTTATAAAGTATTAAAAAATTAAGCTGGTCACTTAAAAATTTTTTATTCTCTTCAAGTGACAACTGTTAATGTTTAATGTTCACTGAATTCAAAGAAGTCAGAAATAGAAAGCTAAATTTAAAAGATATTTTTGTGTCTTATTGTTTGGCTTTCAAAATATGCCATTACACCTGCAACAAATGGTTCAAACCCACAGTTTTATCATGAAATAATAGTTCTGAAATGGAAAATTATTTTTCCATTTTGTATTAGGGTTGAATATTTTATGATTTAGTTAATCTCCATTTAAACGTTTTACTCTTTCTTCACAAAGAAAAATGTGAATTTATAAGAAACTACACTAATGCCAATTATAAAATTGCAATATCTTTACTGTTATCTCTATAAGCATTCCAAGAGAGAAGAAATTGCACCAAAACTGTACCACTTACTCTTGCAAAGACCTCAGTCACAGAGGCATAGAATGAATGTGATACAAAGCCTGAATAAAACTACTCTACGCATTGCCCCACCTTGTTGAAGGAGTTCCCCTTGTCTGCCACCCCTGAGGCTTATATAAGGACTATAAATATTTAAAGGGAAAAGGTTGTGTCAGGAGGGGTTGTGAGACTGGGGCATCACTTCCCCTCCTCCCCCTTTCCCTGGTCTGATTTTAAAAACAAAAGCAAAAAAACCCCACTACTCTCTAAAGCAGTATTTTTTATCTTGGTGTCCATAAAAAGGAGATTGGTCAATGCCCTAAAACTGTTCTTTTTTTTGCCATTAAATATATTAAACACTTATTTTGTATTGTCTTAACATTGAAATATATGCCAATTTGTGTATCCAACTCTTCATTTTATTGTTCTGCTAAATACTGCTAAAGGTAACTTGCTTTTTCAAGCACTGTTTAAAATATTTTTTGTGAACTCATGTTCCTTAAAACTTTATTGGTGTGATCTCTTTGTGGACTGAGTTTAAAGTATGTGTCTCCATAGAGGATTTGAGTTTGCTGAAATGCCGGGAACCTGTGTGTACTATGAGCCCAGGACCACTTTTACATAAATCTGTGGCTTGGGTTTTTTCCCAGCTATATGGGGCATGTGAATCTCAAACCAAAGGGAAGGCTTGCTGAAAATTCTCAAAGGAAGAATTTTATTTTCACCCCCTCTGTCCATGGCCAAGACCAAGAAAGGCAAGTATCCTTATTCTTTCCCCTCTCCCGAATAAGATATTTCACCACTGTAATGTGTTTTTTGCAGATTCCTGGATTTGCCTCAGGGTCTTACTCCAATCTCTCATCTTAAATATGATCCCAAGTGTTCCTGACTCTGATAATCTTCCCATTAAAATTCAAAACTTTAAATCACCAAGGATCAGCAGATACCCTTAGTGCAAATGTTGACATTAGCACTGATCTAGACAGAGATTCATAATTTCTTATTGTTTCTGGTCTTTGAGAAGTTTTCTCACTTTCCCTATAATTATACATTTTTGTTTATTTATTTTTTTTTTAGAGACAGGGCCTCACTCTGTTGCCCAGGCTGGAGTAAAGTGACACGATCCTAACTCACTGTAACCTCAACCTCCTGGGCTCAAGCAATCCTCCCACCTCAGCTTCCCAAGTACCTAGGACGACAGGCACACACTACCATGCCCAGATAATTTTTATTTACTTACTGATTTATTTTAGAGACGAGGTGTCACTGCATTGCTCAGCCTGGTCTCAAACTCCTGGCCTCCAGTGTTCCTCCCAGCTCAGCTTCCCAAAGCCCTTGGATTACAGCTATGAGTCACTGCACCTGGCCTAATTACACATTTTTTAAAAATATTTTATCCAGTAATTTAGTTGTTCTTTCACTTCAGATCCAGGTGGAAGGAGAATAACTCATCTGTAATTTGTACTTCTTAATGTAGAGAGCAAGAGCAAGAGCTCTGGTGAAACCACACAATGGAAATCCTTCTGCTCAGACTGGTGTCACTTCTGATCACATGTCATTGGCTAAAACAAGACACAAGGCTGATCCTGGCCTAAATGGTGTGGGAAAGTATGTTCCTCCCAAGGAAAACACTGTATGCACACAGCAGTGGATAGAGAGACAGAATCCTCTTGCAAGGAAGGGAAGAATGAGCAGTTGGGAACAATAATGCAATCTGCCACAACAGAGATCACAGGTGGAAGAGTAAATCTGCGGAGTGACATGATGTGTTCACATCAGGCATGTAATGCTTGAAATGCCTGTGAGACATTTAGGCACAGATGCTAAATAAGCAATGGATATACAGATGACCCAGAAGTTTAGGAGAAAAATCTGAAAAGGAGATATATATTTTAGAACCATTACCATTAAAAGTGGTATATGTATACCATGGAGCACTCCTCAGCCATAAAAAAAAAAAAAAAATGGTGATCAATAAAATGTGGTATATATATACATGGAGTACTACTAAAAAATAAAAAAAAATGGTGATCTAGTATCTTTTGTAACAAACTGGATGGAACTGGAGGTCATTCTTAGCAAAGTATCACAAGAATGTAAAAACAAACAGCATGTATAGTCAATACTAAATTGGAACTAATTGATCAACACTTATATGCACATATGGAACTAAGACTCAAGGGAAATCAAGGAGGTGGGAGGGGAGAGAAGGAGATGAGTAAACTCACACCTAATGGGTACAATGCACACTAATTGGGTGAAGGGCACATTTATAACTTTGACTCAAACTGTACAAAAGCAAATTATGTAATCAAAACATGTGCACCCTTCTATGATTCTGAAATTAAAAAAATATTAATTACTCATGGGGAGGGGAGGCCATGGTCCTGGGGTCAGGGATGGTCCCCAAGGGAGCAGACACCTAGAGGAAATGCGTAGAATTGCCATTTGGACATTGACATTTGCATTTTTTCAATTTTCCTTCAAACACATAGCTCTCTAGGTCTTTAATTTTCTAATTTTTTTATGG
>NW_012144968.1:1686744-1705654 GCF_000956105.1 Propithecus coquereli
TTTGACTCAAACTGTACAAAAGCAAATTATGTAATCAAAACATGTGCACCCTTCTATGATTCTGAAATTAAAAAAATATTAATTACTAAGAAAAAATGAAATGAAAAAAATGGTAGTTAAAATCTTATAGAAGTAAATGAAATCTCAGGGACAAGAGAGTAGAATTGCCATTTGGACATTGACATTTGCATTTTTTCAATTTTCCTTCAAACACATAGCTCTCTAGGTCTTTAATTTTCTAATTTTTTTATGGAGACATAAATGTCAAGAAATATTTCTGTACTATAAGAAAAACAACAGTCCAAGTGTGATAAGTATAACTGAGACTTAGACTCAGTGTTTGAAGGATACCAAAAGGAGTTACAGGTGGAAAAGGCAGGGCATGTCCTGTCCAAAGGGGCAGCTGGCACACAGCTCTAGCCAGCTATTGCCAGGCAGAAGTATCAACCTAGGGGGTCCAGATAGTCCAGGTTTCAGGGAAAGCTAAAAATGGATTTAATGTATAATATCCAAATTGTTAAATTTTGAATCAACTTATTGCCAAGTATTGCAAGAGCCAAAAATAATCATTATTATCATAATACACTATCTGTAGACCAGATTTGGTCTGTGAAGTCACCAGCTTCTAATCACTGATATAGAGTGAGAAGAGAACAAAGAAAGAAACTTGGTACATTTGAGGAATCAGCAGTAAAAGACAAGTCCACTAAGGATAGTGGTTGAAGAAATATGAAAGGACAAGAGTCACAGATCCCAAGAATATTCTTGAATATTTCAAGAAGAACTTAATCTGGTTATTTTAAGGCATTGATGTCCTATTTCTCAAACATGCACAAAATAAAATGTATTTTGTATCACTTGAACTAAAAATATAGTCCTCTGAGATGCTGGTGTGTTAGGACACCTCTACAATTTTAAAAAGGTTAAGACATGACCTGGAAAGTGTCTACATTGCAAGTCTTCACATATTTCTAAACCAAGACATTTTATTTACCATTGTTATGCACAATGTTTGTCCTTCAAGTGGACAAAATATATGATGATGTCTATAACAAAATACAACAGAAATGTGGAAAATGTCATATAAGACGGTAACTTTTTTTTATAAAAAATAATAGTTTAAAGCCAGAAAATACAACACAATTTGTGCTAAATCATTGTTCAAGCTATGGGAAATAACCGTCTCTGAGCATCCAGGCGTATCTAACAAACATGCTAAAATTAGACAGAAAATGCATTAAGAGAGACTGACATCAACTTTCAAGAAATCTTAAATGAAGGGTAGCATTTTCTGAGCAACTGCACTCAGCTGCTGAATACAGATCACTTAATGGCATGAATGTTATTTGAACCATAGTAAATAAAGCAATGCCTAATTAAATGTATATTTATTCCAGGTAGTCAAAGTCCATACTCCCTAAGACAAGGTGAAATTTATAGTTAAATGGATTGTTTAACAAAAGGAAAGCACATTTAATTGATAGTAAAGACCCTAAAATAAAGAACTAGAAAAGGAGAGAGAAAGGAGCAGAAATTTTGTTTAAGAAAATAATTCAGATTATTAAAGACTCTTTCAGCTATGATCCCCAAAATCAAAAGACTTGACACCCAGTAACAAAGCCTCAGAAGGGAAACATTTATCCATTCCTGCCAAGTCTACCAAAAAGGCAATAAATGTAGGATCACTCCCCTGAGCCAGGAATGAAAAAAATGCTTATGAGTATATCCCTTAATAGTATGCCTCCAAAGAATATGTATAGTTATCTTTTTTAACCCCTAGAAAATATCTGGGGGAACTTTCATAATATGCATTGGAATTAATTCATTATCATTACCGGGAACAGTAATGTAGTTGATCGTGTTTGGCTAAGTATAATAAAAATCTCTTTCGATTTTGTTTGTTTTGCTCTTGCCATATTATTTTCCTCTCTGCTACATTTGTTTGGTGTCAGAGTCCCCACTTTCTTTGGAATATTGTCTGTTCCCCATGCTAGCATGGAAAATAAGGTGTTAAAAGTCAGCATCCCACCTTCTTGACCTCAGATGGGCATGTGACATGGCCTGACCAGCCATGGTTCTCCATTGCCCCAGCCCCAGGAAACAGCAGAGGAATGGGCAAGACTAAACCTAGGCTATTCACTCTGCCTTGTAATGGTCCAAAATAAACGAGTCCACTCTTTTTTGGGGGGGATAAGGGGGATACTAACTGGGCTGACATAAACCCTTTCTGAATCAAGTTTGTGGTAGTGGAAAAGAATAAAGCTAAATCATAAAAAAAAAGTGATGGAAAAAAAGAAAATCCTGAAGATCTTATTTAAATCCCTGGATCCACTCACATGGAAATACAAAATAAACTCCTTTATTTTCTTCAGCTGGTTTGAATTGAGTTTTAAGAAATGGAAATATTTGTATAAATTACACTAAATACCAACTATCCATAATAATGGTAGCATTCAGATAAATTTACTAGTAATCCATAAGCCAATTATGAGGCATATTTTTACCTCCTCTGTGACTTTTAAATCTCTACAAGAGTTGCTACATGAAAATGTCAAAGACTCACTATTGTTTAGGTACTGAATGCTTGTATCACCCAAAATTTATGTGTTGAAATCCCACCCCCTAATGTGATGGCATTTTAAGGTGCGATCTTTGGGGAGTAATTAGAATTAGATGGAGTCATGAGGGTGCAGCCCTCATGAATGGGATTACTGTCCTTATAAGAGTTCAAAGAAAGATTGCTTCCTCTTTCTGCCATATGAAGACACAGAGAGAAGACTGTTGTTTATGAACCAGGAAGCAGGCCCTGACCAGACACTGAATCTGCCACTGCATTGATCTTGGACTTCCCAGGCTCCAGAACTGTGAGAAATATATTTTTGTTGTTTAAGCTACTTAGTTTGTGGTATTTACTTATGGCAGCCTAAAATGACTAAGACACTATTCTTGTCTGACTCTTTCAGGGAAAATATGTAATTGGCAATGAAAAATTACTAAAGAGTGAGAGAAAAGAAACCAGGATCTACATAATTCATGAGCTGCAGAATTCATCCCCCAAAATCTAGAATTTACTATATTCAGTATGTATATAAAGAAAATACGTTTGGTAGATTTATGACAAAATAAATTTCCCCATATCTAAGAAAATGCAATACCTACTTATTTAATAGGAATTGGCCATATACAGGATTCTAGGCATGTAAGTTCTTAATTCTCTGGAACAGCCAGAAAAATTCTAGAGATAGTCCCAGATAGCATTGTTTCTGTGAACTCCCAACTACACAGCATAAAGGTTCACAACTAGCAATGTGGGGAAAAACTCAGAAGATAATTACTTTATGTACTAACTGTGTAAATATACTGAAAACAAAAATTTATCTATAGAAAAGTGTTAGAATAGAGAGGCAATCTTCTGTTCCCTTCCTCAGAGTTACAATTCAGTTTCATTAATATTTACTGAGCACCTAGTATATGCTGGGTATTGAACATAAAAAATGAATATGACATAGTCTCTGCCACTTAGAAATTCAAAGGATATGGCGGAATTTTCTTCCATTATTTCTAATGTCTCATTGGGTAGCCAATGACTTCGATATTGAATAGATTATTGGGGAAAGAGCTTTCTCTAGTGGGCCAATCTAAGCACTGTATCAATAAACACATCATAAAAAAACTGATTTATTTGCAAGAGCATGGTTGAGAGAACTGGTTTTGTGTAGTCTTGTTGCTGTGGTACAAGGCTATGTCCCATTCTTTCAGTTGTATTATTTCATACCACTCACCCACTTTCACCCCCCATCACCTGATGAAAGTATTCAAAATGCTTTGGAAACTGGTTGCATGGGGTATTATCTTTGCAATTTTTCTGTAAATCTAAAACTATACTAAAATTTTGAAAGTTTGTTTTAAAAAATAAGAATGTGTGGATAATAAGATTTTTATGCAGAGATTTTCAATATATTTTGCCAGCAATTATTAATCAATAGTCCAAAAATCTTAGGACACTGAAAAACAACCTGAGAAGTTAATACAATTATCTTTTGTATTAAATATTTTACTCAGATAAAAACAGAAATGAGATTTTCTCGAAGGTGATTTTTTTCCCATTTTTTTCAATATATGTTCTAGAACCATAAGAACCAAAATATTTTAAAGAATCTTAGTGAAGCTTAATGATCATCTGCCAATGTTTCCAAGGGGACATCAATGGCATTTTTATTGAGATAATTCTCTGTGGTATAACATTGTCTCACGTTATGAAAGGATAACTAATATTCTTGCCCCGCCCCATAGCACTCTTCAGTTACTGTGACAATAAAAGCAGCCCTACTTCTTTCTAAAAACCTGCAGGAAGGAGGTTCCACCTGGCATCACTGGCCTAATTCCTGTTTTTAGAAAAGGGTAAATGGAAGTCCAGAGAAGTTAAATGGCTTGATGAAGGTCACAGAGCTACCAAAGTTCAAACTAGCAGATGGGCTTTTCTTAATTAATATTCCAAAGATACGAGAATGTTTTTTGATGCTATAGCATTGTTTTCAAGTTTTCTGAACTTTTGGTGTTTGGATTTAATATGAATTAATAAAAAAGAATTCTCAAGCAAGAAAGTTCAAGGCTTGTGTGGAATTAACTTGGCCATACATAAAGTTGGATTTAGCAATTGGTTTTAAGTTACTAACAGGACTTTTAAAATTTCATTCTCTCTTAACATGAACATATGTCTCATCACTCTTAAGGACAACTTAATAAAACAGTTAAAGATTTAAAGCAAGCAGTGAAGATGGGAAAATATCCCATTTCTCTCCAGAAGAGCCAAGGTAGATAAATGACCGCGAGAACAGGATTAGTGGGAACCACCTCCTCTCTGGCTGGGCATCCAAAAGGAGAATTCTATATACCTATAGTGAAGGTATAGATAGGAAGGCCAAGGTCAAGTCAGTGAATGCTGGACTGGCAAGATCACCCCTCACATAAGATGGTTGAGGAAATCTGGGGCCCAGGAAAAGATACTGAAGGATAAGAAAATTATAAACCTGAAGACTCAGACAAAGGACAAGCCTGTGAATTCTGCATACTGCCTAAGCAGAAAATTATTTTATGAAACTCCTTGGAATTCTCAATCTCATGGAACAAGACAAAGTAGAATCTCAGATAAAGGTACTACTAATAAGGTACTACCTATATCAAAGTTATAGAACAATGAACATTTATGTGCTGAAAAGCACAACATTAAATATATGTAATAAAATCTATTAGAAACACATGAAAAATTGAGGTAAAAGCCCTACAATTTTTTATAGACTATGTTAACACTTCTTATGTGTCTTAGTATATTTAGGCTGCTATAGCAAAGCACCATAAACTGGGTGGCTTATAAATAACAGAAATTTATGTATCACATTTCTGGAGACTAGGAAATCCAAGGCCAAGGTGCCAGCAGATTTAGTGTCTGATGAGGGCCCATTTTCTGTTTCATAGATGGTACCTTCTAGCTGTGTCCTCACAATGTGGAAAGGAAGAAGGAGCTTCCTTGGGCCTATTTATAAGGGGACTGTCCCACTCATCTCCCAGAGGCCCTACCTCTTAACATCATAACACTGGTGATTATATTTCAACATATGGATTTGGCAGAGCAAGGAAATACAAAAATTCAAATCATAGCATCATGCTTTGATAGCTCAAAATAATTACTTTTTAAAAACTCGGAAGATGTGGAAAGGAATTATCCTAATTAATGAGGTGAGTTTAGACAAAAAATATATAACTTGTTTTAGAAAATGTATCCTTTTCAAGAATTCATGAAACAAAGATTAATCAACTACTAGGACATAAAACTTCAATTATGCCAAAATAGAAGTGATAAAAGTCATATCCTCTGACTAAAATGTAATAAAACTGTAATTTAATGATAATGGCTTAAACAAAAGGCTCATCTTTGTGGAAAATGGAAAACATATCCTAAATAATTATTGGGTTAAAGGAAACCCAAAGCTTCCAGTAAAGAATATTGAGAATATCTCAAAAATTAAGACCTCTTCCTATTAACATGTATATAAGATATGACAAAGCTATGCTCAAACACCGAATCTCTTATACTTAAATTACTTAATAGAGAAAAATAAATAAAAAGAACAAGTACTCTAATAAAATAAAACATAATATGTTAGAGCAACAAAAATAAAGTCAAACTAGAAACTTAAAGGAAAAGGTAGTTTGATCACTAAAAGCAAAGACTGGTTCTCTGGGGGAAATTTTCCCTTAAAAGAATAATAGGAATTAGTGGGAAAAATACAAATATATTTTTGGAAAAGTTACTGAGGCTATCTTTGGTCCCATATTGTTCCCTGAGTACTCAATATTATTGCTGATTTAGAATCCAGAAGTAACTGTAGGTCATAGATTCAAAAGGCACACACCTTCTGATAAGCTCGTGGCTTCCCTATAATCTGGATTTTACTTGCTTTCCCTCTGTTCAGAGTTTTTGTCCCAAGAGTGCTATTCACAAACAACTACAGATTCTCTCAACATGCTTATAACTGATTATTCTTAAACCCAAGCTCTTTCTTTTGTATTTAGCATAAATGGATAAATCTGTTTATCTGTCTGGATCTCCAAGCCCAAGCTAGAAACGGTGTCCTTCTGACATGTTCCAGTACTTGTTCTCTGTGTTGGTGGCCCTCTGCTGCCCCCTCTTGGTTGTGGGCAGTACTCTCTCAAACATTGGGGCCTATAGCTTAAATCTCTGAATAAAACCTCCAGTGTTTCAGAAATACCTGTGCAAAAGCCACCAATTCTAGGCCTTAGCTCCTGGACAGCATTTCTAGACCTACCCTTGGCCAGAAGAGACCCATTTCCAGGAAGGGAAGGACCTAGTCCTGGCAGGATTCACCACCTGCTGACTAAAGAGCCCTTAGGCCTTGAATAAATACAGCGATAGCCAGGCAGTAGTCACAGTGGGCATTGAGACTGTGCTGGCTTCAGATGTGACCTGTAGCAGCACCAGATGTGATGGCCACAAGAGAGTTCTTGCATCACTGCTCTCTCGACTACGGGCACTCTAGAATGGAGAGTGAGACTCCTTCTGTTTAGGGGAAAATGAGAGAAAAGAATGAGAGATGTTGCCTGGTAAACCAGAATTCTCCGCTATTTTAACCAAATCCACCAAGGCAATAATATCACCAGGAGTCTGAATGAGTCACAGTGTTACTGGGCTTGGGGTACCCCCTTGGTGCTGATAGGAGTGCCATGACCACAGACTAAGATCACAACACTCAATTCCCTTTGCTTACTTGAAAAACCTTTTTAAGAAAGGATGGGTACAAACAAGCCCACACTGTGAAGAGTAGAATAAATACCTAACTCTTCAATGCCCAGAGACAAATGAACACCCACAAGCATCAGGAATATCCAGGAAAACATGACCTCACCAAATGTACTAAATAAAGCACCAGTGAACAATCCCAGAGAGATGGAGATATGTGAGCTTTCAGACAAAGAATTCAAAATAGCTGTTCTGAAAAAACTCAATGAACTTCAAGATAACACAGGCAGGAATTCAGAAGCCTATTAAAGAAATTTAACAAAGAGATTGAAATAATTTTAAAAAATCAATTTCTGATACTGAAAAATTCAGTTGACAAACTAAAAATGCATCAGAGTCTCTCAATAGCAGAACTGATTGAGCAAAAGAAAGAATTAGTGAGCTTTAAGACAGGCTATATGAAAATACACAGTCAGGAGATAAAAAAGACAAAAGAATGAAGCACACTACAAGATCTAGAAAATAGCCTCAAAAGGGCAAATCTAAGAGTTATTGGCCTTAAAGAGGAGGTAGAGAGAGATTGGGGTAGAAAGTTTATTCAAAGAAATAATAACAGTGAACTTTCTAAACCTAGAGAAAAATATTAATATTTAGGTACTAGAAGGTCATAGAACACCAAGCAGAATTTAACTCCAATAAGACTACCTCAAGGCATTTAATACTCAAACTCTCAAAGGTCACAGGCAAAGAAAGGATACTAAGAGCAGCAATAGAAAAGAAATAAATAACATATAAAGGAGCCAATACATCTGGCTTAATGCAATAAAACACCCAATAAAACCTCAACATAATAAAAGCCATATATGATAGACTCATAGCTAGTATCATACTGAACAGGAAAAACTGAAAGCCTTTCCCCTATGATCTGGAAAAAGACAAGGGTGCCTACTTTCATCACTGTCATTCAACACAGTACGGGAAGTTCTAGCTAGAGCAATCAGATAAGAGAAAAAAATAAAGGGCAACCAAATTGAAAAGAAATAAGTCAAATTATCCCTGCTTACAGATGATATGATCTTATATTTAGACAAACCTAAAGATTCCACTAAAAAACTACTAGAAGTGATAAACAAATTCAGTAAAGCTGCAAAGTACAAAATCAACATACAAATTCAGTAGCATTTTTATATGTCAATAGCAAACAGTCTGAAAAGGAAACCAAGAAAGTAATTCCATTTATGATAGCCAAAAATAAAATAAAATTCCTAGGAATAAATTTAACCAAAGAAGTGAAAGATCTTTACAATGAAAACTATAAAGCAATGATGAAAGAAATTGAAGAGGACACAAACAAATGAAAATATATTCCATGATCATGATCATGGAATATCATGATCATGGTTTGGAAAACTCAATATTGTTAAAATGTTCATACTAACCAAAGCAATCTACAGATTCAATGCAATCTTTATCAAAATGCCAATGACATTCTTCACAGAAATAGAAAAAATAATCCTAAAATTTATAGAGAACCACAAAAGACCCAGAATAGCCAAAGCCATTGTGAGCAAAAAGAACAAAACTGGGCCGGGTGTGGTGGCTCACGCCTGTAATCCTAGCACTCTGGGAGGCCGAGGCGGGCGGATTGTTTGAGCTCAGGAGTTCGAAATCAGCCTGAGCAAGAGCGAGACCCCGTCTCTACTAAAAATAGAAAGAAATTGATCGGACAACTAAAAAATATATAGAAAAAATTAGCCAGGCATGGTGGCGCATGCCTGTAGTCCCAGCTACTCAGGAGGCTGAGGCAGGAGGATCACTTCAGCCCAGGAGTTTGAGGTTGCTGTGAGCTAGGACGCCATGGCACTCTAGCCCGAGCAACACAGTGAGACTCTGTCTCAAAAAAAAAAAAAAAAAAAGAACAAAACTGGAGGAATCACATTAACTGACTTCAAATTATACTACAGAGCTGTAGGAACCAAAAGAGCATGGGACTGGCATAAAAACAGACACACAGACCAATGGAACTAAATAGAGAACCCAGAAATAAATCCACATATTTATAGCCAACTCATTTTCTACAAAGGTGCCAAGAATATAGATTGGGGAAAGAACAGTCTCTTCAATAAATGATGCTGGGAAAATTGGATATCCATATGCAGAAGAATGAAATTAGACCCCTATCTCTTATCACATATAAAAATTAAATCAAAATGGATTAAAAACGTAAATATAAGACCTGAAACTATAAAACTACTAAAAGAAAACCCTGGGGAAATTCTCCAGGACAGTGGTCTGGGCAAAGTTTTCTTGAGTAAGACATCAAATCACAGGCAACCAAAGCAAAAATGGACAAATGGGATCACATCGAGCTAAAAAGCTTCTGTACAGTGAAGGAACCCATTGACAAAGTGAAAAGACAACCCAGAATGTGAGAAAATACTTGCAAACTACTCATATGAAAGAGATTAGTAACTAGAATATATAAGGAGCTCAATCAATAGGAAAATATAAAGTAATCTGGTTATAAAATGGGCAAAAGAGGCCATGCACAGTGGCTCACACCTGGAATCCTAGCACTCTGGGAGGCCGAGGCGGGAGGATCCTTTGAGCTCAGGAGTGCAAGACCAGCCTGAGCAAGAGCAAGACCCCATCTCTACTAAAAATAGAAAAAATTAGCCAGGTGTGCTGGTATGCACTTGTAGTCCCAGCAACTCAGGAGGCTGAGGAAGGAGGATTGCTTGAGCCCAGGAGTTTGAGGTTGCTGTGAGCTAGGCTGACAGCCTGGCACTCTAGCCCAGGTGATAGAGCAAGACTCTATGTCAAAAAAAAAAAAGGGGGCAAAAGATTTGAATAGGCATTTCTCAAAAGAAGCCATACAAATGACCAAAAGTATATGAAGAAATGGTCAACATCATTAGTCATCATAGAAATGCTAATCAAATCTACAATGAGGTATTATCTCACCCCAATTAAAAGGGCTTTTATCCAAAAGACAGGCAATAACAAATGCTGGAGAGGATGTGAAGAAAGAGAAAACCTCAAACACTGTTGGTGGAAATGTAAATCAGTGTAACCACTATGGAGAACTGTATGGAGCTTCCTCAAAAAAGGTACCACATGACCCAGTGTATATATATACCATTGCTAGGTATATATATACAAAAGAAGAGAATTGACTATATTGAAAAGATACCTGCACTGCAATACCTGTTTATTGTAGTTCTATTCATGATAGTCAAAATTTGGAATCAACCTAGTTGTCCATCAACAAATGAATGGATAAAGAAAATGTGGTACATATACACAATAGAATATTATTCGACTGTAAAAAAGAAAGAAATACTGTCATTTGCAACAACATGGATGGAACTGGAGAACATTGTGTTCATTAATCCAAGCACAGAAAGACAATTTTTACATGTTCAACTCACTCATATGTAGGAGCTAAAAATTAAAACAATTGCTCTCATGGAGGTAGAAAATAGAATGATGGTTACCAGAGGCTGGGAAGGGTATTAGGGAGTGGGGAACAAAGTGGGGATGGTTAATGGGTGCAAATAATACAGTTACATAGAATGAACATGAGCTAATATTTGATAGCACAACAGGGTGACTATAGTTATTAACTAATAACTTGTATGTTTTAAAATAACTAAAAGAGTATAATTGGAGTGTTCCAAACACAAAGAAATGATAAATATTTGAGGCGATATACATCCCAATAACCCTGATTTGTTTATTACACATTGTATACCTGTATTAAAATGTCACATGTACCCTATAAATATATACAACTATTATGTAACCACAATAATTAAAAATTAAAAACAAACTAAATAGAGTAATTGATATATGAAAATGTTTGAAATAAAAATAGAAACTATACCCTTGAAGAAAAAATAATACTACATGTTGTTTTCTAGGCAACTCAATTAAGGGTTAGAAACTTTTCCCCCCTTGTAGACAGTTAATGTCTAAAAACTCTAAGGTGTGTTGTGCCTTTGTTGGGGTAGGGGAAGGGAAGAAGGGCCTTTAGGGTGTAAGCTAGCTTTAGTGAATAGGATTCAAGGATTAATAAATTGTACAATTCTTTTATCCTGAAATTTTTATAAAGTAAAATCAGATTAAGTTAAACATCAAAGTCATCCTTTAAGGAGAAAAGAAACATAAAAAATATGAAGATTGTAAAAAGTAAATAGGGAATGACTGGATTTGCAGAACTTTGAGTACTTTTTTAATACCCATTGAGACATGTCCCTTTTTTCTCCATTCATTCATCCACAACTTCCCTTGTTCTGTTTCTGATAACAGAATTTTGGGTCTCCTATATGACTCAGGTTTCTGTTACATATATCAGAAAGCATTGTAGCTATTTTAAAGAAATGGGGACTTAATACAAGAGATGTGGTGCTTTCAAATGACTAGGAAGGGTAGAGTGATAGGTCATGAATAGCTTCCAGATCATCATCCAGAACCAGCCAGCCAGGGCAACGGCTGACCCTGGCAGGGTCAGGAAGCAGGAAAGACAGGAAGCCCTTCCCTGTTGCAGCCTCCAGGATCACTCAGCTTTATTGTTAGCTTCAGCAATACCAAGTCTTAGATGTGATCCGAAGATCCAGAAGCTGCTGTCAGAACTTAGTTCCTGAAATACACGGCCTTACCTGCAACTGGGGAAAGGGAAGCCACGACCAAAACTCTTGGTTTCAGGGTCACTCTGGACCTGTTAGATTTGTACCAATAAAGCGGACTCTGTTTAACCTCTACCATCCTCCCCTCTTAAATCAGTTTCAAATTCAAGGCCAAAGAAAGTGCACGAGAAAGATAAAACATAAATCCCATTTAGAATAATAGCTTCACACTTGTGAGGGAAACAAAATTTTTAGTTACCGCCCTATGCAGTACAGGAAGCCACACTGAAAGGAAGTTGAAAGAGATGGTGAACTAGCCAGTGAACTATAACCACTGTAGGTACAATATCTAAAATATTAATTTAAAGACATGGACAATGATATATAATAATCAAAATGATGCTCATCTCTCCTTTTTACTCCAATTCATATTAAATGCTTATATTTTATTTAATTTTGAAAAATTTTAAATATTCAGTAATATAGTTACTGCAACCTTCAGCAACATCCGCTCTAGTAGGAAAATATAAGTGATTGGCAAACTGATGCCATGACTAGCTAACCTAATGAGTTTTGGGCAAGGGAATTTTTCAACAGTAGTTCTCTATTAGTAGTTTCACATTAATTTATTTAACTAAGACAGAAATAATAATCCAAAAAATATTACAATATGTTTTCACAAACACAAATGTCTACAATGATGTAAATATATGATTTGGTTTAGGTTTAAGAAAAATCAACTCTCAAAATAAAATAAAAATGTTTCTTTTTACTGATCTATGGCATAAAATAATACAAATGTGTGTAGTATTATAAGTTTACATTTTATATTTGAAACCAAAGAGTGCAAATTAAATAATGGAAATACTATGTTAATTTTTTTCTTTTGAAATTTGTTGCTTCATGACTTGGATCACTCATCTGGCCCTTATTCTCTATATAAACATGCCAATGACAGGTCTTCAATTTTGGTTGTAAAATTCAGTACACAATTCAAACATGAATTCTTAAACATGGAAATATAATTCGTTTTATGTAGTCTTGTAGAAGAAAATACAGTTTACAAACATAAGTACTTGCACTCATGAAGAATGCTTACATACTCTTTTATAGTAGAATGCATTTGAGGCAAAGGTATTTGGTGAATTTTGGTATCCCAATGCATTCACATTCAGTTTTCACTTCTGTATTGCACTGCGGTTCAGTAAACTTTTGCTTTAGCTTTTCTGGGTGCTATCATTATTTACGGAGAAAGAAAATCTGAACAGTGTTCATTTATGTTTTAAAAGTTCGAAATCTTTTTTGGAATTCAGTCTTCGACTATAAAATTTTGGAAATTTCTTCATTATAGGAAGGCGAGCTAGATTATTCATTGTAAAATAAGCTTTAACAAAGCTTAATAGTTCCAATAGTCACATGTGGAACTATTTGCGAATACCTTTTCAGAGAAATATTTAAAGTGTTTAAGTGGGAAGCTAAGAATAGAGAATTTGAATGTGTAGTTTCAAGATAAAATGAACATCATATATAAAATAAAATTCTCATTTGGGACCGAACTACTAATTCAAAGATAAATATATACAGATTCTTTAGAAGAGTTGTTCTACTCTTCTACTGTTTAGCTGTTCTACTTTCTCAGACAAAACATTGGTTTTATTTGTACAAAAGCTATCATATTTATTGGTTGGCATAAATAATACTACACAAATCTCTGAAGCATTATAATGCCTGCTTTTTATGAAGCCTACATTCTGGCTTTAAATGCAAGAGGAAGGTCACACTGTGAAAGTCAAAAGAATTTATCATGCTGTTCCACAACCAGGGCCTTCAGAAGACAGTGTTATGGAAGAATAACCAAACAACTCCTAAAGAATCAAAAAATCAATTTGTTTACAACTGACATTGGCTGCAGGCATTTTGGAAGAGGTAGCAAATGCACTAGAAAAATGCTATTTTTACTTACAAGTAAATGCCAAATTAAAAATTCCCTAGGAGTTTGGGAACAACTAATGACAAATAAGATGTGCTTACAAAGATGAAATTATTTGTGATCACACCATGGGTGAGGCGTTTCTAAAATTTATATAATATTCACAATGAAGCTTTACACATTCAGTTCAGTTTATTTTTCAGCTTCTGTCCTCAAAGGCTGAAAGCACCTCATGGGTTTTTTCATTAAAAGCAGCCATACTTTCTAAAAACTTGCTTCTTTCCCCACCTCTGTAGTCTCATCTTTTTAAGTAAAGACAGACACCATCTAGAATAGAGGATGATTTTAATTCTGTAAACCTTAAAATTAACTTGATTGGTATTTCAAAAGCTAAGAGGAAGTTTCTAACTTCTTCAATGTTGCAAGGTATATCTTAGTTACAATTTGTAGCAACTCGTATTTCTGCCTTTTTAAGTTAAATTCTAAGGCAAGCCGCAGAGTCAAGTTTTGTTTCCAGAACAATCACCTGTTCTATCCACTCATGTATAAAAGAGAGCAAATGTTTTTAAGTCCCATTTATTAGATGAATGAAGTGTTATTGAGATATGCCGTCATAACGTACCAGACTTACTACCCTTGCTATCACTGAGGAAGGATAAAATAGAAAATGAAATTTTACTTTGTGAGCTAGAGTTCAATTTAATATTGTTTCGCATTAAAGCCTCCTATTTTCCTGGAAGTTGGGGGATGGGGCAGGAAGTAGAAAGGAAACCCTGAGAGCTTTTACAATAGATATCACAGATGTCTTTTCTCTAAACTTGTTACTGTTGTAAGCTTAGTAATAGCTATTTATTTAGGATTATCAAGATACCTGCTTGGAATTTTTTTCATAGAAAACAATAAACAATCTAGGAAAAAATAAACATGATTTCCAGACTTTTATTTTATCTGGATTTTGATATCTTAGATTATTTACAAGAAAATAACTTTGAAAGACATCAGAAATTTTGAGTCTCTTAAAGAAATATTTTCATTGCAGGTCAGGAAAAGGGAAAATGGGATCCTAAGTAACTACTCAGTGTCATCCACATCTTCCTTCACTTACCTCCCTCTCCCATCAAGTTCATTCTTACAGCCATTTATTTATAAATATTTATTGAATGTATATTATGTGCAAAGGCATGCCCAGTACTATCAGTGCATATATGTTTCTCCAAAGAAGACCTTAGGGAAACAAACGAGAAGCTTCATTAAAATTTTCAGATAAATACTTTGCAAATGAATTATTTAGTTTTTAATAATATCAAAATATTTTCTTAAAAGATCAAGTCACTTTCCACCGCCTGAATTTATAAAAACCTCTAGGAGAATAAAAAATTCATTAACCATGCAATGACAAAACTCTGCAGTTATTATCAAAATCATAGCACCTGTGGTAGGCTGACTAGTGCCCCTCCAAAGACGTGCACATCCTAATTTCATGAACCTGCGAATATGCTGCCTTACAAGACAAAAAGGATTTTGTAGAGGTGATTAAGTGAATGATCTAAAGATGGGACAGTAGGGTGGCTTACCCAGGTGGGCCCAATGTAATCACAAGGGTTCGTACAAGATAAAGAGAGAGGCAGAGTCAGAGAAAGATGTAACAGAAACAGAGGTTGGAATGAGGAAGGGCTGCAAGCAAAGGAATGTACACAGCCTCTCAAAACTAGAAAAGGCAAGAGAATGGGTTCTCCCCAAAGCTTCAGGACTGCAGTCCTACCAACACCTTGATTTTCACCCGGTGAAACCTATTTTGGACTTTCGACCTTCAGAACTGTAAAATAGTGAATTTGTGTTGCTTTAGGCCACTAAATGTGTGGCAATTTGGTACAGCAGCAACAGGAAAATAACACAGCAACTTTCTGAACACTCACTGTGTGCCACTACCTACTGTAAATGTATTATTTCATTTAATCATAAGAGCCCTATGAAGTAGATACTATTATTATCCCTGTTTCACAAATGTGGGAACTAGCACAAAACTGTTTAAGCAGTTTGCTACAGACTGAACTCTTAAGCATCACTAGATTTCCTCATGATCAAGCAAGTTAACGTACACATGTGAAACAGCATACCAACCTAGTAGCAATTTTATTATTGAAGAGTTCCACAAAAGTGCTTATAGTTTATCATGAATTGTATTTTGCACCTTGATGAAAATTTTGTAAGTTTACACTATTGTAAATTTGAATGATTGCTTGAACCTCACAGTAAATGTTACTTCTGTTTATTCTTCATGGCTGCATCCCATTTCTAACATTTTCTCTTGTTTTACTTCTGGGAATTAGGTGAGATATCTATCTGCCATTGTTTCCCCCTCTCTCTGAATGGTACCAAGTCCACAAGCTACCACCAAACACAAATAATATTTAAATAACTTAAGGTTAAAGGGTTTACTTAGCCAAAGCAAGGCTACTTGGGACATGGTAGAGCTACTGTTGTTTAAAAATAAAATAGAATTGTTAGAGCAGAATATAAATATAAATTTTATGTTACAGTAGAAGCCTTAACTGACTTCTTTGTTAAAAACTCAATCTTTCTCCAGGAGTGAAATACAGAAAAATGTTTTCTAGCATATGTATTGGCAAGTTCCTGTTTAGGCACCATATATATTTAGTCAAACATTATGTAAAACATCCACATATTTACCTTCTAAGATAAAGAAGGCACCTGTAAGCGTTTAGAACTTCTTGCCATTTGTAACTATTAGGCAACATAATTCCTATCAATAAGTATAAATTTAATTAGTTTTAACTAGTACCTCATTGTTACATGTTTTATTTGGTTAAACAATAAGGTGTGCTCTTTTATATTTATTCTTTAAGTATACAGTCTATTTAGAACTGCCTTCTGCTCAAAACATAGCAAAAAATTATATAATTTTTTTATGTGCCTGTCTTTATTTTCCAATGGGTTTATAGATTAAACAACTAAGTTCAGTACAGATTTTTGGTCATGTACCACTGAAGAAGATATATGTCAGATTTATATTGCTTGATGTCAGAGATATACATATTTTCTAAGGGGTTAAAAATACTGTACCTTTAAACTTGACATTGAGATACCTGATTTTAAACTATATGAAAGTAATAATTGCTTTTTAATTTTACAAAAAAGCTAACTTTTCTAGTTGTTTATTTCAGAAAGAATAATAGAATGTTTCTCTTACACTGCAGAATGAAAACTGTCAGCTAAGATCCAATTGCAATAATTATTACTGATGGGGATGCAAAAAACAGAAATAGCACTACTTGCTGACAGATCACAGGTGGAGCGTGGGTTACTGGAAGCAACAAAAAATCACATTTCAACTTGAACGGCAGGCAAATTTGCTATAGAAATGTCTGAGAAATAGATCCACTCATTGTAATCTTATTTATACAAATCTATACTTCCTAAGCTAAAATTCTATTTTTATAGTTATATCCATACAATTATTGATCAAATTTTTTAAAAACCTGAAATTCTAAATTAATCTATTATTTTATGTTCAAGAATGAGATGTTACTAATTTATAATCAGTATGCCAATATTTTGAGTGTTTTTTTCTAAATAAGGCATTTATTTATTTATTCAACTAACTTTATTGATTGCCTAGCATAGGCCTAACATTTTTCTAGCCTGAGGATAGAAAATTGTCTAAGACACACCCTTGCTATCTTCAAGAAGCCTAGTCTGGTTGGGCAATGGAAACATAATAAAATAACAATGCAATGATGTAACCAGTCATAAACTGCACAGGTGACACAGAGAGCAGATAAGTGATAAAATAATTTTAGGGATGAGCCAAGTAAAAAAGACAGTTTTTTACATAACATGCGATAAATGTTAGAAGAGAAAAAGGCAGTGAAGGAAGCACCAATTATGTAGATGTCACTGAGTAGGTGGAAGAATATCTGATCCTATTTCTCTCTGTTCTGAACCTGTGAAGATAAACTTGTAATTCATCATTAGTGTGGAATGGAACAGACATTAGTTTTAGGAACTAGACATAGCCTGAAGACCTAAAGTTACAATTTGCATGTCCTTGCTTATGAAAGGCCAGTAAGGAATTTCCTTAATAAATGATCTGTGCAGCCAGTCCTTCACAGGTACCAGAGGCCTTTACCTTTCCTGTTACAGAAGGAGCCATGGGTAGGGGAGGTGGTTCTGAGATTTTTATTTTCTTTTACAGTTTTAATCGTTTTGAAGTTAAAGCAAATCTTCAACAGGGTAAAAACTGTGAAGAAAAGAAAACCCAAAGTTCTTGATCACTCGACAGAAAGAGCTTTATGTAAGAATTTGCCAAAGCATTGTATGCAGTAACGAAAAATACAGGCAGTGGAAAGAAGTATAGTACTGGGTGAGAATCAGCAATTACTGTCTGAAGTCAGCTGAGATCAGGCTGCTCAAAATGTCAGGGCCTCTGGGCATCACCCTGTTGTTACAATTAATTCTGGGACAAAGAAAGCTAACACCATAAACTCAGATGAATAAAAACCAGATCAGGATAAATTGGCTAAAAATAACATTATGGAATATTTGGATTTCTTGAAAATAAAGCCAAATCTAACAAATTTCTTGCATATAGTACGTTAATAGCTTAAATAATTATCAGAACATAACATTTACCCTTCTTACAAATTTCTTAGATTTGATTCTTATGCAAAAAAAAAAGTCAATTGAGATGAAATAGGTTCAATAGCGAAAGCAAATGCACAGGCTTAAAACAACTTTACCTAAAATATCTAATTAACTTATGCAGAGAAAAGTATGTTTGCTTGTTTGTTTGCCTTGTATCACCTGGATCATTGCCTCAATTTTCTCCTTCACCATTTAGACCTGCGCTGTCCAATACGGGAACTATTGAGAACTTGCAATGTGTTGGGCCAAAATGAAATGTGATGTTAAGTGTATAACACAAACCAGATGCTAAAGTCTTAGTATGAAAAACAACGTAAAACATCCCATTAATAATTTTTATATTAATGTCATGTTGAGATGATAATATTTTGGATATATTGAATTAAATGCATTATTAAAATTAATTTCATACCAATTCTTTTTCCTCTT
>NW_012144968.1:1705704-1707404 GCF_000956105.1 Propithecus coquereli
ATATTTTCTTAAAAGATCAAGTCACTTTCCACCGCCCGAATTTATAAAAACCTCTAGGAGAATAAAAAATTCATTAACCATGCAATGACAAAACTCTGCAGTTATTATCAAAATCATAGCACCTGTGGTAGGCTGACTAGTGCCCCTCCAAAGACGTGCACATCCTAATTTCATGAACCTGCGAATATGCTGCCTTACAAGACAAAAAGGATTTTGTAGAGGTGATTAAGTGAATGATCTAAAGATGGGACAGTAGGGTGGCTTACCCAGGTGGGCCCAATGTAATCACAAGGGTTCGTACAAGATAAAGAGAGAGGCAGAGTCAGAGAAAGATGTAACAGAAACAGAGGTTGGAATGAGGAAGGGCTGCAAGCAAAGGAATGTACACAGCCTCTCAAAACTAGAAAAGGCAAGAGAATGGGTTCTCCCCAAAGCTTCAGGACTGCAGTCCTACCAACACCTTGATTTTCACCCGGTGAAACCTATTTTGGACTTTCGACCTTCAGAACTGTAAAATAGTGAATTTGTGTTGCTTTAGGCCACTAAATGTGTGGCAATTTGGTACAGCAGCAACAGGAAAATAACACAGCAACTTTCTGAACACTCACTGTGTGCCACTACCTACTGTAAATGTATTATTTCATTTAATAATAAGAGCCCTACGAAGTAGATACTATTATTATCCCTGTTTCACAAATGTGGGAACTAGCCCAAAACTGTTTAAGCAGTTTGCTACAGACTGAACTCTTAAGCATCACTAGATTTCCTCATGATCAAGCAAGTTAACGTACACATGTGAAACAGCATACCAACCTAGTAGCAATTTTATTATTGAAGAGTTCCACAAAAGTGCTTATAGTTTATCATGAATTGTATTTTGCACCTTGATGAAAATTTTGTAAGTTTACACTATTGTAAATTTGAATGATTGCTTGAACCTCACAGTAAATGTTACTTCTGTTTATTCTTCATGGCTGCATCCCATTTCTAACATTTTCTCTTGTTTTACTTCTGGGAATTAGGTGAGATATCTATCTGCCATTGTTTCCCCCTCTCTCTGAATGGTACCAAGTCCACAAGCTACCACCAAACACAAATAATATTTAAATAACTTAAGGTTAAAGGGTTTACTTAGCCAAAGCAAGGCTACTTGGGACATGGTAGAGCTACTGTTGTTTAAAAATAAAATAGAATTGTTAGAGCAGAATATAAATATAAATTTTATGTTACAGTAGAAGCCTTAACTGACTTCTTTGTTAAAAACTCAATCTTTCTCCAGGAGTGAAATACAGAAAAATGTTTTCTAGCATATGTATTGGCAAGTTCCTGTTTAGGCGCCATATATATTTAGTCAAACATTATGTAAAACATCCACATATTTACCTTCTAAGATAAAGAAGGCACCCGTAAGCGTTTAGAACTTCTTGCCATTTGTAACTATTAGGCAACATAATTCCTATCAATAAGTATAAATTTAATTAGTTTTAACTAGTACCTCATTGTTACATGTTTTATTTGGTTAAACAATAAGGTGTGCTCTTTTATATTTATTCTTTAAGTATACAGTCTATTTAGAACTGCCTTCTGCTCAAAACATAGCAAAAAATTATATAATTTTTTTATGTGCCTGTCTTTATTTTCCAATGGGTTTATAGATTAAACAACTAAGTTCAGTACAGATTTTTGGTCATGTACCACTG
>NW_012144968.1:1711219-1718164 GCF_000956105.1 Propithecus coquereli
AAGAATTCAAAAATCTGATAAGTGTCAAAATAGAAGTAGTTGGTTCCTTTCTATAGCATAATAAATAACATTTTTTGTGAATACATGCTTTATTTTAATAGAAGTTCTTCAATGTGATTTTATTATATTTTATCAACTCCTATGTGAGGTCAATAAATCTTAAAACCTACTTTAGCTAACTGCCCTTGAGATGCAAAATGTTTTAGAAATGCCATTAACATTTTTTTTCAAGTAGTCATTCCCTTCTCAATGATTATAAAACAGTACATTAAACATTAGAAACATATTTGAATCTCTATCTACTTTATTATTTCCATAGTGAATATTTCCTTTTTTTCCCCTGAATTTATGTATGTTCTGCCTGAAATAAATATATTTTTGTAGACTCTACTTTACTGATACAAACATGTCTGGTTATCATGGGAATTACTGGTGTAGATTTCAGCAGTAGAAAGAACATTGTTTATTTGCTCTTTTAACATTAAGGTAATGGGGAGAGCATTTGTACATTTGACATTATACCTTAGTTTTTGAATTTTTTTCAAAAATAACAATGTCTTAACTGATGAAAGCATGTCTTTAATCAGAATATGGTCTCTTCCAATTCTAAGTTTATACTGACCCCTATAGGATATTATATCCTAATCTATTTCTAACTTATTCTTAAAATACTTAAACATGTTTATATTTAGGATTTCATTACTTTTGGAAGAAAGCCATAAAATACTCTTTATATGTCCTTTATCTCCTTGGATTATATAACAAAAACTATACACAAATATTATTCATCCTTTGACAATTTATTTTGGGGGGTCAAGATGTTTTAGTCCTCATTAGTTTCAGCGTTGATCTGCTGAAAACAAGGGAACTAAGTGGTATAATTTCTAATTTCCAGAAACATGTGACCTGATTATTTTCTTTAAAATATGTTCAATTCTCACAATATATCACAGATATAGTCCATTTAAAAATTAACCTTAAAGTTTATACAGAGATTTGAGTAAGGTAGGAAGGATTATGGGACCAAGGGTGAGTCTAATTTCAGTCAACCTTGATGGAGGGTCGTTGATACTAGGTTAAACTGCTAATTTTTAGTGTTGATATGCAAGATTCTAAACCATAACTGTGTGGATTTCAATAAGAATTACAGGAGTGGTAAAAGGTTACAGACCTTTATTTTCTTTATGCTGAAGATATGGTTTTATTGCCATGCAGGTAAATTCTGAAACCAAAATTATTATTTTGGCAAATATTCTCTCAATACAAATGACTGACAGCCAACAAGTCTATATTTCAGAGTAACTTATTTAGTTACATAAACCTAAATTTTATGCCTAAATGATTCTGGCAATTACATTGGTTAATACTGATTTTTATGAATCCATTATTGAAATTTTTACTAAGACCAGAATAAGTTTGGTAATCCTTTTTACATTTTTCTCAGGCTAAAATGATCATACCTATGCTCTACTTGGGAACTTCAATTCTTTATTTATCCATGTGTGAAAATGAACCTGGACTGTCTTCTGAGGAAAACTCTAAGCCTGCCTATAGTATTCCAGAATTCTCTCAGCCCATTTCTGTGCATGTCTACTCTGATATGATCTTGGTTTTACTCCTGAATTTCCCTATAGGACTATTAATTTTACATTTCACTTATTCAAATATTAAATTTTATATCTCATCCTTAATTGGCAACATAGAGAATTCATGCTCAGGTTCTTGCCAAAGAATATAACCTTGAGTTCTCTGATGCCACACTCTGATCAAAAGTTTAGTTATTAAAAAAAATATCCTAAGATTGCCAGAAGGCTATGCAGTTCATCCTTCCCTCCAACAATATTTCTTAAACCAGTGGTCCCCAACCTTTTTGGCACCAGGGACTGGTTTCATGGAAGGTAATTTTTCCACAGCCAGGGTGGGGTGGGGCAGGGGAGCATTGTGGAGTTCAGGCAGTGATGCACAGCCCATTTCCTGACAGTACCAGGCCATGACCCGGTGGTTGGGGACCACAGTCTTAAACTATATTCCACAGTATAATTATTCTGGTATATATTAATATATGTTTCATGGGAAAGAAAAGAGGTTTTCCAAGGTCAAATAAGTTAATTAGGAGAGAAGGAACTCTTAGATACTTCAAAATGCTAATGTACAATATCAATCACAAGAACATAATATGCAGTACTGCACCAAACTGTCTTCTCCTATCTTCTTCTTTCTCAGCTTCACAGTTTTTCTCAATTGAGTCCCCAGATGTCTCTGTGGTCACTCACTGTGATCTACACCTGAGCTGCAACTGCTCTCTGCCTTCCTCAATCCAATATTCTACCTTCCAGCAGGCACAATCCAACAATTGGTGTCTCTAGTCGGCTATCTAGGCTCTTCTCCTCTATCATTCAAATTTGACTACTCTAAAATATTTATGGAAGAGGAAAAGATCAAGAGCAGCAAAAACAAGTTTGAAGAAAAGAATAAGGTAAAGAAACTCACCCTTCTAGATAGCAAGACATTTGAAAGTGACAATTAATGTAATTAAAACTATGCATGAGAGACACAAGGATGGACAATTCAATCCATAAAACAGAACAGAAAGTCCAGAAACAGACATGTGTGTATGAAAATGTGACACATGACAGTAATGGTACTGCAAGTGAGAAAGAAAGAATGTGTTATTCTCCAATTCATACTAGGACAATTGATTATCTATATGAAAAACTAAAACACAAGAGGACATAGTGATATAGTGGAGGTAGATCAAACCGACCAGTTGCTAAATATTCAAGAATTTCAAAAGCTTATTGTTAAACGATTGTAGCTGGGATTCAGCCATGCTAGGAGTATTTTAAACAATGGAAATCAGCAAATGCTACATGTTAATATCAGGGCTCACCCACTCAACCCAGAACCAGTTTACCAGCATATCATTGATTGCATTTCTACCTCACATTATACACAAAAATCAGTCTTAAATGAATTAAAAACCTAAGTGTGAAGAGCTAAGTTTAAGACAGACAATACACAGAGAAAAATATCCTTAAAATCTTGGGACTGAGAAGGAGTTCTCAGTAATGAAGTCATATAACTTAAGGGACAAGTTTGCTAAATTTGACTACATTGTAATAATTTTTTAAACTACACTGAGGGGTCATCAAAGGATACCATAGAAAGGTGAAATGATGAGACGAGATTAGAGGATGATAACTGCAACACACATAACAAAGAATTTGTATTCAAAAATACATTAAATCCATCTACTAATCAATAAGGAATAGATGGATATTCCTCTGAAAAATAGGCAAAAGACTTAAAAAGGAATTTTTTATAGGAGAGGATATCCCAATGACCAATAAACAAAGAACAGTTCTCAACCTTACTAGTTACCAGGGAAATACAAATTAATAGCATAATGACACAATTCACTTCTCTTACGTTCATTAAAGTGTGACAAACCCAAGTGTTGGTAAATATGTGGAACAACTCATACTCCATGGGAGAAAGCATATATTGAGAAAACCACTTT
Source organism: Propithecus coquereli (assembly GCF_000956105.1). Taxonomy (NCBI): domain Eukaryota; kingdom Metazoa; phylum Chordata; class Mammalia; order Primates; family Indriidae; genus Propithecus; species Propithecus coquereli. Next base: position 1,714,740 of record NW_012144968.1, read on the forward strand.
AAAGAGCAATTTGCAAGAGTCAATAAATTGAAGATACTGTAGCACAGATTGCTAGTTGGTCCCTAACATTCATTCACTATGTTCATTTCTTGGAGAGGGGGAGGAGCAAAGCAATCAGGAGCAATTCTGTTTGTGGAGTTTCATTTCTCGAGGACAGTGGAAAATTCACGGTTATTTTTATAGGTCTAAAATATTTCAACCTGTAAAGATGTTTACAGTTTATTGGGTGACACACACCTACCTCACTTTTTGATATGTTGCATTTAATTGCCCATTAGGCATCCAGATGAATCCCTTTTTATCTATGGAGATGAAAATGTGGATCTGGAATTCTTTCTTGAAATTCTCTATTATAAACATGCCACCCCTCCTTAATTAGCTTCAGTAGATCCTTCTCTGATACCCCATACCTGAAGATTCCCCAAAATGTCTTCCCAAGGCTTGTGATAGAACAAACTTATGTATAGAAGTTATGATCTTTATAGGTAAGATACCACTATTGGATCTGTATATGAAGGTGTCTTGTATAAATTATAATACTATAGGCCTGCCCAAGAAAAAGACATGTCTCCTAGATCAGAAACCACATCTGAGTAGATCTCTAGATGATCCACAAAGCTTAAATGTCATCTGGGCCTCATCCATAAAAATATCAAGGTGTCTGGGAAGCAAACTTCTATGTTATGGGTCACAACTTGATAGCCTTCCCAAGGATATAGACCAGGAAATTCTAAGGAACCTGGGGAAATTATCTGAGAAATTGAAGTAGCCCTTTGGGTTGAAGTTATGCCTATTCTAGGTTGGCAAGCCACAGAAGCTGATTAGTCTTGGTAGGGAAAAAAGAAAAGGAAACTAGACTGTATTGATTGTTTACACATGGTGCTATCATTTATAAGAGCATGTCATAATATTTAATCCTCACAACTCTATAAGGTAGGTATATTACTAATGAAGATACTGAGATTCTGTCAAGTATCTTAGATAGATATTTGACAATTTATACTGAAAGCAGAGTTTAAAATGCAGAACTTGGGGTAAAGGGTGTGTGGAGATGACATTAACAACCAAAGGGAGAAGGTACAAACTAAAGTCAATAGCTTCTGCCTACCTGATTATTCTTTCCGTGTTAAAACTTTTGGTTCCATATTCAGGCTTCATGTAACTACACATTTCTTTTTGATCGTCTTCCTCAATCCTTTATCTTCAACTATAATTGCAATATAAATTACTTTAAATTTTGTATCTCATTAACTCCTGGTTTTCAAGCTTGCATTTTCAAGCACATTTCAGAAACTTTAAGTTCAACATGTCCAAACTAAACCCATTATCTTTTATCAATCCCATTCCTTCTTTTTGCTCCCTGTCAGTTAATGGTCACAGGTCTCCCGGATTCCTAGGTGTTACTCCACCTCCATCATACAATTTTTGTAGATTTTACAACACTTTCCTACTAGATATGCAATGACTATTTCAAGTTATTTCTGTGTGTCAAACTCTTTTCCCAGAATATTTTCAGGGACCAATGACTATAAAAAATAAGAACCAGAACCTTTTAATGAATATATTCCCTGCAGATGTGTTCTGTCACCTAAAATGTAAGGTTTGCACATGTCTCAACGGCTCATAACATTCAAAATCAATTATATGTTTGAGTTTTTATAATTAACATCTCTTATCTAACATTTTTGCATGTGCAAACTTTTTGTAACATTTTAATAGGACAAGAAAATAAAATGTGCCTCAACAGCAAATAGAAGTGATATAGAGAACCGAAAACACCCAGGTGAATATAAATATCTCATTAAAACTTGTCCTGGGCAGTGGACTGCAGGAATAAATTGAGAACGTAAGTGAAAAAAGTGGATGCAAAAGTGAGAGAAATGGGAAATAAGTGGAGGTGGAGCAGATAAACACTGGAAAAGATGAAGCAATTCCCCCAAAAAGCAGTACGAAGGGTTCCTCTGATATTGGAGGGCAAAACGTCAACCACCACCTCAGCTACTAATGTCTAAATTCAAGAAAACGGTAAAGGTAGGTTTTTCTCACACCGTATTCTTAATTTGGTAAACTACCACCACCCCTGTGTCAGCCACAAGCTTCTCCCCGGCATTCTTAAGAAAATCCACCTGGAGAGCAGCTTCCCAGTCCGGGGACGTGCATGCGCAAGCTCAGCGCAGCGCTCTCCACGCGTCACACGCCCTATCAGGCCTCGAAGGAAGTGACGCACAGCTGAGGGGCGGGTGGGCTCTGCGCCGGAAGTGTCTCGCAGGTAGTAAATAAGCCCCAAAAGGCCGAAGAGACGCTGTCTCCATCTTGTCTGCAGCCGCAGATACTGCGACGTTGCGGAGATGGGGAGCGTCCTGGGGCTGTGCTCCATGGCGAGCTGGGTAAGGTGTTTTTTTGCAGCCCCCGGGGTGCTAGCGTGAGAGGCGGAAGAGAAGGCAAGCGGGGCTGGGTGAGGCCCGTCGGGAAGATGGTACCCCACCCAGTAAGGAGTGCCTTCAGTCCCCATTTTCTTTTCTTCGCCTCTGGTCACTCCGATTCAGCTTCAGGGCCGTGGGTCTTGCGAAGGACCTTGGTGGCCATAAAGTGCAGTGGCGATGAGAAGATGACCCAGATGGAAGAAGTAACGGGAGCTGGTAGTGCCCCTCCCCCACCCTTGCTTCGTGAAAGCTGTCTCCTTTCAGCCTCCTGTTGCTTTTTTTCTTTTGTGTCTGCTTAGGCCATCTCTACAAAAGTCTTTAGCTCCGTGTCTTTGTGGAGTACCCACTCTATTCTCGTCATCTCTTCCCTGGCGACCTCAGACTGCAGCACTGTCATTCCCGGTGGCATGTTGGCCTCTTTGTTCTGTTGCGCAGACTGTGATTAAGAAGTGCCGGTTTTTTGGGACAGCCTAGCCTTAATATTGATGCAGTAATACAGTTTTTGAAATTAATAGTCCTAGCTCTGCTATTGGATCTTGGGCTTTAATGATGTTAGTGAATTACTGTGCTTCTCAAGTAATAATTTTTGCACCTGAAAAACCTGGTCAGTTCTGTGGTATTAAACATCGTTTGTCTTTTTACGCAAAAATCTGAAATTTCATGCTTATTGGCATACGCTGCATTTTAATTAAAGAATCGGTAGAGTAAAACCATTTTCACTATAGTGGCAAGATTTCTTGTTCCAGGTGGCACAAATTTCAGTTTACTTAAGGTAACCTCTCCCTCGTCCAAAATAGTAGATAAAACATTAACGGTACAGTTAATAAAGATATTTGAAATTTTGGGTTAGGTATTTGGGGTCAAATCATTTATCTTTAGTCTGATTTCTAAATTCCCTTTCTAACAATTGCTTATCTGACTTCCCATAATGATTCCATTTTATATGTGTATATATATATCGACCAATATACTGATTATTTTACATACTTTTTTATTTTACAT
>NW_012144968.1:1721999-1724615 GCF_000956105.1 Propithecus coquereli
CTTGCATATTTTGTTTCTTTTAAGTTCCCCTATGTACCCCCAACGCCCACCCGCCCTTTTCATTCATGCTAGAGTTTTGCTCAATATTCAGTGGTCCTTGACTATTCATATTTAGGAATGAGACACTGAAGAGCTTGGTAGGACTTGTTAACTGTATTTTGCAGTGAAACGATTTGGCTGTGTCATTTTGTTTCAGAAACCTTGTGCAGGTATTTTTATCTAGGCCTCTTGATATATCCAGAGCAAACTTCCAGTTTCCTGCTTAGGGAATATATCTGCATTCTAGGAGCCAAGTGGGAAAAGAATGGTGAAGTTCTCACATTCAGTATATAAAATTTAAGTTTATGTTTTTAATTTGGTACCCATGTAATTGGTTAGCGCAAGAAATTGAATGAAATCTGGGAATCCAAACTACTCTTTGAAAAGACATTCATACAATCATCCTATTTTTCACTCTAACCTTCAGTATCACTTAGAGAGGTACCTGGTGCCACCATTTCCTTATCTTTTTGGCGTTCTGCTAAACAAATTGTGCTGCTTGTTAACTTTCTCCTTTAATGACTTAGAATTCAGCTTTCTTGCTCTGTTTAGGCAGTTAATACTTTCTGCTTTTCACCTACTAGATTTGTTCCCCTGTTCTTTTTGACCTTTCAGTTTTATTTCTTTTAAAAAAATCCCTTTTTCATTTTATTGGGGTTTCTATGGGGAATGTAGGTAAATTCATATATTGTCTGCCATCTTTAACCAGAAGCCCTTTGTACTATTATTTTTATGTTGCCATTATGGTTTATACCCTAGAAACACTGCCTGAGGCCCAGCATTTTATGTTTTAATAAAGTTTCTAGGTAATTCTGATATGTGCTAGAGTTTGAGATCCACTGCTTTAAACTTAAGTGGATTCAAAGCTCTCCACTAGTCCTTTTTACCATGGCTTTTCCCTAATTTTTTATTTTAATGTCATCTCCTAATTAACCATATTGTCATCCAGTAGATTTTTCAAAACAGATTCATGGGTACAGAAATCCCTGAGTTCTTTTGTATTTGAAAATGCCTGCTAAATTCTTGAGAGACATTTTGGAGTAGTATAATAGTATACTCATTTCCTTCAAAACATAGTTATTTTTCCATTGTGTTCAGTCTTACATTAACCTGCTGTCTACCCCCTCCCAACACACTTCTGCACATGTGCATGTGACTTATTTCTTCTGGTTGAGTATCTGAAGAGTTTATTTTTGAAATTAAATAACAAAATAAGTCTGACTTTAAATCTGTTATCACTTTTTGCTTCCCCAAAATAGTGTGTTCTTTTGGTCCACAGATTTATTTCTTCATCTAAGGAATTTTTCTTTTATTAGATCTTTGAATGTCCTTTTTTTCTTTTCTTTTTTGCTCTTTCTTAATGTCTTTTTATTTATTTAGAGGGTTCTTTATTTTAAGGACTTTTTTTAAGTAAAGGTATAATTTAGATACAGTAAAATTCACTCTTTGTAGTATAAAGTTCCTTGAGTTTTAACAAATGCATATAGTCATATAACAACTACAGAACAGTCATAATGCTAAAAAATTCCGCCATCCAAACCTTGGCAACCCCTGTTTTCTGCTTTAGAGTTTTCACCTTTCTAGAAGAATGTCATAAATGGAATCATACAGCATATGTAGCCTTTTGAATCTGGCTGCTTTTACTTAGTATGATTTATTTGAGATTCATACATGTTGTTCCCTGTATTAGTAGTTTGTTCATTTCTATTGTTGTAAAGCATTTTATGCTTCATTTTATGCTTCCTTTTTATGAGAAGCATTTTATTTTACATGTACTACAATTTGTCCATTCACCACTTGAGTTTTGATGATTACAAATAAAGCAGCTATAAGCATTCCCATAAAGGATTTTTGTGCAATAGTAAGTTCTTATTTCACTTGGGTAAATATCTAGGAGTGGGATTGCTGGATCATATAGTAGGTGTATGTTGACTTATAAGAAACTGCCAAACTGGTTTCCAAAATAGCTATACCATTTTTCATTCCCACCAGCAAAGTAAGAGAATTCTAATTGTGCTACAGTTTGACTTTAGCTATTCCAGTATGTGTGTAGTAGTATCTCTATGATTTTAATGTGCATTTCCCTAATAACTAATGATATTGAGTATTTGTGCTTATTTGCAGTACGTATATTGTCTTTGGTAAAGTATCTGTTCAAATACTTTGCCCATTTTTTAACTGGGTTGTTTGTTATTACTGAGTTTTGAGAATTCCTTTTAGATTCTGGACACAAATGATTTATCAGATACCTTTCTTGCAAATATTTTCTTCAAGCCCGTGGCTTGCCATTTTTTTTCTCAACAGTGTCTTTCAAAGAGGCAAAAGTTCTTAATCTTGATGAGGCCCAATTTATGCATCTTTTTCTTTTGTGTTTTTTATATTGTATCTAGGAAATCTTAAGTTAATTTTTATATATGGTTTGATTATGCCTTAAAGTTCACTTTTGAAAAAACATGGATATCTAGTTATTTCAGCACAATTGATTAAAAAGATTATCCTTTTCATATTGATTTGGTACCTTCATCAAAAATCCCTTAGCCATATTTGTGTGAGTCTATTTCTGAACTTTATTTATTT
>NW_012144968.1:1727780-1728841 GCF_000956105.1 Propithecus coquereli
TTTTTTTGATTCCTTTCTTTGAGGAGAGCTGTTTATTTTTAATTTTTGCTAGAGTATGTTTGCTTAGTTATTATGACCTTTATTGTTTAAGTTTCTTGCTGAAACTTAATATAAAGCAGCTCTGTTCCTACCTTATGTTGGTTGCTTCAGTGTGGCTGGCTACATTATTCCTGTACTATGGTATCTAAGACTTTTCCCCCAGAGTTACAGGTCTAGGGCTGCAATGTCTTAGTTCATCCAACTTCTGAAGTCTGATGGTATGGTGGAGCTCAGTCCAGCTTATGGTCAGTCCTTATTAGAATACTTACTCTTTGCCCTTTTGAGATATTTATTGTTAAATACCCTATACCAGTGTTCACCTCTCCTGGATGGGAAGATACCCTATTTCCTTGGGTATACTACTAGTTTATTGCAGAGTTTATTGGACAAAGTTAGCTAGCCCCAGTTACTTACTTATCCTTTTTGTCTGACTCTAGTTGTAGTTTTCATTGTTATTACCATTACCAAGTCAAAAGAGGGAAAAGATAGGGTTGCCAATTCACTTTTTTTCGTCCCTGGAGATATTTGAGAATTCTCAGAATTTTGTGGATTCACGAGTATGATTTCTGGGAGCTAAAGGAGCAAGGGCTGGAGGTTTGCTTAGCAGCTGTGCTACTCATGATTATTCCATTTCTTTTCTTAGCTAATCTTGGTTGCTTGCTGGTGATTTTTTTTCCCTTTGTTGTCTTAACTAATTTATTCATGTTGCTTAGTATATAGTGCAAGGACTTTTTTGTTTGACTTTGTAGATAATGTATATGAATCAAATACCTTTGCCCCTTGGTAATTACTTTGTTTTTTTCTTTTTTAAACAGGTAGAATGTAAATTTTCATTGTATCATTTTAAGCTATACTTAATTTTAATAATATTCTTTTTCCCAGATACCATGTTTGTGTGGTAGTGCCCCGTGTTTGCTGTGCAGATGCTGTCCTAGTGGAAACAACTCCACTGTAACTAGATTGATCTATGCACTTTTCTTGCTTGTTGGAGTGTGTGTAGCTTGTGTAATGTTGATACCAGG
>NW_012144968.1:1728908-1732029 GCF_000956105.1 Propithecus coquereli
CTCAGGCTGGTCTTGAACTCCTGACCTTGGGCAATCCACCCACCTCAGCTTCCCAGAGTGCTAGGATTACAGGCGTGAGCCACCGCGCCCGGCCCTATTTCTGAACTTTATTATGTTCCATTTATTTTTGTGTCCACCCTTTTGTCCATACCACTGTTTTGATTACTGTAACTTTAAAGTTAGTCTTGAAATCAGGTAGTATGTCTTCCAGCTTTGCTTTTTTGTCAAAATTATTTGAGCTATTCTAATTCCTTTGCCTTTTCATACAAATTTTTGAAGCACCTAGTTTATTTCTATGAAACTGTTGCTGGGATTGTGATTAGAATTGGGTGAATCTATAGATCACCTTGGAAAGACATCTTAAAAACATTGAGTCTTCCAGTCCATGAACCCAGTATATCTTGCCCTTTATTTATGTTTTTGATTTCTTTTACCAGTGTTTTATAGTTTTCATCATTTGGCATCTTGTACACATTTTGTTAGATTTATATCTAGGTATTTCTTTAATTTCAGTTTCTTATTGTTTTTACTATTAATAACACATGGAAATATGATTGTGTACATTGACCATGTATCCTGATATCTTATTAAAGTCACTTGTTCTAGTTGCATTTTTGTAGGTTCTTTGGAATTTTCTATGCAGACAATTATGTTATGTGTTAATAGGGCAGTTTTCTATGTTCCATTCCAATTTGTGTGTCTTTCATTTCTTTTTCTTGCCTTATTGTATTGTCTAGGACCTCCAGTGTGAAGTTGAATACAAATGGCCAGAGCAGATATCTTTTTCTTGTTTCAGATCTTAAGGAGAAAGCATTCAGACTTACACTATTAAGTATGGATGAGAGCTATAGATGTTTGTAAATGCCCTTTCTCAAGTTGAGAGTGTTCTCTTCCATTCCTTGTTTGCTGAGAGTTTGTATCATGAATAGGTATTGAATTTTGTCAGACAGCTTTTCTACATCTATTGAGATGACCATAATGCTTTTTCTTTAGTCTGTTAATATGGTGGATTTCCTTGACTGATTTTTAAAAGTGGAACCAGCGTTACTTTCCCAGACTAAACCCTACGTGGTCACTATGTATTATCTGTTTTTTTAATATACGTTTATATTACTTTTATATTTTGACTTGCTAAAATATCATTGAGAATTTTTATGTTTATATTCATGAGGTATTTTGGTCTTTTTTTTATGGTGTCTTTGGATTTATTATCAGTTATTCTGGCCCGCTTTTTAAATAAGAAAAATACATACATTTACCATTTCTATTGTTCTTCATTCCTTTGTGTGTTGATTCAGATTTCTGTCCGGTATAATTTTCCTTCTGCTTTAAAGATTTTCTTCAACATTTCTGGTACTTTAGGTCTGCTAGTTTTGGAATCTCTGGTCTTTTCCTTGCCTGAAAAATGTCTTTATTTTGCCTTAATTTTTGAAAGATACTGTCACTGAGTACAAAATTCTATGTTTACAGTTTTTTCTTTCAGTACTGACTTTTGGCTTGAAATGTTTCTTGTTAGAAGTGTGATTTATTTCCTTGTTCCTCTGTATATAATGTGCATTTATTTTTTGCCTGCTTTAAGATTTTTCTGGTTATCATTATTTTTAAGTAATTTGATTATGATGTGACTTGGTGCAGTTTTCATCATGTTTATCTTGCTAGGGCTTTTTTGAGCTTCTTGATCTGTGAGTTTATAGTTTTCATTAAATTTGGGAAAGTTTTGGCAGTTATTTCCTCAAAAGGATCCACTTGTCTCTTCTCTCTAGTTTACTTCTCTCCGGCTGAAGTCCAATTCATGGACTCTGTTTCACTTATATTAAGCTGCTTGAAGTTGTTTGACAATGCTCTGATCCTTTATTTTTATATCTGTTTCATTCTGGATCATGTCTATTATTATGTCTTCAGGTTCATTAATTTTTTCTTCTGTGTCTTAGTGGTATTAGGAGGGCTTAGATATTTTATTTTTCATTTCTAGAAGTTTGATATGGGTCTTCTGAATTGTCTTTCATATCTATCCTTAACATCATGTTTTCCTCTACCTCCTTGAACTGTGAAATACAGGTAAAATAATACTATAATGTCCTATTTATAAGTGAACTCAGTCATCTATATCATTTCTAGATTGGTTTTGACTCATCGAATTCTCATTATAGGTTGTATTTTCCTGCTTTGCCTGCCTGCCAATTTTTTATTAGATGTCAGGTGTAAATTTTACCTTGAGTGCTAGATACACTTGTAAAGTATAAATAAGTATTCTTGGGCTTTTCTTGGATGTAGGTTATTTACTTGGAGAGAATTTGATCTTTTTGATGTTTGCTTTTAAGCTTTGTTAAGTGGAACCAGTGCAGCCTTTAGTCTTTTATGGCTGATTTTTCTCCAGTACTGAGTAATAGCCTTCTAAATATCTCTACCAAATGACTCACGGATTATAAGATTTTTCTACTCTGGGTGGTAGAACTCCCAGATACCACCCTCAAGCCCCTTGAATAATTTATTCACATGATCAGTGCTCAGCTAGAGCTTGCTTTCTGTGTAGCTTTGTCCTCTCCAGGGTTCTGCCCTATGAACTCTACCTACTTGTGAACTCTAGCTGCCTTCACTTGCCTGAACCCCCAACTCTGTTTCCTTAAGTCACATAGACTGCCAGGCTCTGCCTGGATCCCCTTCCCTGCACTGGACATTTTCCCCAGGCAGAAATATGGGCCAATCATAGGGCTGACATTGTCTTCTCTCAGAAATTACTACCCTACATTGCCTGTTGTTCATTGTTTGAAAAACCATTATTTAATTTTTTCCATTGCTTAGTCTGGTCACTATCCATCTTGACCTGAATTTATGGTAATTATCCCAAGCCTTTTCCATCAGTAATTTTATTTTCAGCTATGTCTGTTTTGTTCCTTGATAGGTAACTATTCTTTGTTTTTCCCTTTTTCATTTCTTTCTTTAGCTCTTTAATTTGCCCTTTCCATCTTGTTCTGTTCTTTTTTCATTTTATTTTTGAGAATCTCCTTGTTTTTTTTTTTTTTAGCTTTTTGTTATTTTTCTGTAGCTTAAGTGAAATACTAGTAGACAATTTCCTCTTCTTACTGAGTTATGTTTATTTCAGACCAGATTCTTCATGTCC
>NW_012144968.1:1732079-1734431 GCF_000956105.1 Propithecus coquereli
TTGATTTTTTTGTTTGCTTTTTAAGAGGCGTAGAGTTAGAATGATCATAATCCTTGGTTCATGGCAGTATGTTTATTGATTCATGTATGATTGTCTCTTTTTTTTAACTAATAATTACTTTAAACATTATCATAAACATTTCTGGGCCTCGCACTAAATCCTGTATTACCAGCCACATATTCCTGTTTATGTGCTTTTCCCCATCCCAGTCTCAACATTGGTGTCAGTGAATAGAACTGACTTTTCGAGTGACTGAACCTTGAATGCAATAACTATCATTTCTTTGCCTGAGATACTTAATATGTAGTTAAATGGTTAAGAAGAAAGAGCTAGTCATTTCTGAGTGCCTGTTTTGTGCCAATTTGATACAAATTGACTTGTTTTGTAGATAGATTCATAGTTGCTATGAATGGTCAAGCAATACATAGTACAAAGAAAGTAAAAATGTCCCTTCAAAATCCCACCACCAATAACATTCCTTCTCTTTCGATGCATATATACAAATGGATGAATAGACAAAAAAATACTTTCTTAGGAATGGTAGCATGTTAAACATGGGTTTTTTTAAGCAAAAACTAAGTCTAATTTTTCTTGAATTTAACAAAAAAATAAAGGAATTGTTGAATGTTAAGTAAGCCTTTTGTCAGGAGATTCCTAAAATTCCTAAAAAGAGTCCTCTGAGGAGTTGTTTCTATAGCAGTGATTTTCAACTGGGCACAGTTGCCCCCCGCCCCAACCAGGGCATTGCATTTGGCAATGTCTGCAGACATTTTTCCTTGTCATGGCTTGGGGTGAGAAATGCCACTAGCGTCTAATGGGTAGAAGCCAGGGATGTTAAATATTCTTCAGAGTACAGCACAGCCCCCAACAACAAAGAATTATTCAGTCCAAAATGTCAGTAGTGCCATGGTTGAGAAAGCCTGTGTTAAGCTTAAGAAAAAGATTGTATAAAACATTGAAACTGGAGTAAATTTTTAAAGGACATTTTAATTTTAGACTCACTACTATTAAAGGTGAAAAAATTAATACTCATCCTCCTACCATCCTAGTTCTCATAATTGTATAATTTTTGAAATTCAAATCTATATGCACATAGTTCTATGTGGCTTAAGAAAAACAGTACATTACCTCCATTTCTACCTCTTGGAGGTAGTGTTTCTTTAGGTATTTCTCACCATATTTCTAAATAACATGCATATGGTATATTCTTGATTTTTTTCTTTTTTATTTTTTGGTTTTGCACATCATCTTCTAACTATGGAACACAAAGAGTAGCAACCGTCCTTGATTTCAAGTGGCCCTCATCCCCCATCCCCACCAAAATCACACACTCATGATGTCCCTTTATCTTTACATAACACTAATAATTTTGGTTAAATGAACATTGTGACTATTTAAATGAGCTAATATATGTAAAGCTATAGTAAGCACTTAAATATGTTCTTTATTATTTTTGTTACTGTGTAATGTTCTTCATAGTTCCACTATGTAATAAATATACAATGACTTTTCCTTTCATGTACAACTTTTTGTGCTCGTTGGAGTTACTGCTTAACTTTAATTTCTGTGTATTTAGTTCATTTAACCCCAGACTTTTCCACAGCTGTATGCATCTCTCAGTAAGTTCAGGTGCATGTGATGATTGTTCTAACCTTGGTGGTTATCTATCCTGGAATCTTCTGCTCTAGTCTACTGTACAGGTAGTCACTGTTTTTATCCTCGGTCTCACTTTATCCTCAAATGAGGATGTACATTTCCTCTCTTAGGTTGAAACTCTTTTTGTCTGTATTCCTTGTTCTTTTTCTTGGTTTATAACGATATTTTTGTGAAGTTTTCTTTGACAGAAGAGCATAGGAAGTACACTTATGGCCATAGACTTCTAGGTTGGAAGTCATTTTCCCTCAGAATTTTGAAGGCATTGCTCCTTTGTAATCTAATTTGTAATGTTGCAGTGTTGCTGCTGGGTATTCTGAAATCATTTTAGGAACCTTTTCTATGTGATCTCTCCCTCTTCGCCCACCTCATCAATTGATTAAATTTGAGTTCTTTAATTATTTTCTTCTCTGTATTTTCTGTATTCTCTGTTACTCAGATAGTGTGCTTTCTGGACTGAAACTCTAGGTTTCTTGTTTCCTGTTGTCCATCTTGTTGGCTTTTTGCACTACTATCTGAGAAATTTCATGGATTGTTTTCAGGACTTCTATTGAGTTTTTAAACCTCTCTTACTAAGAGTTCTTTCTTGACCTCTGTTCCATTTTAATAGCATCCTGTGCTTGTTCCGTGGAACACTATCCTTTCTTATATAATCTATATAATATACTCCATAGGTATGTTAAAAATACTAGATATTTT
>NW_012144968.1:1737631-1738112 GCF_000956105.1 Propithecus coquereli
TTTGATTACATAGAATTTTTACCTAATGAAAAAATTATGGTTCATAAACTTCTGTTTTGTTTTTCTAGATTCCTGGATTTTGTGAGAATGAGAAAGGTGTTGTCCCTTGTAATATTCTGGTTGGCTATAAAGCTGTATACCGTTTGTGCTTTGGCTTGGCTATGTTCTATCTTCTCCTCTCTTTACTAATGATTAAGGTGAAGAGTAGCAGTGATCCTAGAGCCGCAGTGCACAATGGGTAAGTTTTTGAATAAACTTCAATATAAAAGTCTGGGTAGCCTCCTCTTAGTAATTTCTGGTCTATCTGAAGAAACTTTAAGGTGAAATAAACTTACATAATTTGCAGAATTATTTTGTCTATTCATGAATGACAAGATTTAAGAAAATCTTGTCTGTACTTGAGAATGTCATACTTTGGGTATTAAATAATAGCCTTGATAATTAGTAATTAACTTCTGATCCATAATGTTTTTTATTTTTA
>NW_012144968.1:1739502-1742592 GCF_000956105.1 Propithecus coquereli
GAACCTGAATAGCTAAAATAAATGTTCCAAAGTCTATTGTTGAAAGCATGTGTATTTTATAGTGTAATTTCCTAGCCTACAGCAGGTTGAATGTAAAATATTAAAGGGAACAGGACTGTTAGAAATAGGTAAACACAATGGTACAATTCATAAATAGCAAGCAGAAAAAATACAAAAAGCAACTCTGGGACATTTTATATAACTGCAAAGGATGCTTTTATGTGTGTCAGTAACAGCTGAGGGAATTCTATAGTAATGCAATTAATGATTAATGAGCTTGAGTCCTATAGTGTTGTGCACTAAATCAGGAATCAAAATATAGATGCTTACAGGGATAACAAGAATGAGGGAAGAGGACTAAGTTTGCACATACTCAATCTTGGTGCAAATAGTGGGGACTGTGAATGAATTGGAAAATGTGAATGCCCCACTGTGCATAGCTACTGCTCAGCTCCATCTCTTAGTTGCCTTGTGGGAATATAAACTCAGTGTTGCCTGATTTTTCTTAGAAGAAGCCATAAATCTGGATTTTTATGTAGAAATAACCTGGCTTTCAGCTAAAAAAAAAAAAATTAAAATCAGAGTACAGGCCAAGTTCAATGTATCTGCTGGCCCAATATTCTCTTATACAGCTAGTTTGTGGTGTTTGATCTCAGAGGTTAAAGTCAAAAGAATTTGGTGCTCAAAGAAATAAGTTTTAGTCATTTGGAAACTTCACTTAGTAGAATATCTTATTCTTTAATACAAAGTCTAGTGCAAGGGTTTCTGTCTGTTTTGTTCTCCCTGCTGTATCCCCAGGGCCTGGAACGTTGTAGGCATTCAATAAATATTTGTTGGATGGATACCCTGTCAGTGAGGCAAATCTACATAAATACTTGTATGTTAAACCCATATTAGCACAAAGACTAAACTGTTGTGTATGTTAAAATTTATGTAGAAGAATATTAGGCTGACTTTTTAAATAATGACGTACTTTGCATACTATATATTTTTTTTAAGATTTTAGTTGAGGAAAAGCATCATTGTTTTGTGGGTTTAACATTAACTATGAAAATAATTTTGTCTGTTAATGCCCTTGTTTACAACTGAATAATTATGGTTCTTTAGAAATCTAAAGTAGTATTCCTCTTACAGTTATTTTTCATTATTTTAAAAATAATGGCTAATGTATGTGAATGTGGTTTTTAAACTCTGTAATATAGATATTACTACTAATAATCGTATTAGCATGTTACTAACTTATTGTCCTTTAAAATATATAATAGCTATGTGTAAAAACTACAGTATTCTTTAGCAATGAAGGTCAAAATTAATTTTCTTCCTGCTTTCATAGCCTGCATAATGCTGATAATGTTAGTTGCTTAAAATATATTTTTGAATAAAATGACATTGTTTATCATACAGGTCCCAAGCCTAATTCCTAATGTTTGTGATCAAAAGCTAATTATCCAATTATATTTCTTTCACAGCCTTGTTATCAGCTACAGCTCTGAATTATCTGCTGTCTTTAGTTGCTATCGTCCTGTTCTTTGTCTACTACACTCATCCAGCCAGTTGTTCAGAAAATAAGGCGTTCATCAGTGTCAACATGCTCCTCTGCATTGGTGCTTCTGTAATGTCTATACTGCCAAAAATCCAAGTATGCTCTTCATGGCACTGGTTTTTATAAAGCCTGTACCTTTCTAAGTTTTCAAAACTCTAGAATGATGTAAGAATATTTATCTGTGTTGCTTAATTTCTTTTTTGTAGGAATCACAACCAAGATCTGGGTTGTTACAGTCTTCAGTAATTACAGTCTACACAATGTATTTGACATGGTCTGCTATGACCAATGAACCAGGTATGTTTTGTTTGTGTAATTTGTTTTTAATGAGTTCTGCAGTTTTCTTTCAGAGATTGTAAATTTTGTGAAATAAGCAACTTTAAAAATAAGGCTTCCAGAGGAATAAAGAATGTGAATAATACCATTTGCAACTTTATTACTATTTTTAAATACTTTATTGCTAAAAAATGCTAACAATCATGTGAGCCTTCAGCAAGTTGTAATCTTTTTGCTAGCGAAAGGTCTTGCCTCGATGTTGATGGTTGCTGACTGATGAGGGTAATGGTTGCAGAAGGTCGAGGTGGCTATTTCAGTTTTTTAAAGACAGTGAACTTTGCTGCGTAAGTTATTCTTTCTTTCAAGAAATATTTCTGTGTAGCATGTACGACTGATAGCATTTTGTCCACAGTAGAACATCTTCCAAAGTTGGAGTCAGTCTTCTCAAACCCTGCCTCTGCATTATCAACTAAGTTTATGTAATGGTCTAAATCCTTCTTTGTCATTTCATCAGTATTGATAGCATCTTCATCAGAAACAGATTGCAGCTCAAGAAACCACTTTGTTTTCTCATTTATAAGAAGCAACTCCTCATCTGTTCAAGTTTGATCCTTAGGTTGCTGCAGTTCAGTCTTCAGGCTCCAATTCGAATTCTAGTTCTCTTGCTGTTTCTACCACATCTGCAGTTACTTCCTCCACTGAAGTCTTGAACCCCTCAAAGTCATCCATGAGAATTAACAGCTTCCCACACTTAATTTTGATATTTTGACCGTTTCTCATGAATCATGGACGTTCTTAATGGCATCTAGAATGGTAAATCCTTTCCAGAAGATTTTCAGTTTACTCTGCCCACATCTATCAGAGGAATCACTATGGCAGCTATAGCCTTCCTAAGTGTATTTTTACATATTAAGACTTGAAAGTCAGAATTATCCTTGATCTGTGGGCTACAGAATGGATGTTGTGTTAGCAGGCATAAAACAACATTAATCTTGTACATCTCCATCAGAACTCTTGGGTGACCAGGTCCATTGTCAGTGAGTAGTCATATTTTGAAAGGGATCTTTTTCTGAATAGTAGTTCCCAACATCGGGCTTAAAATCTTCAGTAAAGCATGCTGTAAACAAATGTGCTGTCATCCAGGCTTTGTTTTCATTTATAGAGCAAGGCAAAGTAGATTCAGCATAATTCCTGAGGGCCCTGAGATTTTTAGAATGGTAAATGAACATTGGCTTCTACTTAAAATCACTGGCTGCATTGCATTAGCCCCT
>NW_012144968.1:1744177-1746841 GCF_000956105.1 Propithecus coquereli
CAGGGGTATTTTTTAGTCATTAACATTATTTCTAACATTTTTTGTTTGATCCAAAGTTTAGTTCTTTTTCAATTTCCAAAAATGTTAAGGAATCTGGATGCTTAGCTCATTTTGTTTTTATTCCTTTCTAACAAAAGCACGTAAGTGTAGATTTTTTTCCTAGATACCACTTAAACTACATCTTACAAGTCTTGGTATGCAGGGGTATTTTTTAGTCATTAACATTATTTCTAACATTTTTTGTTTGATCCAAAGTTTAGTTCTTTTTCAATTTCCAAAAATGTTAAGGAATCTCGAAATATAGTACTACTGGTTTCTAGTTAATTTGTATTGTAGTTAGTCTGATACCAATTCCTTAAAATTTATTGCCTGACTTTATGACCTAAAGTGCCGTATCAATTCTCAAAAAACATTTCGTGTGCTTGAAATGAAGACTAGGCTCTCATTCTTGGATGCAGCATCCTATGTGTTAATCATGAGTCTCAGCTGGACATTCTTCCAGTCTGCACACCCTTTTTTCTCACACTGCTCTGAACTCCTCTAAGTATGCCATCTGCATGAAACACACACTGACACACTCTAAAAGAGTATTAGCTGTCTGTAAGTCACAAGCTCTTATGGTCCTACATTTTTATCTCCCGAAGGCAAAAGAAAGCTAGAGGTAGGATGAACATGGGGGTACCCTTTAATTGTCTTCACACTGTGGTACTCATTTCCCAGACAGAAGAGAGACTTCCTGTGGTTAAACACAAGCTAGATTATTTTTAAAGAAACCAGATCTTCAGTTCCCATGTGTACTCTTTCCTAAAATTTGATCTGCCTGAAAAGGTGCTCAGGACAAGGCATCATCCCCATACCTTTTAACCATTATTCTTCATACTTGACAAAGCACAAATACTCCTTTTACCCATTCTGAATCTTTCCAAGGCACTTTGGAAAATTTTCCAGATAATCAATAAAGGGACATTTTTAAATATTGGTGAGAAAGAGATGACACTAACTGGCTTAAAAAAAAAAAAAAACCTCTGTAATTTAGGTGGCTTCTAATTTTTTGCTTTTCAACAAAATTGAAAGATCTAATTGAGTCACCAGTTGACAAATCACAAAAAAATAACTTGGTAATAGTGAATTCTGGTATATAATTTTGAACAAGTTCAAAGAATTGAGTAACACTGCTATACAAACTTCTTTCTCATCTACTTGTTCTGTATTATAAGCAAAATTTCTTAGGACTTTAATATCAATAAAAACAAAAATAGGAATATAACTGATACTGAATAACTATTACTACAAAAACCTGAGACATGTTTATCCCACTAAAAGATGTATTTCTGATAAAACTTTTTTGTTTAATAGATCAAAATTTGGACTATATTAGTAAAACAGTACAAGCTATAACAGATTAACCCCCCAAAACTCTGGCAGAACAGTAATTGTTCCTCCCTCATCTGAAGTCTAAAATGAGTGTGGGTGGATCTCCTCTCAGCAGTGATTCTGGAAGCCCAGTTCCTTCTTGATTATGTACGTTGGAAGTTACATACGCCTCTGCATCAAGCCAGTGGTAGGTAAAGGGTGTAGAGGATTGCATGGAGGAGATCCGGAAGTGCTGCATGTAACTTCTGTTCTATTTATTAGAACTCAGTTACATAGCTACCCTATTTGCAAAGGTGGAAATAATCTAGTTGCATGATAGGAAAAGGAAACGGTTTGGTAATCAGCTAAGTCTACCACATCTTTTTATACTGTTTTGATCAGTTGTGTATTTATAATTGGAGATAAATTTCTTGAATGCCTAGAATCTTACAGTTACAGGAAACAATTTCAAATTTAGTTGTAAAGAACTGTGACAGGATCATCAATGTATAACTTTCTTCTTTGGAGAAAGTGAAATGGATGATGGAGATCAAATCATTATGGTATTTACATTCCTTTAAATAAATTTAAAAGCAGCACATAACAATTGTATTTTAAAATGGCAGTATTACCAACATCCTAAATTCCCTCCCACTATTTAAACTTAAGATGAACAATCTTAAAATGTCAATTACCGCCCTAGTAGTTGTTAAGTTTTTCAAAATTATTTTTAGAGTGCTTATAGAGCTCCAAAATGCCCAAGGAGAAGAAAATTAATCATATCCTAAATGAGAAAGGGAAGGCAAAAAGAAAAAGTCTCTTTTCTCCTTTAAGTTTCTAAACTCCTCTTCTTACCTTAACAACCTTTAGGAAAGTGATCTCTTCAGCTCATGTAGAAAACTGTTTTAGGATTTTGAATTCATCAAGATCCCAGTGTGGGAGTCAAGTACTTTAGGCTCTAACATCTTTCTAAGGGTTTCCTATCTTTCTGTGATAGGCCTTACTTTAAATATTTACATCATAGTAAAAGAAATTCTAAGACACTGAGAAGTAATACGGCCTTTGAAATTCATCATTAAATAGCCCTATCCAATATTCAGATATTAACTGCAGTCCTTCCAGCCCTCTACGTGAAGGTAGAATTCTTCAAGTGATAAAATGCCCTGGCCTTGTATTAAGTCGCCAAAATTCTTGTGAGCAACTTTCAAAAGGGAGGAGATTTGACTATTTCTCTTATCTTCTCTCAGGGCGAAAATTAATAGGCCCTTGGTGGCATCCAGTGATAATGGTCTTTCCTGGTTTGGGACAATG
>NW_012144968.1:1746891-1748491 GCF_000956105.1 Propithecus coquereli
TTTTAAAATTCTTACACTGTAGCATATTAAGCTGTAAGAATTCAAATAGTTCTTAGTAATTCAGGGCTTTAGCTGTTAGATAATAGTAAATGTTAAGACTTTAGATCAAATGTTCAGACTTTAGATCAAAAGGATTTTTGGTATGTTTCATTAACACAAAAATCAGCTAAACTTGGTGGGATAAATTTCCTTCCCAGTCTGTTAAATCTGAGAAGGGAAAGGGGAGGGAGGTCAGGATAAGGGGGTCGGTCTCATATACACCTTGAACAATCTTTTATGTAATAGTAATATTTATTCAGAGGTTACATTCTGTTTTTCTTCTATGTATCAGATAACATGCCAGAAATACATCAAGTGCCTCAGAATAATATGCGGAATTACTATTTTGGAGATTTCCGTGTTTATTCTATTAAAGGAAATTACTGATTTTTACCTTCACACCAGCTATTAAAGCAGTGTGGAAAACAAGGTAGCAAATTAGATGTAGCAACAATATCTCTGATATCACAGATTTTGTACAAAGAACACTACTGAATTAATGAAGTATAATAATAGCTTGATGGCTGATAATCCAATTCCCTCTGCCCTTTTTAAAAGTTTTCCCTTAAATTTTAGGTATGAACCCTCTCGTGAGATGAAAAGTCAGTGGACAGCTGTCTGGGTGAAAATCTCTTCCAGCTGGATTGGCATCGTGCTATATGTTTGGACACTGGTGGCACCACTTGTTCTTACAAATCGTGATTTTGACTGAATAGGACTTCTGGCATGAAAGTCCCACTTTGATCATTGCTCATTTGAAAAGAATATTCCCAACTTTTGTAAAGTTGTGTATGTACGTGCTTCCCATGTAACTTCTCCAGTGTTGTTCTGGCATGAATTAGATTTTACCGCTTGCCTATTTATTATTTCTTGCCAAGTGCATTGATACGTGAATTAGAATGAATTGTGAAGGGAGAGTTTTAGGAGTATGACGTTAACATTGTTAGGCTTATCGTCTGCCCTGTACCTGTGAAATTAAGAGTGAAAACAAAACTGCTTGACAGTTTGAGTTTAAAAGTGTGTTAGACCTTAAGCTGTTTCAGAAAACATAAAAGCAAATGTATGGCTGCCTTTTGAAATACTTGATATGTGTCTTTCAGGAGACTGCAAAGAAGATAGCTATTGTAAAATGCTAGTTGTCTGAAAAATCTTTTCAGGTTTTTTCCTCGATACCAGAGTAAGGAACTTATACAGGTAGGGAGTGTTTGCTGGACAGTAGTGTAGGTTTTATGTATGGAGGTTGAAGCGCAGAGCCATTAAAGACAGGCTGGTGGTGATAGGTACTAAATTGAATACCCAGTGAGATTATAATCTTCCTTGGGTAGAGACGGCCTTCACTAACAAAATGAACTTTGTTTTGGTCATTATAAACCCATGCAAAAGTTTGGGTTCAGCAGAGATACTAGGAACTAAAGGATTTAGACAAGGTTATGAAAAGGATAATCATGGGTTAGAAGGAAGTTATCGAAAGCCATTTTGAAAGTTTTGAAAAATCAAAGGTGGTAAATTTTTGAGAGGGCAAGAAGAAACTGCAAAATTCTAGACTTCAGTAGGTATTTAG
>NW_012144968.1:1751140-1753934 GCF_000956105.1 Propithecus coquereli
TAAAATGAAGGAACATATAGGAAAATATGGGTACCAGTAAATTTTCAAAAAAAAAAATGCTGAGAAGTTGTTTAAAGAAGGAATAAGAATGTAAAATGCTGCACATAAAACATGAAGAAATGTTTTAATCATTTATTTCAAAGATATACCTCCATATGCCAAGTTTAGTTAGGTGACCTCCCAGCATCAAAAGAATTTGATTTCATACTGGTAGTTAATCCCACAAGTTTCAGCAGAATTGGACAGTAACTTACCACATAACCGAAAGCTAATTTTTCATTTAGAATTTTATTATCTTGATCACACACATTAGGTAAGAATATAAAATGTTTTTTGTAACTGGGAGTGATACTGTTCTCTGCTTACTAGGGGCTTTTTTCAGATATTTATAGCTATGGGTCCTGAGCAACATGAATTAAAACTTACTTTTGTATTATTGATGTAATCTGTGGGACTCATCTGCACAGAACTAGTGAAAAGCTGAAAGACCAAACAAGAAAGATAAGTTTAAAAAATATTAAAAAAGAACTGTGTGTTCAAAATTTTTATACAGCCAAGTTGGGTGAAGAGATGTAGCTCCTGCACTAGGAAGTTTACATACAGTAAACAAGTTTTGGAAGAGAAAAGCAGGAAAGCAAAAAGAAAAACAAACAAAGGCAGAATAAGATAGCCCAGGCATTAGATAGAACTTTATGTTGTAAGAATTTCTTATGAAACAGTGGGATAAATCACTTGAGACAATGGTGGTTTTCCCCAACTCCCCTTCTCCTTCATGATTCTCCATTCAATTCCATTTCCTTTATTTTTTTTTCTCTAAGTGCCTTTGGCCTTAAGTGGCCCAGGCTGAGATCTGTGCTCTGACACTAAGACTTCACTGAATACCTGCTACTCAGGTAACACATTTATAGAATCTGCTCCATGACAGTGTCTCCTAAACTATACCTCAAGCAGAGCCCTCTGACAAAATGGCAAATCTACTTGCTGGTTCTAATTATCTCACCTAGCAAGGGAAGTCAGTGCTAAGACAACTGCTGATTGTACTCCTCGGTCCAGCCAGTTTACAGATAAAATTTTTGTTTAAGTAATAAGTTTCAAAGTCATTCATTACACAGGGATTTACTAACACCTAAGAAATAATTGTCATCATGAAGAATACAAGATAAAGACGTTATTCTTGCTCTCCAGGAGCTTACAATCTAAAGGATTTGGTAAGACCAACATCAAATAGTAACATACACAATCCAGTATTTTAACAAAGGATGGTGGGGCCCAACAGTACTAAGGAGTTAACAGAATGGGAAGGGAGGAAAGTACACATGGACGCACACACGATCAAACAAAAAGGCCTTCAAACAACTACGTGACATATATCAGCACCTGGATAATGTTAGGTTAGAACTTGGAAAGGAGAGGATGGAGGGTACAGTACATTGGTATAACATTAGCAACAACAAAGAAAGTAGGGTATGTTCTAGAAATAGATAAGACCAGAGAATATAGAAACAACATAGAAGTTCTGAACAGAATAGTGAGTTATACACACATGTATATAACAAATAACAGAAGTTATGAATTGAATAGTGAGTTATATACACAGGTTCAAAAAGTACAGTGAGGTCAGTGGATGAGGCCATATCCTCTCAGCAATAAAGCTTTGGGAATGGCCTGACCAATGAAATAAGGTCATTTATGAGAATGAGCATACCAAATGGTTTACAGGATAGAAAGAAATGCAGAGAAGCCACAAGTAGATCCTTCTTCCATTCTCTCTAGACATTAATTCTTCTCCTTGAAGTTCCACATTCACAGCAGTCCTAAAAAAATCCCTGGCTTTTCCTTTTCTTTTTCTTTCCTCTTTCTCCTTTCATTCCAACTACCACTCCCAGAAGAGAAAGACAGCTCAGATCCTTGAGAGTAGATAGCTACACATGATAACTAATCTCTGCCAGTTCAGCCTGTTATTCCCTAACAGGCCTAACCAGATTTTGCCCCTACTGAGGGTGGCACCTGAGGAGGGCTGACACAGCTGGTTGAATTTTAAGGTCAGGCCCCTCCTGCTGGCTACACTCTGAGATACTCAGTACTGAACTCTGCAGAAAGAAGCTATTCTTCAGCACATTTATTCACATTTTTATCATCCCTGCCATTCCAGAAAACAAGGTAACTCATAGATTTTTTTATTTATGACAATACAGCATAATTCAAGGATAAAATAATGAGGATCTTGAATGAGAGAAGCAAAAATGGAAACAGAGAGGAGGGATGCCTTATGAATACTATTTTAGAAAACAGACAGGACTTAGTGAGTGATGAGATAAAGATAAAGAAAGGGGAAACCAAGGCGATTCTGTGATAACTATCCTGGGTGATAAAACAGAAGTCTGATACCACTATAGAAAATAAGAAAGCTGTAAAGGGTAACTAATATAGAGAATAAAGGAAAGTATGGCATTGAACACAATCTGAGGCAAGATATAATTGGTGATCCCAAAAGCATGGAATTAGAATTTATGCCAAGCTTACTTTAAAAAATGTTAAGAGCTGGAGACATATATGTGATAGTAATCTCACAAGCCAAAATCACATCGCCTAGAAAGACTAGAAAAAGAAGGTAGAAAAGATAAAAAGGAGGATAAAAGATTGGGTGCATTGGGAAATGCCCGTTAAGACATCAGAAAAAGAAAAGCTCTTAGAGAAAATAGAGATGGTTAGGCGGACAGGAAAAGAACAAAAAAGTCCAGTGCCTCTAAAGTCAATGAAAAAAGTTCTGTTGTACAGAACACTCATTAATAAC